>NC_081558.1:215741470-215786339 GCF_022355385.1 Mustela nigripes
GCCTGTGGAATGTGCAGAGCGGGCTCGGATCCGGACTCCGGGTTGCGATCCGCTCCGGAAACTGCGCAGCACCGGAAGCCGGGGGGCGGCGGCGGGGCATTGTGGGAGTTGTAGTCCGCGGGGCCGAGGCGCCGGCGCGGGCGGCGCGGACGGGGGCGGACGGAGAGCGGCGGCGCGGACGGGAGCGGCGGCTGCGGACGGCGGGGACCGACGGCAGCAAGCGCGTCGCCGGCGGTGTGGACGGGTCGTGGGAAAGCGGACCGCGCCGGCGGGGGAGTGGGACGGCGCGGGGTGCGCACCCGGGAGCGGGCGGCGTAGACCCACGGCGGCCCGCGGGTCGCAGGCGGTGTGGACGAGGAGTGAGAAACCGCGCGGACCGGGAGCGGCGAGGCGCGGGCGGTGTGGACCCGCAGCAGGCAGGTCGCAGGCGGTGTGGACCGGGAGTGGGAGAGCGGGTGCCGCGGACCCGGCAGCGGGCGGCATGGACTCGAGAGCGGTCAGGCGTGGCTGTGGGGGGCACCGAGGGCGAGGGCGCCGTGGACAGAGCGGCAGGGAGCGGGCGGTGTGGACCGAGAGTGGGAGAGGGAGTGGTGTGGCTCGAGTAGGGGGGAAGCGGGCGGTGTAGACGGGAGGGCGGCAAGCCGGTTCTGCTGTCGCTTCTGGACGAGTGCCGCGTCCTGACCCTCGAAGCGACAGGCGCCGGTAGCCCCTGGCCCTCCAGGTCTCTTGTGGCGGCCGGGGAGCCTCGATTTCCTTGGGGCGTGGGAGAGGTCGGGCTCCCCGCGGGCGTCGGCGGTCTGCGGCTGCATCGCGGGTGACCCGGGCAGCGGCGGGTGCGGGCGGCGTCCTCCAGTCCGCCGGGACGTGCAGGGGAGCCGCCCTCCGCCCCCAAAGCCCAGGGGGGACGGTTGGGCACCGCGGGCTCCCGAAATCCACCGCTGACCGGTGCCGTGCGGCTCCGGGGAAAGTTCGGGACCGGCACGGCCCTGGTCAGGGCAGCTGTGAAGGCCACGCTGCCCCCTGGGCTGTTTCTGCCCCCGCCTGTCCCCCCGGCTCCCCCGGCTGCGAGGCCTCTGGGCGCCCTGCCTGGAATGTACCTGCGGCCGCCGAATGCTGCGAATAGAAGGGACTAGAGGGGCCCTGGAGCGTCGGGGCGCAGGGCCAAGAGCCGGCTTCTCCGTCTGCCCGGGAGCTCCCGCAGGGGAGTCCCCGAGGGGATGAGCTGTGGGGATGGTTTGCCGCCGGCATCAGGAAGTCACAGGAATCAGCAGGAAAAAGCCCACCGTGTGGGAAAACGGACCCCTCCTGGCAAGGGACATTCGGTGCTTCTTAGGCATCAGCAAGGCTGTGCACTGTGCGGTCAAGAGAGAAAAGGCAACATTGAGTGCGATTGTCTTTACCTGTTATGTTAGCAAAGATATATTTTTTTTAAAGCTCAATAGCATCATTTTGAAGAGACTGCAGAAAATAAGGTGTCTCATCCTTTCCTGGTGGGAGACTGATTCGGTATAGCCCCCATCTGGGCCATTTGTTAATGTGGAAATTCCAAATGCATAGAGCCTCGGCCGGGCAGCCCCGCAAGCTGCATTATTCAACAGCCGGACGAATTTGTGTGGACTGGTGTTAAGTGAGGACCCATCGAGGGGCCCCGCTGTAGGGGTAGAAGGTTGGGCAGGTGCGGGGGAGTCTCGGGCTGCTGGGGCTCGTGGGTCTGCTCTCCCTGGGTCTGCATCCCCGCCTCCCACACTGTCCCTTCTGGACGAGTGCCGGGTCCTCTCTTGGTCATCTCGCCCTTACCCTGCTCACACCCCTGCCCCCCAGCTATGGGTTCCCCGCCTTCCTCCAGCCTTTTGTCCCTTAGCCACGTCCTTGAGGTCTTTTGCACAGATTCCCTCTACCTTGGAGTGCTCTCCTGGGGTTCTCCCCCACCATCTTTTCAGCATTCGTGTCTCTGCTCCATCCCCAGGAGCCCCAGCCTGACCGCTACAGCTAACAGACGCCCCTCGCCTACCTCCCACCCCTCAAGTGACCACTCCCAGTCCTCAGAGCCCAGGGAGCAGCTTCTCTAGGCCCCCACACACCAGAGGTACTGGCAAGCATGAGCAAGAGCAGGTTGTTGGCAGAAAAAACGGAGAGGTTACAGCGAGGGTGAAAACCTGTAAAAGTGGAAGACCCAAGCCCCCCTGAAGCCATTTCTCATGTTGGTACGTAGCACAGGGCTGGGATTCATATCCGCGGTGCTCACTGAATCTTCGGGAGAATTTTCAGTGTGTTCAGTATATGCCTTCTACGAAGGCTGGAAGCAGTTCCTTTCAAGGCAGATTTCTATGCAGAATTTTATTATTTTTTTATTAGTTTCAGAGGTAGAGGTCAGTGATTCATCAATAGCATACAATGCCCAGTGGTCATCACATCCTGGGCCCTCCTGAATGCCCATCCCCCACTTACCCCAGCCCCCCAGCCCCTCCCCTCCAGCGACCCTCAGCCCATTTCCTGGAGTTAGCATGGCTTCTGATTTGCCTCCCTCTCTGATTTCCTCTTGTTTTATTTTCCCTTCCCTTCCCCTGTGTGCATGGGTTTTGTTTCTGAAATTCCGTGTATGAATAAAATCACGTAATTGTCTTTCTCTGATCTATCGGAAATACCAAATTTTTTTCAAAGTTGTGTTTCTGAAAGCATCAAATTTTATGATTAACGTAACAAAAACAAGGTAGGAACCTTGCCTGAACCCCAAGCAGGAAAACAAAAGAAAAGCCACCTGTAAACGATGTTCAGCTGGGGAGACCTGAACAGAGCCAATACCTGGCAGCCTCAGTGCCCAGCTCCCCAAGCGTGATGACCACTGGGTGTGACGATGCCGTCCTTCTCAGAAAACGCGTTCTGAAGCATTTCGGGTAAAACGCAATGTCTCCACATAGCAGTGGATCGAGAGGTCATGGGGAGGTAGCACAGTTATACCCAAATTGGTGAATCTCTACATGGGTTATTCTGTAGGTTTGACATTTTTATTTATTTTATTTAAAGATTTTTACTTATTTGTCAGAGAGAGTGAGTGAGCACAAGCAGGGGGAGCGGCAGAGGGAGAAGCAGGTTCCCCGCGGAGCAGGGAGCCCAAGCGGGACTCGATCCCAGGACCCCAGGATCATGACCTGAGCCGATGCGGATGGTTCACCGACAGAGCCCCCCCAGGCGCCCCTTACTTTTCTTAAAAGTAAGCTGAGGAAATTAAACCTGAGAAGAGCTTCCACCTCTGAGTGGACATGTACATTCCAAGTCCCGTGTCTCATCAGCCCTGGTTTTTTGTTAATTGACTCCTTTCGTAACATTATAAAAAATAAATATCCTAAGCCACTTCTCTACACTCCCTCCAGCTTGCGATCAGGCTGGTTTTTCTTGCCCAGATAAAGCAAGGGATCTAATCAGCAAGTGATTTTCCTCACTCTGTGCAAAGTGGTGCTTCTCGCTTTATAGTATTCCTGCCACTTAACCACTGTGCGATCTTGGGTAAGTCACTTAACCTCTCTGGGCCTCAGCTTCCTAGTCTGTGGAGTGGACATGGATCATAACTCGAGCGGTTGTTTCAAAGAGTGTAGGAGTCAGTAGATAATAAAACTCCAAACAGAGTTCTGGCCAATAGTGTGTGCTCGATTCCTATCAGCTGTGATCAGGAATCGTTATCTAGCTTTTGTGTAAAATACCAAGTAGCCCAGGGCGCCTGAGCACCCGGCTTTAAATCAGGATCATCAGTAGTTCCGAATGCTTGCCACACGCAGGACGCCAGGTAGGGGTTTGCACGGTGGAAGTGGCCGTGCGGAGCTGGGGACAGTGGTGGGCGGAGCGTGACTATGTGTGTCTCTCGGGTGCTGTGGGAAGAGGGCCCTGTGCCAATCCTCCATCCTGGTGGCCAGACCTCTGCGGGACCAACCTGCCTTTTCTGCGAACAAGGTATTGATATCTACATGCAGCCCCCTGTATTTGTGGAGCGGCCAAGGTGAACAGTGGCACAGTTTTGTCCTCGGCTCCCCGTGCGTGGCGGGCTCTGTCCCCTGCGCCTGGGCTCCTGTGAGCCGGGGTAAGATGGGCTCATAGATGGGGGCCAGGTGATACCTCTCATTACTCACTAGGTCTACACTGCCCTCAGCCCAACAGGTCCACTGACCGCTTGCAGCCAGCATAAGGGGGAGCGAGACAGGGACAAATGACAGGGACCGAAGGAAGCGTTCTCGGGGCTGTCCTCAGTGGCAGAAGCTGTTTCACAGAGAAGGTGGGGCTTGTGTTTGGTGGGGTGGTGCTGGGGACAAGGGGGCCACATTCACAGACTGGGGGAGGCTGGCGTGGATTAGCGTGGGCTGTCGGGGGCGGGGCACCTGAGTGACTCAGTCGGCGCAGGGTCCCATCTCTCAATTTTGGCTCAGGTCACGAGCTCCGGCCCTGCGTTGGGCTCCACACTAGACGTGGAACTGCTGAAGATTCTCTCCCTCTGCCCCTCCCACTCACGGGCTTTCTCTCCTCTCTCCTTTCTCTAAAATAAAACAAACGTGGCTGGTGTAGACAGGTCTGGTAGGAGTCCAGTGTGTGCCTCGAGGTGACCGGCAGGAGATCCAGTGGGGAAGGCTGGTCCATTAGGGCAGGGCTGGCCTTTCTAGCAGGCCTGTCGGGCCTCCTGATACAGCGTCGGCCCAGAACGGACCCCAGGTCACGTAGGACGCGGTGGTGCAGTCTCAGACTGCCGGACGCCTCCACCGCAGACGAGACACCGGGCTGCCACGGCTTGCCACGTCCGCAGCTGAGACTGCAGACCCACGCCCAGGATGGCTGGAGCCGCACACGGGGACACGGCTCATCAACTCCTGCTCCCTACCTGGTGGGGCCACCCCACCAAGCGGCCACGTGCGCGCCTCACTTCTCCGAAAGCTGCAGTGCCTACCTGCAGAGCGAGGAAGGAGGGCGGGAAGCAGAGTCACTGACCCCCAGGAAGGAGCCGAGATGCCTGCGGCTTTGTGCGGGACCTGTCCCTCTGTCTGGCTGTGCCCTGCTCTCCCCCCCCACCCCACCAGGAACCAGCACAAGCCCTGCACCAGCGAGACACTGGGGATCGGCTCAGCTGAGCCCACGTGGGAGCCCATTCCATGCCACCCTCCACGGGCCACCCCGGCAGCGGACATTGACCGGGAGCTGAGGGACATATTAAAAAGATGGCCTCCTAGAGGACAGTGCCCCCCCAGAAGATCGCCAGGGGTCATGCAGAGGCATCTCCCGCCAGCTTGCACCCCGGGAGGACCCTGGCCAGGCTGACCCTGACTGATAGCACCCCCCATGCACCATGACCCCGGGGGCCCCTGGAAACGTTGACTTTCTAGTAAATGGGTGTGGCCCCGGGCCCAGAACGATGCCAGTACGGCAGGAGGACGCGAGGAAGGGCGTCTGCCGAGAACAGAGCAAGTGGCAGCGGCCACACCTCCTCCTCCACGCCGCTGACCACGGCGGGCCCACATGCCGGCCGACCACCGAGCACCACGGAGCAGACGGACCGGGATCCGGGACCCCGGGACAGCCCAGGGCTCAGCAAACACAAGGCGGTGTTTCGTGTCCCAAGTGCACGTTTATTTCTTTCAAAGACTGTGTACATCCCAGCCACGTCTCCCACAGTTTGGGGCGGGACAGGGACCCGTGTTGACAGCTACCGAGGAGTACGGTCACCGTCCGGCACGTTCGTCACCACACTGAGCGTCAAGCCAGACCTTGCCACACACCTGGAAGACCTTTCGTTTTCTTTTTAAAAAATGCAGCTTTGATGTGACCTTGGGGGAGGGGGTCTACAAGACTGACGTGTAAAGGGTACGTCTCGGAGCAGCTGGAAGCTGGGCGAACTGGGCAGGTCGACGTCCGCCGGAGGCCTCCTGTCACGTGGGACAGGAACGCGAGGAGCGGGGCCAGGAGGGGACCTGAGTTTGCTTTGCAGAACGTAGCAGCACCTGCGTGTCCGTGCCACGTGCTTTGGTCATAGGGCCCGAGCAGGCGTGGGGCCGGGGTGGGAGGGCCCGGCGTCGGGGTCTACGCCAGCGCAAGGCTGGTTTCCACCCAGCGGACATCCACGTTCTGTCCTCCAGGGGCCCCAGCTTGTGCCCTGAGGTGTCAGGACTGGGAGGCTCTTGCCAGGAGAACCCCGGCGGCTGCTGCCAGCCACGGACGTGAACGAGTCCCTTCCTGCTCGAGAAGAAAACTCGCAACCGTCTTCCACAGAGGCAGCCAGAAGAACCAATCAGCGCCGAGACGGGCACCTCCCTTGTGGCTGGTGGCCGGCGACCGGCCCCAGAGCTCTCAGGAGGCATCAAGGGCTGCTTTTAAGCTTAAACTTGGGGGTGGATTTACATAAAGTGCTCTGTCTGCACCAAACACCGTCGTCTTCACAGCGGTTTCCGTCGGGACAGTGAGATCGGCGCTTTTGTTACTGCTGCACTGTGAACACACGCGCACACACACGCACACGCAGGCTCCCACTCGTTCCTCTGCAAACACGGGACGTCCCTGAACACAGGGCAGTGCCCCAGCTCACGACCAATGTGAGCACCCGCTTCCAGACAGACACGTTCCCGTTCGCGTGTGCGCGAAATCGCTCTGAAACACGAGTCTGCAACAATATCAGGAGCCACACACGGAATCAGGAGCCCCCGCGCCACTAAAGCATAAGGAAAGGCAAGGGAATGAGGTGACTTCTGGTCGGTACGTTTAGCATTCGGTGTATGTCACCTTCATTGACGCGTAACCTTCCCATTTCCTTCCACGTAAATACCGACACCGGAAAAGCACAGGCCCGGCTAAACGGCCAGGAAAGCAGCATTCACAGTATCAACACGGCCCATTTTCTCACGGGGCTCTGTTCCCGCGCCCTTCTGTGCTCTCTCAAGTGTCCTGCGAGTTCAGGAAAGGCCCTCAGACGGAGAAAAGTGTGCACGTCTCGAGGAGGGGCTCCTGATCTTGCTTAGAGGTACGGGGCTCCTGACGGGTGCCCGACACACACACGGAAACACGCAGCTCCTTACTGCTCTGCACCTCTCACGCTACGGTCCTGCGTCGCTCGCGGAACAGAGGCAGCCCACCTGTCACTCAGCCGGGACCCAGAAGAGGCCTCAAGTCACCGGGAAGTTGAGAAAACAAGAGCCTTTGGCAAAAGGATGAAACGCTGAACAAACGCTCCTGGGCTCAGTCAGGAATGGGAATGCCTGAGACGGGGTTTTCTTTGAGCGCAAGAAAGTGCCAGCGTAAAACTCCGATACAATCACATTGACTAGACTGAGCCGATCTGAACTTCAAAAAACTGTGCTAAGAACTTCTGACCTGTGCCTGGAAGTCTGACACATAACGTCCTCCGAGAATTCTTGACTATCCCAAGGGCGTGCAACCGGGGGAGGGCGGGCGGCAATCCTCCCGGTAAGACTGAACAGAGTGACCGGGTGTGTTCCAGAGAGACAAGTAGTGACCACCGGCCTGCGAGGACGGACTTGGTACGGCGACATGTTGGAGTCCCCCGTGCCATTTCATGCCGACAAAAACCAGAATGTCCCCTATAAAAACTCATTTTACAGTCCCCTGGTAACTCCTGGGACACCGGAGGCTTTCTGAGTGTGCATTTCCAAGCAACAGCCTTCATGTGGTTCTATAATCTCGCTCTCAAGGAAAAGGAAGAAAAGTTCCGTAATCTGGGTTTTCAGGAAGGTTTTGATTGGCAGTGGCTCTGTTACCCCTGAAAGAGGGGAGGAGTGTGGGGAGGAGCCCCCCCTGGTTCCTATCCGGGACAGAGGTCAGCCTTCACAACAGCCTTGGAAATCTCGCAGGAAGAAAGCGAACCTTGTTAAACCATACGATGTTTCGCAGGAGTGGCCACGGCCCTGACAAGCTTGTCCCCTGGTAGTGACCCCTTTGGACGGATGGGCCGGCGGCGCAGACACACGGACGGGCAGACAGACAAGGACCATGCTTGAGGGGTACACAGAGATATGCAAGTGGTGGGCTGCCTTTATCTTCTCCCCCCCCCACGGGAAACCAAAACAAGGACCAGAACGTGCGTCGCACGTCGCACCGTTCATGGCAGCAATCTGGAGAGCTCCCCAGAGGACTGGGACGCAACGTTTGTTTGTTTGTTATGAAACTTCTACCCTGAAGACTCCTGAGACATACGACAGCTTTCTCTCTTGTCCTAGAAGTGCTCTGCTTCCGCCATTGGCAGGAAGCAGAGCACTTTGGAAAACTGGCCGTGGAGGGAAGAGAAACCGTGTGTGTGCATGCGTGCGCGTGTGTGCGTGCGTGTGCGGTCGCCGTGGAGCTGGCGGTCACTGACTGCTCCCAGCCTCCCTGGAGAGCCCCCTCCCCCCCAGCACTTTCAGCACTAGAGAGGGACACGTAAAACCACACAGGGATTGCTAGCTCCCCGCTTGCAAATGGGCTCAGAGTAAACACCAGGAGCGCTCGCGTAAGGTGTGCAGAATTTAGTGTTTGCATATGGTTTCAGGCTCTATGGCTAATCCCAAAGGCAGCTGTCCTCTTCCTTTGTCACAGTGTCCTCATCACCACCGTAATTTCCCTGCGGACCCCAAATGCTGCCTCGGTCCCACCTCTCCGTACTCAGGGCCGGCCGCACCGTGATGCCGAGCCGCCCTCGAGGACAGGTGACTCATCCATTCTATTCCCAGTGACAGCACAGGGGGACACCTCCTCTTTGGGATGTGGTCCAGGTGCGGACCCAAGGTGTCCGAGCGCAGCAGCGGGGGTAAGACCGAGTCCCCCGCAGCTGCCCCATCTCCGTCCATCACAGGACGTTCTTTAGTTCCTAACGTAAATCTTCTCGCGTTTAACTTCCGCTCTTGGGTGGGAGCAGAGCTTTGGGTCTCCCTGGGCATCTGGGGGCAAATCGGACTTTGTCAGGTGTCTCTGGGGGAAGCCTCCTGGCCAGGAACTCGGGGTTCCGTTCCCCTTTACCCCAGCCAGACCAGGCGGCCATCTGACAGTGTGCAGATGTCCTGGCGGGTGGTTAGGGGGGCCCGCATCTCCCCGCATCCTGGTGAGACAGGGGGCCGGCCGCGGGGTCCGCCGGAGGCCCGTTCATGGCACTCTTGCTTCTGTGTCTGGAGAGCAGCTTCTTGTTCAGGATCCTGGAGAGTGTCACCCCCTTCCTCCGGGGCCCCTCTGGCTGCTGCAGGAACACGAGGTCATTGTGTGACTGGCTCATGCCGGGGTCTTTCTGTTGCTGTCGCCGGCGGAAGAACAGCTTTGCGCCTTTTCTTAAAATCCCTCCTGCAGGGGAAGCACAGGGGCCGGTGAGGTGGGCTGCGGCGGGAGCGCGGGGACCACTCAAGCAAGATGAAAACAAACAGGGACATCTGAGCGGCTCTGGTAAGAGCGGTTTCTGACTTGGCCGTGCGGTCGCTCTAGCCACCCGGGAGAAGCTGCTGGAACCTGGCCTGGACCAAACCCCAGAGTTTTCAGGATGGACAGACTCTGAGCCCAGAAGCCATGAGCTGGTCAGGTGCAACCCGGGGAGGCCTCTCTCTCCATGGCCTCCTAGGCAAGACTGATGGCGGTGGACTGTCCCCCTCGGGTCCCCCGGCCCCCACCCCCAGAAAAGACAGCCCTGCTATGGAAACCCCAGCAGGGGTCAGATCACCTTTCCACCAGCCTGGAAGTCATCGCGCCCGCGTGTCGGTGCCGGTGGCTTTGGACAGGCCATCTGGCCATCGGGGTGAGGGGCTCTTCAGCTCGTTGGCAATTTGTTATTCTTGCGCTCGAGCCAACAGATACTTGAGTGTTTGGGAGGGACCCCGAGGGACATCTGCCGGCTCTTCCGTGTGGAATGCGAGTGGGCAGCGGTGGAATCAGGCCCAGCCCTGTGTGTGCACTTGGAACAGTCAGCACATCAGAGCATTCAGCCCGTGACCTCAAGTGGCCGCTCGCGGGAGCTAGCACCGAGGACGGGCATCCTTCCGCTCTGGGCGCACCCCAGAGCTCCGGAGCCCAGAGGCAGAGGCCCAATGTCACCTGGTCAAAGTACTGAAAAGGTCTCCCCCCCCCCACCTTCTCTTTGGATATAAGCAAACAGCCTCTTACCCAGAGTCCTGAGGACGTGTGTACAAGGATCTAACGGGGGGGGGGGGGGGGGGGGTGTGCAGGGGTTTCCAGGACAGCAGGCAGGGGAGGCGCACGAAGGGGACGACAGGCGTGTCCATGGCTCTACCTCGCCACGAGCCTGCTGCGCTACATCTGGGGGCCACGAGGGTCTGTTCCTAGAGCCGGTCCCATCCCCGTAAGAAGTGGCCTGTGTCCCGAAAAATCCCCTGCTGGGGGCCATGACGCCACCGGTCACCAGCACCGGCTGGATTTGACGCTGCAGCGCAGCCGGTGGGGCAGGGGCCCTCGCGCCCGACTGGTTTATTCCCCAGCCTGTCGGATGCCCCAGGCACTGGGAAGGGCTCCAGCCCGACCGGGTTACCTGGGGTCGCTGAGTCCCAGGACGTTGATTCTGAGCTGCGGGAACCTACTTTAGGCTCAGCTTGGGGTCCCCGAAGGGCATATAGATAAGGGGTCCCCACAAAACAGGAGAGGAAAGCAGGGAGGTCCAGCAGGGATGGGGCGGTCCCGGGGATCGCGTCTCCAGAGCCCACTCCAGGGGTCCGTGCCCTGAAAGTTGGGTGGGGGTCTGCAGCCAGGGGCTGGGTGTGAGCGCAGGTGCTGTTCTGGGTTGATCATGTCCCTCTGGAATTCGTAGGTTGGGGTCCTGAGACCCCCCCCCGAGACAACAGAGGGGATTCATCAACAGTAAATCCAGGCGGGCGCTCCACCAACAGGACGTGTCCTTACTCAGAGAACTGTGGACGCAGGGGTGCCCGCGGGGAGAGCGCCCATGGAGGCAGGGATGGGGTCACGCTTGACCAGCCAGGGGAGGGCAAGAGCGCCAGCGGACACCGGACACCTGGGGAGAGCCCGGAGCAGAGTCTCCGTCGTCGCCGGCAGGAGGCCCCTGGACTTCTGGCCTCCGGAGCCGGGACACTGTCCGTTTCTGAGCACAAGGCTGTGTGCAGCGGGAGAGACCAGCATCTGGCTGCCGGGAAGCACAGTCTGCCCCAGATTCAGGGGAAAACCAGAGCACGGAGAGGGCCAGGAGGCAGCTGTGTTCACAGCTCTCTAGAAAGGGAATCTACACGTTTCTAAGCCGCCACTTTCACTCTTTTAAATGAAATTGCACTTGGGGCGCTGGATGGCTCAGTTGGTTAAGCATCCGACTCCTGGTTTTGGCTCGGGTCATGATCTGGAGGTCATGGGATCGAGCCCAGCATCGGGCTCTGTGCTAAGTGGGGGGAGCCTGCTCGGGATTCTCTCTCCTTCTGCCGGTCCCCGCGGACTTGCAAGCATGACTTGCTCTAATAATAAAAAAAACTTCAAGATTGAAATGACTAAAACTCAAATTCTTGCCATATTTAGATGAATTATCAGGGACTTCTAGGCTGTGAATAAAGTCAGGACAGTGGGCAGACCCGTGTGCCGTACGGACTAGAAACGCTCGTGCCCGCTGCGGTCTGTCCCACAAGCTAAGGTCTGTTCCCACACGTCCCATGGTGGGGCCTGTAACGCGCTGCCTGCCGCACTTCCGTCCCCACGCAGGCTCTCCGAGCAGGTCCACAGTTTGGGTAAATTTGACTGTTCCATATTCATACAAGAGCCAGGGGGTGTCCCGTAACTTGACAGGACTTGTCACGGCTTCTACGGGGACACCCCCACCGCCTCGGATGGAGAGGTCGTGTGAAAGGAGAGGCTGAGGTTTGCAGGTCTGTAGGCTGGAGCCCTGCGCCTGCCTCTGAGGGGTGTCTGAGGGAGACCTTACTCCTGGCAGTCATGTGCCGGGCCCCGCGAGCAAGGGCCCCAGGGCAGAAAGCCCGTGTGCTCCTGCATGGCTCCCCTCTGTGCGTGAGACCTGCTGTCTGAGCTGGCAGGGACGGGGCGAGCAGGTGTCTGGTCAAGGACACCTGCATGGGCGGTCACCGGGGAGCCTCCCTGGGAGTGGGATGAGTCTTGGTCCTCAGAGCATCCCAGAGCACAGCCCTGCACTCCAGCACGGACGTGGATGGGCTTTCTGGAACGCTGTCAGTCTTGACGTGCTGGTAGCGCGTGTAAGACAGGACGCGACTCCCTCCCAGACCCACAGCTTAATTCCTCAAACGTGAAGAATGACTAGCGTGAATGAAGTCATGCCTTTCCCCTTTCCAGATAAAATGTTAAGATCGCTTAGATCTGGGGCACGAATCACAGTGACCTTTGGGGGAAGTAGAGCCAGAAGAACAAGGCCACGGAGGGGACACAGACCCTGCCACTCCGTGGAGGTGTGGGGGTCAAGGACAGACATGCCAGCACACACCCCTGTCAGCTGGGAAGGGACAGGGAACGGAGCTTCCTCAGCGCCCCGGGACCGTGCTGCTCGGTCCCCGGCGTCTGCCTGTCCAGCGTGCCCGGTGACTGAGTCCAACACTCATCTGTCCCGCGAGGGCACTCGGGAGAGGAGAGGTTAACCGTGCCTCCGCCTGTCCTGGCCCAGAGCACGTCACCCTGGATGGCACGCTTGGCCTTCACACCATCGGCTCAGCGCCTTGAGAGCCAACGCCCAGGGCTCCCTCGGGGAGAAGACAGCAGTCTGTCCAGCCGGCCGGCCCGCCCTGCAGATTTCAGACAGACCCAGGATGGCGTGAGCCGCTTCCCTGAAACGTAGCACCTGTGGTTCTGTCTAGAGAACTCTAGCTAAGACGGTAACTAACAGTTTGGAACGTCACCCTTGCCTCTGGGCCCCCAGAGTCTGTCACCTTTGTGGATGGGGACGGTCACAGGGCCTGAGCAGGAGGGGCTGGAGCGCTCCAGGTTTTACAGAGCGAGTTCCAGACCGTCTCGGCCGCTCTAGCAGGCGCGAGCGAGAATCCGACCTCGCCCGCCCAGACCTGAGCCTTCGAGGCTCCTGCAGGTAAGATCTGGAGAGGAGGTTCGTGGAATTTGAAACAAACAGCCCCAACGTCTAAATGGGGGACAGAGGAGAAAAAAAGAAATCTTCCCCTGGTTCTAGTAAGGTTTAAGAAAAAAATCACAAATGGGCTAAAGAATAAACAAATAGGAAAAATATGAAAAATAATTCCTCTAAATGGGAGCTTTGTATAGCAGATATCTGCAAATTTATTCTCATTTGCCTCCACCGACCCTAACAGACGTGAACAGGTCACCGGAGAATCCGTCGGAGAGGTCGGAGGACAGTGACCAGAGTCACTGGGCACCTTGTAGCTTGCTGCCCGCAGAACAGCTCCGGGAGCCAAGCCAAACCATAGACCGTACGTGTAGAAAAGGGACCGCTTGTTAGAACCAGGGCCCGGCGAAGGGAACGGTGTGTGGGCACTCGACCGGGCGTGAGGCTGGCTGTCCCCTGAGCTGAGCCAGGGACAGCGCCCCGACCCCCAAGGCGCAGGAGCTACACTAATGGGACCAGGGCATGTCTGAGGAGGAAGACAGGGAAACCAGCAGCTCAGGCAGGTCACGCTGCAAAGGGACAGGAAAGCAAGGGCAGGGGATCTGCTTCCTGCTCTTGCAAAGAGGCTTTTCTCACGGCAAGGCTGTCATCAGATTTAAAAATAAATAAATAAATAACAATAAGACAAAAGTAACTTACTGTGTAGGCAATTAATTCTGGTTGGCATAGCGATCCTCTTAAGTTAAAGGGAATGAGCACGAGATGACGGGAAGGAAGAGGTCAGAGGTTAAAAGAAAAGTACGCAGGAGCCACACGAGGGGGACGGGCAGGGAGTCCCGGGGCGCGTGCCCGTGCGCAGGTGACGCTACGGGGCAGGACATCTGGCCGGGCTTGGGGGCTGGGGAGTTGGGTTTTGTCTGGTTTTGTTTTTTCACTCCTTAATATCTGTCAAAGTTTCATCCATCGTTTTGCTCTTCCTTACGGTAAAGTCCACACGACACGGACTCTCCCGTCCTAACCACCCCCAAGTCCACAGTCCCGTTCCGGGCCTGCCCCTTGCCGTGCGACCGCACGGACACTTGGTGACGCTAAAAATAAGCCCAGATCTGAGGACTGGACTTCCTGTGTTGGCTGCGGCCTCAGGGGAACGCGTGTGTCCAACCAGCGAAATCGCAGGCTTCTCCACGCGCCGGCCGTTCCGGGGACCTGCGGGAACACCCGCTGGGACAGGGCGGCCCGCGTGGGTCTCCGGCCAGCAAATGAGCTTCAGTTTAAAAAGGAGAGAAGGCCCCCCACAGCCGCTCCGTCGGGCCCCAGGCAGGAAGTGAAAAGCCCGGGTACAAGAACAAGTGGGCACCCGCCACCCGTAATCGCCCGCCGTTCTGACATCTAGAGGCGCAGGGTCCGGGCCTCTCTGAAAACCCCGGAATAGAAGCACATTGAGAAATGCTGCTCAGTCCATCCCTTTGTGGATCTGCGGCACCGGCAGGGTCAGCGACACCACTGTCGCCACCGCATGCCACGTGGCCCCGGGGCCCAGGCTCCGGGAGAGCATCAAGCACACCTGTCAGGACCCAGGGCCCCCCCGAGTGCCCCTTTGCAGGGGTGCCCTCCCCCTGGCCAGGGACGGGAAAGGAGAAGCATGGCCATGGCACAGCCAGGATGGAAACCCACGGCAAAGAACTCTCTGGAAGGAAAAGCGGAGGAGCAGAAGGAAGAAGCCAGGGAGGAGGGAACGGGGCTCTCTGGATGGACTCGGGCAGCGAGGCGCGGCCTCTCAGTGAAGGCAGGAGGGCAGGCTGGAGGCTGCTGGACTGTTGGCCGTCGGGAGGAGGAAGGGGCGCCCGCCCTGCACCCGTCTTCCGCTCTGCCCAGCGCACACTGCTTCCTCGGGGCTAGAGGAGCTCCCTGGGGCGGTGCTGGCCCCCAGACCAGGCTGGCAGGGGGCGGGGGCGTGTGGGCCGCCCTGTGGACCTGCAGCCGGGCCGCCTTTCCCGTCACCTGGGCTGCCCCTTCTGAACCGGGACAAGGGAGCCGCCAGAGGTGCACGCACGGTCACTCCGGCTCGGGCCAGCAGGTGGACAGAGGCCCACGGTCTGATCTCTGTTGCGTGGCCTAGAGATCCTGTCCTCTTCCTTCTAACTTCCAGCGGGTCCCCATCTGTGCCCTCTCTGCTTCAGCAAGGGTATGGCTCACGTGGACCCCCATGGAGCAGACCCCCCTGCAGAGTCCTCAACCTCAGCCCCAGGGACATGGGCCACCATGTGCCAGGCCATCCTGCAGGCTGCATAGCAGCACCCCAGCCCCCAGCTGTGACCGATGGAATGGCCTCAGGACACAGCTGTGTCCCCTGGGGGCAACGGGCAGGGGGCGCACGGTCACCCAGTTTGAGAACCCCTGGTCCGTGGCGGCAAGAGGAGAGGGGCAGAGCGAGGCAGCCGCAGAGCTGCTCCCCAGGCTTCCCGACCTCGGGAGTGACGAGACGCCTCCAGTCTGCATTCTCGGGGGCCAGGAGGGGAGGGGTGAGGACTTCCCGCTGAGCAGCAGCCACGACGCCCAGCTGGGACCGGGCGCCTGCGTCTGTCCCCGTCCTGTCTCTGCACTAGGATCGCCTTGTTCCTGCCTGGGAGGTGGGCACAGCCTCGCGCAGAGGAGCCGAGGCCCAGGAGGCTTGACCCTCCCTGACCCCCCCACCCAGAATGGCCCCCGAGCCCCTAGACTGTCTCGCCTCAGAAGGGGCCTCGAGGGGGACTGTCGTGCGAGAGCACAAGTCAAGCACACACAAGGACAAAGTCTACAAATGCAAAGCTTCGATGTGGTGCTCCCAGAGAACAACGGGTCATCCTCAGGACAGGACGACTGGTCACTACACACACACGGCAAGTTAACCGCTTCCTTTCCCGGGGAACGTCTCTCCCCTCGGACCCTGGCAGGTCCGAGCACTGAGGTCGGGCCGGGTTTTAGTTGGAGGGATGAGCCTGAGGCACGGTGAGCAGAGGGGCCAGTCTCCACAGCCACAGAAGCCCGGGGTCTGCTGGCTTTGTGCCGAGTCGCTGGGTGACCCCCTCTAAACGTTCTAGAGGGTTCTACTTTGGGGGGGCATGGCAGAGTGCCGACAGAGGACAGGGCACCTTTGGGCATGACCAGAAACTGCTGCCCTCGGGCAGAGTTGGAAGGATTCTGAACATGCCGCCTGCCCACCGGCTCCAGGCAGGGGCGCCCCTGCTTGTTGGGGCGGGGTGCCGAGGGCAGGGTGCCGAGGGCAGGGCAGCCTGGCGGCGGAGGGAGGGGAAGTGGGGATGGGAACTGAGGGTTAGCTTGGAGACGGGAAGGAGAGAAAAGCCAGCGGGTGGGCCGGGGGGTGGGGGGTGCGGGTACCTTTATGCTTCTTGGCAGTGCCCTGCTCTGAGACACTCAGGGAGCTCTCCGACAGCTCGTCCCCGTCAGGGTCCAGCGGGGCCTGGCTGCCCCACGCCGAGGTCTGGGACTCCTTGTCCAAGTCCCAGGAGTCTAGCTCGCCCTCCTGGGGCTCCGGGGCCGGCGGGGCTGGGGCGGAGGCCTCTTCCTGCAGCGGGGCGGAGGCAGCGGCCGCCCCCACGAGGGTCGGGGTGTCCTCCTGGCGGGCGCTGTCCATGGAGGCCGAGTAGTCCAGCATTAGGGCGGCGGCATTGTCCTGAGAGAGTGAGGTCTGTCCCAGGACAAAAGAAAGAAGTCAGCACGAGGGGTGGCGACAAGGACAGACGGAAGGAGCCCCGGGCTTGGAAGAGATGAAAAGCTCCGTGCAGAGGGCCTGAGGGTGATTCCAGAGTGTGAGAAGACACTGGCCCGCGGCTCCCCCAGGAGGCAGGGCGGGTTTCACAGGGACTAAAACGCAGCCACTGAGGGTTTCCCCTCCCTGCAGAGGGTCTGCGAGGGGCGCCTGAGGTCACAGGTGAGGGGTGCAGAGGAAGCAGACAGCCTTCCCCGGCAGGGTGCCCATGGGAGGGAGACACTTCTGCCCAAGTGGCCCGCAGCACACCGGGAGGCACAGGAAGTGGGCTGTCCCTTCGGTTGGTCTGTGAACACTTCTTCCCCCGGGAGTTTGTTCCCCGCACGCAGAAACCCATCGGCAGGCACACGGCGGCCTGAGAAGTCTGTGTATGACCTCCTGGTGCCGAAGACAGGTGACCTCCTGGTGCCGAAGACAGGTGCAGGTGCTACCCTAACCCTCGGGGCGGGGGCTGGAGGTGGGGGAAGGTGACTGCAAGGGGCGGGCGCTCCCCAGGCCGGCTGCTTCCTGACCGCAGGCAGCCACACACGGCTTGCGGAGCACCCACTGACTGAGGACGGGGCCATCTGAGCCTCCGTGAAGCCTCGTCACTGCCGCGGGGTGGACACATTCCATTAAAGAGCCGTGGGTTCCTAGTGAGTCCAAGATACAGCCTCCGGGAACGGGAGAGGACGGGGTTCCGGACTCCTGATGCCGCCCCCTGCCGGCCGCCGCTGGAAGTGCGCCCAGGAACAGCGGGGGAGCTGTCCCAGTTGGCACTCGGGTGCCAGGCAGAGACCCTGCGTATATTGGCAGCACCGGGAGCTCACGCCGGCCCCTCCCGTGACCCACCTGGGCAGGAGCGGTAGACGGCCACCATCTCCTACGCTCCAGGCCCTGCCCTGCCCTCTGGGTTCGGAGCCTTCCTGCTCCCCCTCCCCCACATCGACCACATCTTCCAGCGCCCCCTTCCTCGCCCACAGTCTCCTTGGTCATTCGGAGATGTCGATCACCCACTTGGGACCCCCGTGTGGCCCCCGGCCCTGCAGGGCTACCCACTCCGGTGGCCCGGCCTGCGTGGGGCCCAGCACGGACTCTGCACCAGGCACGGGGAGCACACGAGCGGCTGGGGGACACTTAGACCGTCCGTCTCGGACTCAGGTGTGTGCAAAAGCACAGTCATGGCCAACACCTTCAGTGCTTTAGGGACATGTCGGCCTGCAAGAGGGTCACAGCTCTGTCCCCAGATGGAGGCCTCAGGCAGGCCAGTCTCTCTCTCTCAATAGTTTTTCACACGATTCACCGGCCACTCACCAACCTGAGCCCCCGGGGCCAGAACCCACCAGCTTCCCCGTGACAGGGGGAGCGGCCTAAACACGGGTGACCCCTAGTGCTGGCCCTCAGCAGGGAGCTGCCTGGATGACACCGGGAGCTCCGGCCGCCTTCTGCACAGAGGGAGCCTGGCCATGGAGGGACATGGGCGCGGACGCGAGCCGCACCTTGGAGATCCCTGATATGATGATGGTGCTCTTCTTCCGCGGGGACTTGACCTTCAGCTTCGAGGACTCGCTGAGCTGGCGGATGGCCACTTCAGCCACGGGGTCCGAGCCGTTCAGCACCAGCAGCTCTGCGGGAGGGAAGGCAGCCCTGAGCGCGCTACGCTCCAGCCTGCGGACCTGCAGGGCTGAGGGAAACGGGCCCCAGGCGAGGCCCCCAGGTCTCCTCTGGAAAGGGCCAGAGAGCAAATGGGCGCAGCTCTGTGGGCCGGCCCGGGCTGTGAGCACTCACGGCAGCCTCGGTCCTGTGTAGGCTGAGCCCGTGTGGACACCATGGCACAAGGTCAGGCTCCAAGGAGTTTACGAACAGGGCCAGGTCTGGCTCACAGAACCCCCCTCGGCCTATAGCTCCTTCTGGATGGTTCCATGCACTCGCTGCTGTGGACTTACTCAGATCTCTGCCCTCAGATATCTGCCAGCCAGACCTCCCTAGAGTTGACGGAGACCAACGAAAGCAGGAAGACCCACCCACAAAAAACCTCCGACCTTTCAGAAGATTCTGAACTTCGGGAGGCAACGCAGTCTCTCCTTCCCTCCCGCTCACAACGGCCGCGGCTTCCCGGGGTCCGTACCCTGCACCTGGCCAACACCTGTGGGAGGCCGGACACCTAGCAGGGGCTTGCCAAGGGCTCAGAGCACAGTGTTACATGTCCCCAACCCCTCACCCTGTGAGGCGTGTGTCCCTGAGACGTGGGGGGATGTCAGGCAACTTGCAGGAGGGGGCAGCACGGCCAAGGTCCCCGACGCCCAGCTCATGCCCGTCCGTCCCTTCCCTGGGGCAGCTCCTGCTCGAGCAGAGGCAAGCACACGGCCATCGGAGGGCTGGACGCTAGCAGGGGCGTCGCCCGTCTCAGCTTGGACTACGGACAACAGGTGCTCCATGTCAGGGCCCACGCGGCCACACACTGCCTGACCACCGCGCAGCACGAAGGGAGAGACTCGTGAGGAGGAGGCTGGCGAGGACTCCCCAGGGGAGCTCGGCACTGTGTTCCCAACACCTCAGGCCAGGCCCGGTGGCTCGGAGATGTCCTTCAAAGCCCTGTCCAGGTGCTGGGGGTGCGTGAGAAGGGTTCAGTGGCCACAGGCGGCCCGGGGAGCTGATCTAGAGGCCGGCTCCGCTGCCCACAGAGCGGGAGAGAAACCCACGGTGGGACCGTCAGCCCTTTTAAAAAGCGAACCTGCGTGGGGGAAGGGGTCCCTGCGGTCCGAGGCAGCGGGACGCTCCGCCAGGGGCAGAAGGGGCTCTGGGGGTGGCCAGCCAGCGGAGGGACACGGCCTGCGTCTAGGGACTGCAGCTGGGGGGGCCTGCGGTTTCCAGAGAACCGTGACACCCCCAGGGACAGGCCGCGTCCGCTTCACCAGCTGCGGGGATCCCAGCTGCGGGGATCCGGAGCCGTCCTAAGGCCGCGCCCATCGGATGGAGCCCCGCCCCGGCCCCGCCCCCGGCCCCGCCCCCGGCCCCGCCCCGTCCTCTCCTCTCCTCCCACCCTTGACCTTGGCAAGACCAGAAACAGGACCGAGAGGAGGAGCCCCTGCCCTCCCTTCGACAGCGCGTCACCCCCCAGCCACGGGGGCAAACGGAATCCCCAGGTTGAGATCCGGCTCTGACCTAAGGAGGCAGGAACCCCCTCCCCAGACACGAGCGCGACCGTAAGGACCGGCTTTTGCGAGCAGAGTTCTGGGGGAGACGCCGCAGCTTCTCTGGGGCAACGGGAGAGGAAAAGCGGCGTTTACAGTTGCACCCCTGGGTCCTGCCTCTTGGACGTCAGTCATCGCACTGGTTTACTGAGCCAGGGGGAAATCACGCTCAAATTTTGTAACATGAGGCATAAACTGGGATTTTATGTTTATTTTGTCAAAGCGCCTGCCAGAACTTCCCACCACCCCTGGTCTCTGCCTGCCTTCCGCTCCCCCCACCTCCTCCCCGTTCTGCTCTCAATGCTCAAACCAGCGCCTCCCAGACTCCAAAAAGGAAATGCTGACCTGGGGGCACGTGAGAAAGACAGGAGAAGAGTCTGGAAGGAGGGAGAGGATGCGGTGAGCCCGCGGCCCCCGTTACCTGTGTCCGAAGAAGAGAAGGTCTTACTGACGGGAGCCCCGTGGCAGGAGATGGCTTGAACAGAGATGTCCTTCTCAATGACCTTCACCTGGACAGGCGTCTTCAGGGGAGACTCTGCCAGGAGAAAATCTGGATCACAATGGCCCCAAAAGCCTGACCCTACAGTTCACGGAAGGTGAAATCACACCTTTCACGGAACCCCAGCCGTTCAGATGTCTTTAACCGTCTCTCATTCTGGGGTGGGGTGCAGGGGTGTATGAGGGGGCAAGTACCCCCATCCCAAAAGGATGCTGGGAACCTGGGTTTAAATAAAATTTCAGAAACTTTCATCAAAAATCAAAATTAAAATCAGGAATTTGCATCAAAAGCCAGAATTTCACTGTTTCGTAGTCAAGAACAGCGGGGCCAGGAAACCGACTCTGGGAGGAAGATCCGTTATCTGTCTGGAAGCGGAAACACGGTACAAATGAAAATGAAACAGTAAGCCCGCACACAGAGGTTGTCTCTGGGGCAGAGACTGGGGAGACAGATGCAGAACTCGGCTGCGTTGAAAGGGACTGCACCCCGGGCCCTTCTAGAAAACGGATTCTCCTCCTACGAACTTGCACCGATGGCCTCCATCTAAGGTTTCAAGACAGCGGGCCGGCCGGCCCCGCGGGAGTGTGAGCGGGAAGTTCACTGAACTAGATACTTCCCCCCACGGCCAGGTTCGGAGCTCCGGCGTGCGCTCAGGCTGAACGCGCCTGGGCAGCCGCGCGTTTGACCACAGAGGAAGGTGACCGGCTGAGAAGCGGGAAGCTGGGAGTCTCCTCAGTTACCCTCGCCCTGCACACGAGACCGTCGGAGCCACACCTGCCCCGGCAGCCGGCGCTTCCCGCCACCTTGAGGTGCTCCCGGGCCGCACTCACCGCAGCTCAGCGGGGACGCTCGCCCCGTGTCAAAGCGAGGCTTGGTCTTCACAGCGGTGACGGTGGTGACTACGGTCCCACAGGGCATCACCATGCGGTCTTTTTCGACCTTTGTGGCAGGAGTAGGTGGAGGGGTCTTGGGTTTCACTTCACCGGGTTCTAGGTAAGAAAACTGCAGAGAAAGCCGGTTACGCGTTTGGTGCTGTGCCCACGCCGACCCCTGGGCCATCAGCCTGGGTTTCCCCAGAACCGACAGAGGGTGACAAGACTCCGGCTCAGACCCCGTCATGTAGCGCCTGGCGATGGGCACCGAGGCTGGAGAACCCAGCGAAATCAAAGGGCCCTTTCTGGGGTTAGGCCCGCGAGACCCGGCATTGTGGAAAGCTCCCCATGCAACAGACCACTCAACACGATCGTGGGCGCAGAGTGTCCCATTCGAGTCTAGAAATGCACGGGACGGAAAAGGAGCTCCTCTTGGGTGAGCGAGCGTCCCATTTCCCGCTGAAGAAAACGTGGAGACGGACCGACAGGTAAAGATATTCCTAATCTCAAGCAGCTCAAGCTGGAGCTTGGCCGCGGCAGGAAATGACGTCATACCTCCGCGGTGACCGAACCCAGCACCGATCCGCCGCAGGAGCCGCCGGTCAGCGTGAAGCTCTGGGGCCCCGATGGCTGCTTCTTGAATAAATCCAAAGGAATGGTCGTCATCGCCAATATGGCTAAAAAGATAGGAGACAAGTAAGGGTATGTTTCCACAGGGTTCCACGGGAGCAGGGGTCAGTGGGAGCCACCACCGCAACCAGAACAGAGTCCCGGTGCGCATCCAGTCCGCACCAGCATCCTCCAGTTCCAGAACATTTCAGAACATTCTAGAACACCAAAGACAAAGAGAGGCGTTGGACATGCTCCAGACCACAGGAGGCTAAGAGACAGCAGACAGAAGGCAGTGTCTGATCGGGGGAGTGGGGGTGACTGCTCTACGGGATGCTGGCCCAGCAGATGAAGGGGAACGCAGGCAGCAGGTCGGGGAAACCAGTACAGACGTATGAGAGAAGGTCCTTATTCTTAGGAAATGGCCAAGAAAGGAGGGTGCAGGGCCTGATACGCTCGAACATTCGGATTCACCCTCCAGCACATGTGTCCTGTGTCTGGATGTCTGCAGGCAAAGTCAAAGGCAACCACCAAGCGTGAGTGCGGATAATAAAGCAAACGCGGCAGAATGTCAGAACTCTGGGAGTCTGGTAAGGTTCTGTGTAGTCCTTTGTTCTGTTTTTGGTTTTTGGTTTTAATGTGAAATTTCATAGATTCCATCTGGCTGTACAGCAGTGGATCTCCAAAGGAGCCACCTCGGTGCCTCGGGAATGGACGAGGGTCACCTTCTCCCGGCAAAGGTCCGCCCAACCCGGGTCAAACCACACGCCCTGCTCTGGCCATGCCCTCTCCTGGAATGTCATAGACACGTCTCCGATCTTATCCCAAGACAACAGAACCAAGGAAATTAGCTCATAATTCTTACTAATGGGGGGAGGGGGAGACGCACCCCGGTTGCTCTGTCTGTTAAATGGCCGACTCTTGATTTCGGCTCAGGTCATGGTCTCAGGGTCCTGGGGTCAGCCTCTGCACTCTGCAGGGTCTGCTTGAGAGCTCTCTCTCCCTCTCCCTCTGCCTCTGCCTCTTCCTCTAAAATAAATCTTTGAAAACTTAAAATCTTGAAAAAGAAAATTCTTGCTAATAAACAGAAATCTGAAATGCCTTTTCCTGTGTCTTTGTAACTTTGGGAGACAACCCAATGGCTTGGTCTTTTAGCAGGATAAGCCACGGAAGGGTCCCCCTCTCCTAATTTTGGTATGTTTATGGGCATTTTTAAAAGCGTAATCTATTCCCAGACTCCTGAGTTACACACATGCAAACATATAGGTCCGTGTGCCCATTCATGATTTTACCTTTAACTGCTGCTTTCTTGTCTCTAAAGCATGTGTCCAGTGTAAGCTGCTGTGGCTTATTTTATAAGGAAAAGCGAGCCAGAATCCATTGAGACAGAAAGCACAATGCCGGGGGTGGGGGGTGTCGCAGGGGCTGGGGGAGGAGGGAATGGGAAAGACAGGGTCTCAGCCCAGCAAGAGGAAAAAATCTGGGAAGTGGATGGTGCTGAAGGTCGCACGCCAGTGGGAATGTACTTAACGCCCGTGAATTTTACACTCAAAAATGGTCAATATGGGAATTTCTGTTCTATGCTTTTACCACAATTAGGAACACTACAGAACAGATCTATTAAGGCTAAGAAGGCCGAGAGGGGCTTCTCTAAGCCAAGAATTGCTAAATAAAAGAGTTTAGGTATTTGTTTAAAAACAAAAAAAGGCAAAAACGAGCTGAGTCCATTCTCCCAGAGTGCATGCCCTTGCTAATGACTGAAGGGGACCTGGAAGCAAACACGGCCTCGGAAGACCCCAGGTGTCAGGGCGGGTCTGCCCCTCCCGGGTGACTCCGGGCCCCCTCCCGGCCCCCTCCGGTCAGTGACCCCTCCCAGGGCCTGCCTCCACCCACCCCACACCCACCTTCCCCCCACACCCACCTTCCGAGGACACCCACCTTCCGAGGCTCGCTCAGCCGCCGACACCTGCAGGTGCAACTCCTTCGACTTGGCGTTCAGCTCACTGCGGAAAGGACAGAAAGTGCTGTGGATCCTTTATTAGTTCTTGCAACCGTAATTTTTTTCTGACTCTAGAAAGAAACACATCCCCAACGGTGTGAAGATTATCTTCCCCCTCGCCGTCCCCCAGCAGTTGCTGTTATCTGAGAATTCTCTGCCGCCTTCTGGCTGACAGCAGGGTTATCTACGTGCGGTGCGACACGGCGGCCGTTCGCCACGGATGGCGTCTGAGAGCTGTGCCCACTGGGGGCCTGCACCGAATTTTGTTGCATTTTAATTAATTCAAACTTAAAAAGCCACATGTAGCTCGTAGTTCCTGTATGAAGCATAGCTATATAATTATCGATAAACAAAACACAGATTGTGATGTATCTTGCTCCTCTTGTAACCTGTTTTTCTCCCTGAAGATATCAGACCTCTTTCCCAGTCAGACGGCACAGAGCAACGCCCCCTTTTAACAGCTCCTCCTACCCAGCCTTGTTTTCTTTAATCCGATCCTTAATAACCAACCCTTAATAATGGCCTGGTTGTCTAACATTTCATAATTACAAACTAGCTGAGATAAACACCCTTCCACATAGCTTTGTGTGCACCGTGTGATTATTTCCTTAGGAAGACTGTAAACGCCAGACAAAAGGTACATGCATTTAAGAGATTTTTTTTTCTTTTATCTTTTTTTTTTTTTTTTTTTTTGAGACATACTGAGGACTTTCAGAACGGTCATTCCAATGTATACTTCTGCTGGCCATTGTCACCCGCCTATTCCTTACCAACTTGCACGGGGAAAAAACAGCCTCTTGTGCTTACATCTGTGTTTCTTAAACTATTGCTGATCCGAACCAGTCTTCAGAAGTCTCCGGCTACCTACAGTTTCGGCTTTTCTGTTTTCTAGCTCAGACCTTCTTCCCGGTTTTCCGGGACAGCGCTCGTATTTTCATTACTGATTCATAAAAGCTCTTTACATTACACACCGGACACCTGCTGCCGGGCCTGTTTCCGGCTGTTCATTGTTCAAGCCTCAGAAAGCAAGTGATTTCTAGTTTTAGAGTCGGCTGCTTTACTGAAATATTATTTACATGAGTTTCCTATTATTTCTGGTAGTTCTAACTGATTCTCTTGGGTCGTCTAGGGAGACAACCCTATCACCTCCAAGTACTAATCCGTTTTGCCTCCGCCTTTTCGTACTCAGACACTTCCCCCTTCCGCCTCTAAGTGCGCTGCTACTCGTGCTTCCAGAACAAAACAGCCGGCATCTTCCTCTTGGTTTTCACTTGGGACCTCTTCTGGTCTTTGTCATTTACAGTGATTTCTCTTAGCTCATTAAAGAAGAGGCCAGAAATCATGCACTAGTTAAGATTTTAAATCAGAAATGCGCAGGGTGGGGCGCCTGGGTGGCTCAGTGGGTTAAGCAGCTGCCTTCGGCTCAGGTCATGATCCCAGCGTCCTGGGATGGAGCCCCGCATTGGGCTCCTAGCTTGGCAGGAAGCCTGCTTCTCCCTCTGCCTCTGCCTGTGCTCGCTTGCACTGTCTCTCTCTCTCTGACAAGTAAATAAATTTTTAAAAAAATCCTAAAAAAAAAAAAAATGTGCAGGGAAAGTCAACGGTCATCTCAGCATGTACGAAGATAAATACGTTTTCTCCTTTGATCTAACATCGCAATGGATTCAGTTACTTGCTCTCCCGAAGGTCTGGACGTTTCTGGGCTGAACCCGGCTCCTAATACACTCCTTAGAGTTCCTGCAACCGTTTCTTTGTTCCCAGCCAGGTTCCGCCATCAACACCAAGTGTCCTCTGTTCCGCTCCCGATGGCGGGTATCTCCAAAGTCAAGGGAGCCTGACCAGCGTGCTCTCCGGCCACAGCAGGACACGGGCACAGGAGGAAGTCCAGCCCCGGAGCTGCCTTCAGAAAGGAACCTAGATTCAACCGAAAGCTACCTCAGATGTTTGATACACCTTTTCGAGAGCAACTGCACGTCTGTGTTTGGGGTTTGAGCAGTGTTACACACTGATCTCGGGACCTGGCAGCCGTGAGCGGGGCGCTCGGCCGGCGCAAGCCCGTTAACCAGGCTGTACGCACAAGATGAATTCTTCTTCCCAGCTGAGGTCGGCGGGGTTTGTCGCGAGGGCGCTGAACTTCTGAACGGGCTCATTCAGCCGAACTGCACACCGTGGGTTCGTGTTGCCTGCAATCAAACAAGGGGGCGTTTCTGTTTTTTAAATTGCATGACGCGCGTGCACACTTTGCATATATGGGCTGAATTAAACACCTGCCGTCTCGGCTTGCCCACCGCTCAGGGACTGCTCTTTCTTCCGTCATGAACCAACTCTCAAAGCACTTCTCTGGGGGTTTAAGATTTTCAATCCCCAGCTTGGTATCTCTTGGCCTGGAGGGTGGACCCCAGGAGCCCCTGCTCCTCACCCATGATGGGGGACACTCCCCAGGGACATTATGACAGCAGAGGTGGCCCCCCACTTCTGGACAAGACGACCAGCTTGTGCAAGGAAAGGCCTCTGGGATGATCCCTAAATCGGGGGATACCCCACAGAGAACCCGTATCCCTACTTACAAGGGATGTGATTTTATCCCTGGCTCAGCTCAGTCAGAGCCCTGTCTGGAGATCTTGGATCTGGGTAATGGGACATTTCCCTAGTCAACAATTCTTTCTGCTGCAAGACCATGCCTGTCCCATGGCAAAGAGCTGTCAATATACTGTGTAACCAGTGACCACGGGACCAGACATCACACGGCGTTAAGCATTCCATACCCACGGTCTTAACTGATCTTCGAGATCACCTCCGACGGGAGACACAGAGGCCCAGACGCAGACCTGCCTACGAGGAACAGGGACCCCAGAGGCCATCCCCCACAGCCAGCCCTGCACGGAGTCTCGGTTGTTAAACGTGGACAGTCCGTGCTTTGGGGACGGGAAGACTCCGTGCACATTAAGTGACCCTTAGCATTCTCAGACAATAAAGAATTCCTTCCTGTTCTCAGCAAAATCACATCGCAGAGGAAGATGGGACCCACCCCAGGAGGCTGCGCACCTGGGGTCTTGCAGCCACTCAGGATCGCCCAAAGAGAACGATCTGGGGTCTGCAACTTGTCCTGACTCCGATAACAGCCTCTCCTGCTGCCGGAGGGTCCTCGATGGGCCCAAAGCCCTCCTGACGCTTGGTAAAGCGCCCACAAGGAACCCGGGCTTCTGGGAAAGGAGAAGGTGCTCGTGGCGTATCAGTCAGGAGTGCCCAGCATGGGTTTATACGTTCAATAGTTAAAAAAGTCGGGCGAGGGACACCTGGGTGGCTCAGTTGGTTAAGCAGCTGCCTTCGGCTCAGGTCATGATCCCAGCGTCCTGGGATCGAGTCCCACATCGGGCTCTCTGCTCAGTGGGGAGCCTGCTTCTCCCTCTGCCTCTGCCTGCCATTCTGTCTGCCTGTGCTCTCTCTCTCCCCCTCTCTCTCTCTATGATAAAGAAATAAAATCTTAAAAAAAAAAAAAAAAAAAGTCGGGCGAGTGCCTTCCGGATGAAAGAAAAGGTCAAGGTCATGACCGAATTCCTTTCTTCCCTCGCTCTTCCTGCACGCAAGCTCGGGACTGGCGTGGGACCATCTCACGGTACTCGTCTGGTTCTCAGAGGCTCTGGGCTCACGGGCTGGGATCACACGGCAGACCCAGTCGGAGGGCGCCACGGGGACCCAGAGTCCGCTGAGAACCCGCCGTCACCCCTCACGCTGCTGTATGGAGGGAGAGTCACTTCTGCGGCGGGCAGCCCCTGCCCCCCTCCCGTGCCCCCCGGACCTTCCCCCAGCCCAGCCACCTGCCTGAAGCCCCAGGAGCACTTAGCAGCGAAGCCCGGATGTTCTTCACCAGTAATCTGAGCTCGTGAGCCCTTGGAGGCTTGGGCGGACAGGACTCCTGAGGGGAGGATGAAATGCGCTGTAGATTCTGCAGAGAGAAAATCGAGACGGGTGACCGGGGAGAAGAGGAGGCGCCACCGGACCCCTGTCAGCATCTTCGGGGAAAATCCACCGGGGGTGGGGGCTGACCCTGCAGTGGGCTGCGCAAGGTTTCCGTTCTCGGGGGAAGGGAGGGTCCCAACCCACCATAGCCTCTGCCCCTGTCTCGGAGCCTTTTCTACCCAAATAACCCATGGGAAGCGGCGGGGCGCTCAGCCAGAGAGGGCTCCCCGGAACCTGGCTGTGAGTGCAGCCCGGAAGCAAAGCTCGCCTTGGGTCCACTGCCCCAGGCCAAGTGCTGGCGAGAGAGGGGGACACCCGCTCCAGGCTGATGGGCCCACTGCCCACCAACTCTGAGCGGGACCCCGGACACACACACACACACACACACACACACACACACACGGCAAGGGCCGCTTGGCAGGTCTGCACCCCAGGTGGGGGTCTCTAAGTGTCACCCGGGTGGCGGACTACAGCAGTGACAGAGGCATCCATCATCATGTTCTCAGACGGGCATCCAGGCATTTCCAACAGAGAAAAGGCTCCTTTAACCCAGAGGGCCTCACCGTAAACTGTCTCCCAAACTGGCTTCCTGCCTTCTCTCGTGGCGGTGAGCGCTCACTACGAGGGGTCCCAGGGTGCCCGGGGGGCCCGGTCTGTCAAGTGTGTGACTCTCGGTTTTGGCCTAGGTCCTGACCTTGCACTTGCGGCATCGAGCCCCCGCCGGGCTGTGCGTGCAGTGGGGGTCTGCTTCAGATTCTCTCCTTCTCCCCCCGCCTTCTCTCTCTCTCAAAATAAAATAAAAATAAATCTTTAAAAAAGCGGGGTGTGGGGGGTCCCTTAAGTACCAAGGCCTGGGACTCCTAGAAAGGCTTCTCAGAGACGCACACAGAGCCTTCCAGGAAGGGCCCCTGCGCACTGATCTGACTCAGATGTTTCTCTGGGGGGCAAGCTTCCCAACATCTCAAGGTCACCATTTAGAAACCACTACTGTGAACCACGACCTTGCCAACTGTGAGCTGCAAGAAGTCACCGCAGAAGTCCTTAGGATCCAAGCCCATGAGCACTGGGGTCAGAGCATTCACGTGTCGGGGGTGGAGAGGAAATATTTTGGTTGTCTGTGTGGTGGTTAATTGTATGCGTCAACATGACAGGGCCACGGGGATG
The DNA here is from genome assembly GCF_022355385.1 of Mustela nigripes. NCBI lineage: Eukaryota > Metazoa > Chordata > Mammalia > Carnivora > Mustelidae > Mustela > Mustela nigripes. The sequence goes on from NC_081558.1 coordinate 215,770,507, forward strand.
CACAGTATCTGTTCAAATGCAGTCCTGGGTGTTTCCGTGAGGCTGTTTTCGCGCGAAGTTAACATTTAAATCAAAAGACCCAGTGAAAGCGACGCTCTCCCTAATGTGGGTGGGCCTCACCCAATCAGTTGAAGGTCTGCTAGAAAAGAGGTGGACCTCTCCTGAAAAGGGGGGTTCCTCAAGCCTGACTGGCTTCATGCTGGGGTGTCGGTTTTTTCCCTGCCTGTAGACTCGAGTGGAGACACCAGCTCTCCGGGGCGCTCGTGCCTGCTAGCCTGCAGGCCGCAACAGCAGCTCTCAGCCATTCTCATGGCTAACTAGGTTTCCCAGATGCCTCGGTCCTGGGAAGTCGAGCTCTGAGGCCACAGGCCCCGAGTGGACAGTGGAAAGCCAAGTTTCAGCTCCAGAAAGGCATGGGGTCAGGGCTAATTAAGGTTGGAGCGTGCCAGAGCTGCCAGAGCAGCCCGGACCCCTGTGCCTCCCATCCCACAGGGTTCTGGAACCCCTGCCCGGAACTTGCAGCGCGTCAGCGCGTCACGATCCGAAGGCCGTGGTCGCCCAGCAAGCAGTCAGGCGTTCCCTCTCTACCACGGCGGGGAGGGGGGGGGGGGGGGGGGCCTTGGTCAGGCAGACTCCCCTGCAGGACGGGGACCAGGAGCCCTAGCGGGCCGTGAGGCACCACCCTCCGCGGCTCACCTGAACGTCCCTCGCGTCCACGGGCTTCGTGCTCAGAAGCACCGACGGAGACGCAGCCCCAACCAGGTGCTTCAAGATGTCCTTGAGAGTTTCAGATACGGCCTTGGTCTCTGTCTCCCGGTCCTGCCAATAGAGGGGGACGTCCTCAGATTGTCTCCTGACCGTGTGCCGTGCAACGGGGGGGGAAGAGGCTGGCCGTCCTCGCTGCGTCCCAGGAACCAAGCACGCGGGGCGGGGGACGGGGGGTTCGGGGCTCTGGGAGGTCAGATCCCCGCAGGTGACCTGCTCATTCTCCTCTGGGAGACGGGGTCCTCCTTACTGACCTCAGAAGTAGGGGCGCCTGGGTGGCTCAGTGGGTTAAAGCCGCTGCCTTCAGCTCAGGTCATGATCCCAGCGTCCTGGGATCGAGCCCCGCATCGGCTCTCTGCTCAGTGGGGAGCCTGCTTCTCCCCGCCCACCCACCTGCCTCTCTGCCTGCTTGTGATCTCCCTCTGTCAAATAAATACATAAAATCTTAAAAAAAAAAAAAAAAAAAAAAAGAAGTAACTCCTGCTCCTTATTTTCAAAATGACAACAATCGAGCTCGTGAAATATACAAACGTGTCGCTACTTCTGTGTCGAACCTTTCAGACAGATGTTTATTTAAAAAGTATTGTTTATTTATAAATTTATATTTATTAAAAATACATTTATATTTATTTAATTTAATTAATTTTAATTTAATTATATTTATCAAAAATAAATTTATATTTATTCAAAAGGTATATTTAAAAGTGAAATAAAATAAAATACGCATTTCAGTGTGATTCAGCAGGCTCCCTATCCTGCTGCCACCATCGAGAGGTCACTCCTTCTGCTCTCTCTCACCCACCAACAATCACTCCGGCCCCTCTCCCCACCCTTTCCCTGACTGCCCCTCCCTGCCCCGCCCCTCCCCACCAACAGTCCCTGCGGGGCCCCTGTATGATCTGCCCGCCAGGGAGATCTCTAAACCCTGAGCTCCCAACAAGATCAGGCCAAGTTGGGCTTCTCTCCCTCCAGGGACCTTCCTGGGGTTCCTTTGTGTTGCAGAAAGTGTCAGAGCCTCCTTCTTTTTAAATGGCTGAAAAATACTCCCTCACGTGGACAGACCTCATTTTATTTACACACTCAACTCTTTTTTAACCCCCAGGATTTCCCGTCCCTTCACAGAGGAGGAAACCCAGGGTGACAATAAGCAGTGGGTGCTCTGACGTCCCAAATCCTCCCGCGATAAGATGAGCTGAGCGGCTGGCTCGGGCCACACCCCTGCCCCCCAAGGCCTTTATATCCTCAGGGGGCCGGAGGCTCGGGTCCTGTGCCCACGGGCCAGACCAGCTCCCGGAGGGCGGGGCTGGCTTAGCGCCACACTTAGAGCCTCACTTCTCATTCACGGGAGGAGCGCGTGACAGTTGAAGAAGCCCACGGGACACGGGGTGGGGAGGGTAAGCTGCAAACAGCGGCACAACAGGCCACAGTTTGGGTGAGATGGGGGCGGGGGGGGGGGGGGGGGGGATACATTCATTTTTGCAAAAAACCCGGGAACAGAGAAACACTAGCTAATGAATGACCAAGTTACCGAGTTACCGTGTGCAGGGGCGGATGGGGCGGGAGGGACAGGGTAGAGCCTGCACGTCTGAGTCGAAGGTTTCCCGCAATTTTGACGTCTGAACCGTGTGAATAGTTCACATTTTCAAACAATACGTGTAAATGTACAAAGACGGGGGGGACAAAACCTGAGCATGAGTGCGGGCAGGTACCGGGGCACTCCAGGGTCCCCCAAGCACACAGAGGAAGAATGAACTCAAGGAATCCTACACGCAGGGGTCTGCCTGCCTCGGCGGGGCACAGCCCAACCCAAAGGCAGATGCACGCTGGCCACGGTGCCGGGACAGTCGGCCACGGAAGGTTCCATGCACTCGGCAGGCCTGACCACGGTGCCGGGACAGTCGGCCATGGAAGGTTCCATGCACTCGGCCGGCCTGACCACGGTGCCTTGGGGACCGCGAGATGCAGACGTGGGAGGGAAGGGAAGGCAGGACGGACAGGACAGTCCGAGCCCCGGTGGGACCCAGTGGCCGGGCAAAGCGACAGTTGTGATGTGTGCCGGTTAGGGGAGTTCCAGTCCAAGAACAAAGTGCGTGCACTTTGTCACGGCACGGAAAGTGACAGTATGGATGGACAGAGGATTACAGTCCCATACTTAGCTGCTGGGGATCTCGCTGTGGTTGGATGAGAGTCTGAAACAGAGCCAAGACGGCGGACAACCACGGTCACAACCCCACCCTGCAAGGGAGCCGGCAGTCCCGCGGGCCTCTGGCCTACGTGATCTCGTGTGATCTTTCCAGCCCCTGAAAGTGACCCCGGGGGGACTTCGTACGCCCACTCCCTGCTTCCAAACTCATTTCTTCCAATACCTAAGACCGTGGGAAGCAGAGAGATCGCCTTCTGATTCTACATGCACTGAATTTTAGGTCCGGGGAGAGACACGCCTGCCCCCAGGAACCAGCCCACAGCCACAACCTGAGCTGCCCCGGGAGTGCCTCGGGGAAGCAGAAAGGGTCTGATGTCAGTCATGACAGCTGAGGAACGCTGTGGCGACGGACGTCCCTGGTTCTCAGCCTGCGCTGCACAGCAGTGCTAGAAACAATTCTGGGGTTTGGTGGAGTGGGGGGCGGGGGGCAGGCCCAGAATCTTCTAAAGTCCCCAGACAATGGCAGGTGTGGCAGGGTTGAGGGCCGGGGTTAGATCCAGCAAAGCCGTCTCCCCCCACCCCGCCCCGTCAGCGCAGCCCCACGATCCAGGAAAAGGGGTCCACCAGCATCGGAGGGGCGCCGGGCTGAGCCTCTGTCCCCCAGATCCGGGGGTCACCACGCACATGCGTTCTCACGTACACCAACAGAGGGGGCGGGGGTGTGATAAAAACGCCCAGACTGACCTCCGCCACTGCCCTGGGCTGCACCGTAACGGCCGCGTCCGGAGTGCTGACGTAGGACCACCGGATCGGGATGTCCTCCGTCTTCTCTCTCATGTGGAGCTCCAGCTGCCGAAACACAGGGTTACGCGAGAGCCACGCGGCCGGCGAAACCTCACGCGGCCGCGCGTGTCTGCACGCGTGGGGGCTCGCTTATTTTCCGAGACGTCTGCTCGGCCTCCCCTTGCCTTTCACAGCGGTCAGGAAAGCTCTAACCTCCCTGGGGCTCCCCTTCACCCCACCCCCGCCCCGCAGGCACCTTCCGCGGCCTCAGCCCACCACTCGGAGGTTCTCAGCGTTGGCCGCTGCAGCCCAGATGTCATGCAAACTCTGCGTTACGTGATTCTGTAATTACAGGCGTAATTCTCTGTGCTTTGCATTCTCTCCGGGGCGGACACCCAGGCGGGCAGGAGAGGGAGATCAGGTGGGGAGGGGGGTGCGTAGCCCAAGCCCTCGCTCCCACAGGCCCCGAGGGTTGTGCCCCAGCACGGGGGGCCTTGTCCTCTCCTGCCTGGGCCGACGCACGGCCGCCAGTGGACTCTCGGCTCTTGCAACAACCCGCTGGATGGGACCCACGCACAGAGGCAGCGTCACGCCCCCCGCCACACCCAGATTCTCGGAACTGGTGATAACAGGACCAGGTACAGCAAAGGAGACTTTGCAGAAAGGACCAGTGGACCAGGAGATAATGCTGGGTCAACCCAGCGAGCCCCGAGAGAAGAGGAAGACAGGCCAGCAGCCAGCGAGGGGCCCGAAGACAGAGGGAGGATGCCAGGAGCTTCCGGAACGAGGCGGCGGCTAGAAGCTGCCAACAGCCCTCGGCGGCCGGCCCGCGAGAGCACAGGCCCTCAGCCCTGCGGTCCCAGGGAACAGAACCCCGCCGACAGCCCAACGAGCAAGGAAGCAGAGCCTCCCAGAGCTTCGAGACTGCAAGGCGGCCCGCCGATGTGAGCCTGTGCTGGACATCGGGCCTCCAGAGTGGCTCCATTTATGCTGGGTTTTCTTTAAAAAAAGATTTATTTATCTATTTTTTTAGAGAAGAGAGAGAGCATGCCCGGGGGGGTGGGGGCAGAGAAAGAGAGAGAGAGAGAATCCCAAGCAGAGTCTGTGCTGAAGGTGGAGCCCAACACGGGTCTCGACCTCATGAGCCTGAGATCACGAGCTGAGCCGGAACCGCGAGTCGGACGCTCAACCGACTGCGTCCCCCAGGCGCCCCCTCATCTAGGTTTTAAGCTAAGTTTGCATGCTCTGTTTCAGCAGCCGCAGCAAACGAGTACCCCTCCCTTCCTTCCTCAACCAGAGACTCCTGAGCACAGACCCCAGCTCTTCCCCTCGGTCCCCTCCCCACCCTCAGCAGAGGAGGAGAGAGAGGCTTTCCATGGTACTAGCTCCTCCTCCCCTCCTCGGGGCCGTCAGCTCAGGCTAGCACCGAGGCCCTCCCTGGCCCTAGAACCCTGGCTGGTTCCCAAGAAGGTACACCAGCCCAGGCAGGTCCTGGGGGCAGCAGACAAGCGAGACAGACGTTGGGAGGGGCGGGGCCTTCTGCACCTTTTATGTGAAGGACAACAGAGCGACAGGAGTGTCTCCTGCCTGGGGCTTGGAGTCCCCTCCGGCAGCTGCCTGCCTTTGAGAGGGAATCCGCAGAGCGGTTTTCAGCTGTGTTGGGAGATCAAAGATGCGATCACGTTACTTGTCTCGGAGCTGCATGAAACGGCACAAAAACAGCATCTGGGAAACTCCGCGTCCTCCGTGGAGGCTTACGGGTCTCGCTGGACTCACTCTGTCCTGAAACAGCCATCGCGTGTCGGCAACGCGTGTCCCAGACTCTGCAATTATTTTGCAATTACGCCGTCCAGAATGTTCGGGGGAGCGGGAGGGTACGCGCATCTCACGGGTGCGCGAAGTGACGCCCTCCTCGAGTCTCAGGAGGGGAGGGTCAGTGAGGGGTTCCGAAGGGCTGGCTCATGGAGAAAAGCCACATAGGTGGCCAGAAAACCTTGCTGGTCCCGGCTCTTCATAACCAGGCCTGTGTAAGAAAAGCACCCGGGATGTCCTCCTCCCCTGTGGTCAAGGGGCCATGAGACTGGGCTCATGCCCCAAACAAGCAGCCAAGCTCGGGCACAGAGGAAAGGGAGACACGGGGCCGAAGCCGCGGTAACCCCTAAAACAGGACCCAGAAATTCACAGCCGAATGGAACCTTGTGGACCCTGCCTCATGGGAGGGACACAGCTGCCGGGCGGTTCAGCGCCCAGGAATTCCCCTCGTAGCCTCTTACGATGATTAGCCGTGTCTCTGTGTAATGACTACGGAGATCGTCCCTAACATGACGTAGCACACAGACGAGCACCCCTCGGAGAGGCAGTGAATCGGCTTCCAGAAACCACGATGAAGCAAGTAGCATCACAAAGCTACCCAAGGGAGCGTCCTGGCTTCCCAGTCCGCAGAAAGGTCATGTTCGGGCACCAGCCCGGCTCAGTGCACTGAGCGTCCGACTCTTGATCTCGGCTCAGGTCGTGGTCTCAGGGTCGAGGAATCGAGCCCCGCGTCGGGCTCCATGCTCAGCGGGGCGTCTGCCCCTCCCCCTCCTTCTGTGCCTGCCCCCGCGCTCCCGCTCCCGCATGCTTTCTCTCTAAAATAAATACGTGGTTTTTTAAAGCTATATTTATACCAACCTGTAGTCTATTAAGTGTGCAAAAGCATCACATCTAAAAAAACATACATTATTGCTGAAAAATGGTGACCACCGTGTGAGCGTTTGACCACAGATCACCGGGACAAACGTTGTAAGGGAAAAGCATGACATACGACAGAACCACGTGCATGTGACAGAGACACCCAGCAAGCGAAGGCTGCCGAGAACACGCCGACAGGCGTCCCCCACGCTGGCTCCCACGAGCCTTCCGGGGTGGACAGTGCAGCATCTTCGAAGTCGAATGAAATGAGCCGTGCCTGTACCGAGCCACGATGAGGATAATCCGTGGGTGATGAGAAAAATGAGCGCCCTACTCGTCTTTCAAACTTACACCGACGAGTAAGAGGTCTTTTAAAGCTGGACTTTTCCAAAAACTAAAAAAGGGAGGAACTCCCAGGCCAGCCCCTAGGCTGGTGCCCCAGGTGCCCAGAACAGCTGGGGTCTGGCGCCGGGTCCCGGGACAGAACCACTGTCCTCATCTGGGATGTCTCTCACCTTCACTCCCCCCGTCGGCAACACCCCTGCTCTGTTTAAACGCCTCGAAACGCAGCCTCTCTCCCGACAGTGGTAGACGGAATTCATGAGCTCCGCCCACACACACCTGTGTGTAACACGGATGTGGGGTGTGCGTACACGGGTGTGCGTGCGTGCGTACGGTCCGTGCGCATCCACAACCCACGCTTTATTTCTACCCATACAAGGTAGAAGCTTACAGTCCGAAACCTACGAGCCAGACGAGGCCCCGCGATCACACCGGCCTTACCCTGTGTGTTGATGAGGTTTGCGGTCTCCCCGGGACCCGCTCGACCTCCCCGGACTCACCTGCACATGAAACGGAGAGAGCCGTGCACAGTACAGCGGGGGCCCCGTGTCTTCGGGGGACGGGGACCCCGCGCGGACCAGGAACTGAATGGCCTCGCCCACCACGTGACAAGACACGACCTGGAGGAGGCACGAGACAGGACAGAAAGGAGAATTTGCGCCAAACACCCCTCGATTTCAAGGAATAAAATACTCGGGATGTGAAAAGTTAGCAAGGACGAGACGTCAGCGTTCCAAACCCGCCAAGTTCCCACCTCCGCACCTTTTCTGTTATGGAATCGTCTGAAAACCAGAATCGACATTCCAGATCTTTTCTTCCCAACGCATCACTCAAGAGCTACACTCTGTGTTGCCCGAATCTAGTCGTTATAGGCTTTCCACATAAAAAGTTTCTCCTGGATAGTGTGTTCCGTTTCTCCCCACCAACAGACTTAAAATTCCCCAGACATTTCCACATTCATATGCTGTAAAGCCATTAGCCGTCTCCTCTCTCTAAAAACGAGGCTTAGAAAGAAAACAAGTGATACATGTTGTAAGCAAAAAACTTAAAAATATACTTGGAACACCATAAATTGTTTCTATTTAGATAATTTTCAAGCTATTGTGGTTTCCAAAGATGTGGGGATAATTCAAAGACCATATAAAATATTAAACACTGAGGAAATACTACAGCCTTAACAAAAACAGCATCATAAAGTGAGTCGGCTTAAGGACCTATAAGACAAAGAGAAGTAATCACACCAGGAATAAACCAGGCCACATTCCCGATAAAAATCACAAGGCGTTTCTGAGAAAGCAGTTACCAAACAGAAATATCAAGTTTCTGCCCCGGGACCCCTCTAGAGGAGAGGACCTTCTAGACTGCGGGTCACCCCTGCCCTCGCAGCAGGCGAGGAGCGGGTCCCCGAGACGATGGGGAGCCAGGTGCCAGGTGCGCACTGGCTGGGAGGGGCGCGGGGTGGGGGGATGCCCGGCAGGTGGCCAGCGTGCCGGGCCGGGGCCAAGTCATCAGGAGGGAGGAGCAGAAGGCAGGAGGGACCCCCACCTTCCCAAGGGAACGCTGCCGGCTGTCACTTGGGAGGGAAAAGAGAATTCTTTAATTCTCTGGTGGATTTATCAGAATCTAAAATAAAATACCAAGTGGAAAGATTATCCAAATAGTTCCTTTATCCGGCCTGCTGTTTCCCCAAGTTCAGGCTAGGACATCTGCCTCCCTCTTCTTTCTCATCCCCAGCGAGCTCCTTCCTTCCCACCGGCAACGGCCCCTTCAGAGCCTCCCCACGCCCGGCCCCTCTGCCCCTCCCGAGGAGACGGATGCTGGGCCCTCTCTGCATGCCCCCTGCGTCCGTCCCCAGTGTCCCCCCCCCCCCAGCCCGTCGAAGGCTCTCGATGGCACAGACTGAGAAGGGAGAGCCTCGCCTGCTCTCGGCCCTGGCAGAAACCGCCCCACACTCGTGTCCCCTGGCCCGGCAAGGTCGTGCAGAAGGTCGTGCAGAAGCTCGAGCTCCGTGCGTGAGTTTACATATCTTCATCGTGTTACCGCCTCTCCCGAGTTCACAAAAGGTTGGAACAAAAAAATGTTTGTACAAGAAATGTCGTCTATTCATTTAAAAATAAATGCTCTATAAACAGCCCTCCTTGGAGGAACGCATTTTCGTGCCAGATGAGTTACAAACACAAGAGACATGACACGGAGAGCGTTCACTGTCCCCATTTCGATGGCCTGGGCCTCGCACCGCTCTGGGAAAACACCGGAGGGGTGACTGCTGGGTTCCTGTTAGGTCTCTGGAACCTTCTGTCTCTACAAGTTGATTCGAATTTTCACAGTATGTATAAAATCCCAGGGCTCCGTCCGTGCTCTCAAGCAAGAAGGAGGTGGTTTCCATTGCGTCGGGTTCCACACAAAGCTTCCCCCGACCCCATCCCCGGATACGGAGCGGCCTGAGCCCGTGATTAAGCACAAATAAACAAGGGTTTATAGTTAAAGGCTTTAAAACTTCTAGGATGCAAGACTCCGATGGCTGCAGCCCCCATTCAGGTCCCATCAAGCACGGCAGTGGAGCACTGAAGACGGAGCATTTATGGGTCCCAGTGTCCTGTCACCGAGAGCCGCTGGAGGGTCTTCCCAGGGTCTTCCCTGGGGTCCCGACCCCCTCCGCGGAACCAGCCACGCAGACAGACCATTCCCCGGTCTCCCCGCAGCACTCAGCGGGAAGAGTCGGCCCCAACAGCTGTGCTGCTCCAGCGTTGCAGCTCGGCCCAGCGAAACGCGGCTGGCGCTGTGGCTTGGAGCCCGTTAAGGGACAATGACGGTACCGAGCCTCGTCCTGGCCGGCCGCTGGCCCTGCCACCCTGGGAATAATAATGCTTCATTTGTCAAATGGACAAGAACAAAATGGAAAGGCTTTAAAAATAAGTAATCTTCTTTTAGCTGCATTAAGGTGTTATCCACAAGGGGGATTAAATTCTCTCGGCCCCGGTGAACGAGGGACAAGCTTTTGCCACCACCGAGAGGACCCCACTTGGAGCCACAGAAGGTGGGGGCCCTGAGGCGATGCACAGCAGACCCTTCCAGCCGGTCGGGCCTCCCAAGGGACCAGAATGTCCAGGGCCGACGCCTGCCTAAACCCGGCCAACAGGGACAGATCCTGCTCGTGACCCAGAGTCCCCCCACCCCGTCCCACACACACCGGTGTTTCTCAGGGTCCCTCCTGAGGTTTTCACAGTAGCTCCCCAGGGCATCCCCATTATACAGGGCTGTTTAAATAGGGCTTTTCGACTCTCAGTGCTCTGGCTTCCTGCGGAGGGACTCCCAATACTGGTACCAGATTTTCGAAGTCAGGTAGAAACGGGACCTAGGATCCGCCGTGGGACTGAGCTCTTCTCCGAGACAGATGTGAACCTCTGGGCCCAGAGCAGGACTCCAGGAAGACAACATCTGGGAGCATCAGGAGCTCCCGTGAAAAGAGCCAGCCACAAGCCCACCTGCTTCACGCTGGAGAGACTTTTTCCAAAGCGAACAGACAACGCTTCAGTCCCATAAACCATTTCAAAATTGCGCCCACAGAAAGCTGAACTGTGCATCCCAGAGACACCACCCTCCCCTCCACAGAGGAGAGCATCTACCGAGGACGGGTTTCGTGGATGGAGGGGCCCCAGGGTGCAGCCCTGGTCCACTCCTGCAGATCAAGACCGAAGGCCGGGACGGAGGGTCACAGGGACGCACACGTCACCATCATCGTAACCGGTGCAGACAGAACAGATGGGGCCGTGGTTCACGGTCCTGTGCTCGCTCCGGCTTCAGGATGGAAGCTCCGGCAGTCACACACCCTCGCAAGTAGGTCTGATCTTGAAACTGCAGCCCTTTGTTTAGACTTGGGGCCAAAGAACGAGCCTCCGTCCTGGGCAGAGCTGAGTTTGGTTACTGCTTGCCAGAGAAAGGCCTGGAGTGTCTTCCAATCTCGCCGCACTCCTTCCGTGTTCCTTTGCAAGTCAGCTCCTTGGACGGCTGACTCAGCTCCTTCTTCTCTTGGAACCCTCTAGAGACCTGGAAATAATTTATTTATTTCTGTCCCCCAAAGAACTAGAAACACGGCCATGAAAACGCATCGAAAGGGTTGAGGTCACCGAGTCTCTCTCCCCGTGATCATGCTTTATAACAGCCCGAGGGAAGAACTCCGAAACGACAGGCAAGGTATCATCTGTGCTCCCAACACTGCTGTCTAGACTGACCTCTGTAAATGTTCTTGAAGACAGCACCAAGCTGATACAAACGATCCTTTCTACTCAGGAACAGAGATGCAACTTGTTTTCAAAGATTTTATTTGTTTGTCAAAACCACAGTGAGATCCCACATCACACCGGTCAGAATGGCTAAAAGTCAGGAAACGACAGGTGCTGGTGAGGATGCGGAGAAAGGGGAGCCTCCTGCACTGTTGGTGGGAATGCAGGCTGGTGCAGCCACTCTGGAAAACAGCATGGAGGGTCCTCAGAAAGTTGAAAATAGAACTGCCCTATGACCCAGCAATTGCACTATTGGGTATTTACCCTAAAGATACAAATGTAGTGATCCAAAGGGACACATGCACCCGAATGTTTATAGCAGCAATGTCCACAATAGCCAAACTATGGAAAGAACCTAGATGTCCATCAACAGATGAGTGGATCAAGAAGCTGTGGTATATATACACAATGGAATACTATGCAGCCATCAAAAGAAATGAAATCTTGCCATTTGCGACAACGTGGACAGAACTAGAGGGTATTATGCTGAGCAAAATAAGTCAATTGGAGAAAGACAACTATCATATGATCTCCCTGATATGAGGAAGTGGAGAGGCAACGTGGGGTGTTGGGGGGGTAGGAAAAGAATAAATGAAACAGGAGGGAGACAAACTGTAAGAGACCCTTAACTTCAGGAAACAAACTGGGGGCTGCTGGGGGGTTGGGGGAAAAGATCGGGTGGCTGATGATTCATAGACCTGCACCCCTGAAGCAAATAATACATTGTATATTAATTTAAAAAATATTTTGGGGGTGCCTGGGTGGCTCAGTGGGTTGAAGCCTCTGCCTTCGGCTCAGGTCGTGGTCTCGGAGTCCTGGGATCGAGCCCCGCATCGGGCTCTCTGCTCAGCGGGGAGCCTGCTTCCCCCCCCCCCTCTGCCTGCCTCTCTGCCTACTTGTGATCTCTGTCAAATAAATTAAAAAAAAATGTGTTTGTGTGTTTGTTTAGAGAGTGTGGGCAGGGGGAGGGGCAGTGGGAGAGAGAGAGAACCTTGAGCAGACTCCGTGATGACCACGGAGCCTAACGCAGGCCTCGATCTCATGACCCTGAGATCACGACCTGAGCCAAAATCAAGAATCAAAGCTTAACCGAGTGAGCCACTAGATGCTCCAAGACTCAGTTTCAAAGGTAAAATGCATCACGGCTAGGCGCGATCCGAACATCTATGCAGTTAATCCTGTTGGCCCTGGGAGAGATGAAAAATACTAGAAAAAAGACAGCGGCGCAGCCCAACCCCAGAATGCTGGGTCGAAGCTCTGCTTTACAGTCCTGCGGGACACGCCATGGACCACCCGGGCTCCGACATTCCTCCGTGGCAACACTCCCCAACCCCCTCTGGTCAGGACACCTGGAATGCACAGGACGTGTTTCCAGTAATGCTGCTCTCCCAAGGGGGCCGGCTACTGGGGAATGTGGCCTTGGGAAAGGTGAGAACTGCCGGCATTTGGGGCTCAAAGGTCTATCTGTGAACATGGCCTTCTCTTCCATCAACCCTATGTAGGAAAGACACATACGGGACATTTCCTTTAAACTGAAGGCAGGAGGAACAGGGTCCTCTCCAGGCTGCCTGTTAGTGCTCCCGGCACGGGGTCCCCATCACTCCGTCACACCCACCCCTAAACGCTGCTGCTTCGTAGCCCGATGCACAAACGAGACTCCAGCTTGTCCATGGGTCCTTTACCCTGTCTTCTGCGGGCAACGTCAGGCTGCACCCCACGGCTGACTCAGCCCGGAATTCAGTCCAGCAACCCAGACAGGCATCGCTCCTGCCCCGGGGCGGCATCCGCACTGGGTCTCAGAGGGCAGGGCCTCCAATGAGAAACCGCCCACTGCCTTTGGAAAGACCCTGGTACAAAACAATTTCACAACCTGTTAGCATTTTAATAAATACCAGGCTAATGGGACACCTGGAATTTCAAGTTACGCAAAGAAAAAAAAATGTCAAACGCGCATCCCAACCTGCAACTAAAGAGACAAACGCAGGCGACCTGGAATCAGGCAACCCTTGCAGACCAAGGGGGCCAGCTGAGGTCTTGGGGGGGGGGGGGACATGGGAGACCCCAGCCGCTTTCAGAGTCTATTTCAGCACACAAGCATGTCCCAGCCTTGGTCGGTCACATACAGAACGTGAGCTGTGGGCGGCCCCGACAGACAGCAGAACCAGAATCTGGGGGAAACTTCACGCCATCATCCAAGTTCTGTTTGCTGCTGTCGTCTTCCAGAAGCAAAGGTGGGTTCAGGCCTCCCGAGCGTGTCCCTCTTCTCCGCGGTCTACTCCGCGGTCGGGTGGGGTGGGGAGCACCGGGGACGGGAGGACACGGATGTGAGAGAGAGACGTCACAGCACTGGCAGAGGTGTCCCAGGCTCCAGCGTGTGGGTGTCCCGAGGCTGACTGGCCTGACCCAAGCCTCTGCCGCTGAGTAGCTCTCGGCCAAGCGACTTAGCCTCTGTTCGCCTCAGTCTTTCTGTCAGTACGCTGGGCGTGATGCTCGTGTGGTGAACACGGACGAGAAGAGACAGAGCCCGGGGCTGCTCGCACCCGACGGCCCCGGAGCCGAGGCCCGGGCTGGCTCTCGGTCTCCCCACAACCGCGCCAGGCAGGGACACACGCTGCGCAGACACCAGCCTCCGGCTCCGAGGGAGCAGGAAATGCCCAGACACGCCCAGATCCAGCCGGTGTCTCCCTGGCTTCCGAGCCGGGCCCTTCTCCGTGCAGGCGGGTTATTGCGTGTGTTTAAAACTGTGGCCGTGGGTGGTCGTTACAGCACGAGAAGCCTCTCTTTACTTAGCGGAGGAGCTGCAGACGGAGATAATGACCGCTTTTCCCAAGACACCTGGCCTCGCCCCGAGAAACCCAACACCATTCCCCGTCTCCAGGGCGCCAGGCAGGACCCGTTTCCACCAGCAAGCCTTCCGGAGCAACGCCGCGTCCAAGGAGACACACCGCGCTCCCTAAAGGAAATGCATGGCCTTCTCGGCGGGGGTCCCGGCGCAACCCCCGAACCGGATTCAGACGGGGTGAGCTCCCACGCGTTCCTTGGGCCCCTCTCATCTCCATGCAGCCAAGTGTGCAGTTTCTGAACCCACGGCCATGCCGTGACAGGGCTCCTGGGACGCCCTAGGGAGCAAGGGCTCGCTCTCGGGCCGACTGCCACCCAGAGACCGAGGCCTGCCTTTTCTGGGTCAGACGTTCCGCCGCGAGCCTCCCGGGACGTGCAGAAAGAGAACGTGGGTAGAAACTTGTTGCTCTTGTGTAAGAGGGTAATTACAGTCTGGGAGGAAGGAATCCACTCAGAGCAGGTTGCGACTGGAACAGAAGGCAGAGGAGCCCCTGGAGAGAAGCGTAAAGGTGACGGCTTCCGCGCGCAGTGTCGCGCTGGGGATTCCCGGGTCCTGCCTCCCGCCTGGGCCAGCTGTGCCCACAAACATGGAGGCCACGTGACAGGGAGGCATCCAGTCTATGCCCGAGAGGATGTCCTGCGGGACAAGCACGGGCTCCCCACAGGAAAATCCACGACCCACAACACCTGCTTGGGGTCAGTAGTGGGGCTTCGGCCCCAGTTCCGGGTTCACAGCTCCTAACACCAGCGATCGCCTAAAGGATGAGAGGGTTTTCTGTGCGCTAAGGAGATGACTGGTGGTTGGGGGCTGTGTATGCTTCAGGATGGCGGCTGGTTACCCCCAACTCCAGCCATGATGTCGGGGGTGGGCGGCGGTTGGAACTCTCAGGCCCACCCCTGGCCTCCAGGGAGGGGAGAGGGGCTGGAGATTGAGTTCAACCACCAAAGCCAGTGATTTACCCAACCTGGGTCATGAAAGCTCCATAAACCCCCCCAATCAGGGGCACTGGGGTGGCTCCATGGGTTAAGCCTCTTGCCTTCGGCTCAGGTCATAGTCTCAGGGTCCTGGGATGGAGCCCCGCATCGGTCTCTCTGCTCAGCAGGGAGCCTGCTTCCCCCTCTCTCTCTGCCTGCCTCTCTGCCTACTTGTGATCTCTCTCTGTTAAACAAATAAATAAAATCTTTAAAAACAAACAAACAAACAAACAAGCAAGCAACAGTGTTTGCAGAGCTCCTGGGATGGTCTACGCGAGGAGGTGCCCGTAGCTCAGGGCCCCTCCCCCACACCCCACCCGAGGCCTCCCCCCCCACCCCCTATTCTTGACTTGTTTCCTGTATCACAAACCAGTAATAGGAAATAAGCTGTTTTCCTGAGTTCCTTGAGTTGTCCCAGCAAATTATCAAACCTGAGGAGGGGCGGGAACCCCCTGACGTTACGCCGGTGGGTCTGAAGACCGGGGGCCCAGCCTTGGGGCTGGCATCTGAAGGGGGGGGGCGGTCGTGTGGGGCCATGCCCTCAGCCTGCAGGGCCTGCGCTGCCTCTGGGGGTCGGTGTCAGGACAGATCGGAGTTTGCTGGGGAGTGGGCGTCCAGCGAGGTGGGAAGGAGAAGCCCGACCCGCTGCTGTCAGAGCGCCCCAAGGCCACGATGCTCCGACCAAGCTACGGCTGGGCAGGCCGTGCATCCGGCCCCCATCATGGGCTCTGCCCCTCACGCTGCTCCAAGTGACGAAGACCTTTGCTCTCCAGGCAGGACGCGGGGGTGGGAGTCGCTGAGCGATCGGATGTCTGCCAAGACCATGACTAGGCCCACGGTGGTCTTCAAGGGTGGCAGGAGAAGGTCAAGTTCAGGGCACCCGGAGAGCAGGGCAGGCCCGCGGGGAGACTCGAGACTGAACTCGAGTCAGGAGGGTGAGCCCAAAGGGGGACCAGGATCCCCATGACGGGACTGTGTACTCTAGCCCCACGGTCGGGCTCGTCCCTGTCATTAGCTCAAGTGCCAGTCAC
>NC_081558.1:215786839-215791291 GCF_022355385.1 Mustela nigripes
TGGCGCAAGCCCCACTCCTCTGATGCCCACAGACGTTAACACCCAGCACCCCCCACCTGGGGACACATTGCAAGAGGAACTCTGATTCACCTGGTTGACCCCTTTCCAGCATAGCGCCTTCGTGTGCCGTGCTCAGCCACGATGCCCGGCCGTGAGTAGAGAAGGTGGGGGCGGGACCCACGGACTTGGAGGCGTCCTACACCCAACATCTCAGGAGCTGTGGGTGTGCAGAGGCCGCGGGCTGGTAAGTGACAGTGGCACCCACCACCACCACCCACCCCCGGGACCTGCTCTCCCACACCCCTGGCCGGGGGGCAGGGGCCTGACACACGACGAGGACACCTGTCCCTACCCGCAGCCGGGACAAGGCACTGACAAGCCCCCATTTCCCATTTGGTCAAGGAGACATACAATGAAGAACAATGAAGAAACTGGTAAAACGAAACACGCCCCACGCGCGCTGTACCATGTGTCTGCGGGACACGAGGAGCTCGAGCATCTGCCACGGCCGCGGGCAGCGGGCCCTTCCGGGGGGAGCGCAGGAAGGACGCTCCGCGCAGGGGCCCAGGGCGGACGGCGGCCTCGTGTTCAACTTTTGCATGAACAAACACCGCTTCTGTAATCGTCTTCAGGGAAACACGATTTCACCAGCCTCTAGTAAAGTTGCTTTTCTGGCGCGAAATATCAAGACCTTGAAAAACGGCTCCTTCCTACGTCGACCTGTCAGCTCCCCCCGTCTACACCTCCGGGCCTCGGAAACCGGGCAGAGCCAGAAACACCAAACAGCAAGTGCCCACCACAGCGGGACTCGGTCCTGATCGGTCAAAAAGAGAGAGGGGGCTCGCTGCACCCAGAGGCACTTCCCAGGCCGGGGGGTGAGGTGCCAACGGCCCTCAGCCCCCCAGTATTGTAGAAGCCCCGGGCCACCTGCTGGCCCAGCCTGATCCAGCCCTAATGCGTCCTGCTGGTCTCGGCATCCTGAGCTATAACCAGCCTAGGGTCTCTCGTACCCCAATACCTTCTAGAGATGTCCTCACACTTGTTACAGGAGTAACACAGCACAAGCCTCCAGTATTGGCAAGGGGGTGAGGAAGGAGAGCCCTCCTAGGCTGCCGGGGCGCAGTGGGCGGGGAGTAGTGCCCTGCTGACTCACTCTGGGACAGCTGGGCACTCTGCAGCGGGCACACCTGCAGCCTCGCAGCCCACGGCTGCCCCCGATCCACTCCCCTGCTCGTGCTTGAGGAGGCGGAGACAGTAAGCAGGTGAGTTCATGGCAGCCTCGCTGCTCTGCTGGGAAAGAGAGGGGCAGCGCCACTGTCCATCCGTGGGGGGTGAAGACAGAAGCTCTGGTCCCTCCAGGGCCCTGAGCTGCAGTTCAAGTAAAGGAACCAGAGTGGCCAAGGCTACACGAGTGGGGACGGGGAGCAGAATCCGTGGGGCGGCGATCGGGGTAAAAGCGCTCTTTCTCCAGTGGGGCCGCGCAGGTGTCTCCCTCCCCGCCCCTGTCCCCATCTGCTAAAGGGCCCTTTAGTAGCAAGGGACCCGACAGCAAAACAGAGACAGATACCAGGGCAAGCCTTGTATTTCAGAGGGAGTTTCTTAGGAGTTTTTATAGATACTTTCCATTAAAAAAATCTTATAAATTATTCACAGTATTTGACCAGTCTAATAAGTAATCCCAGCCTGTCCTGTGAATAACCACAGACTCCAAAATGAGCTCAACATGGCATCAGGATGGTTTGGATCTAGGTGTCAGGGGTGCCTGGGGGGCTCAGTGGCTTAAAGCCTGTGCCTTCGGCTCTGGTCATGATCTCAGGGTCCTGGGATCGAGCCCCGCATCGGGCTCCCAGCTTAGTGGGGAGCCTGCTTCCCCCCTCCCTCTGCCCCTCCCCACTGCTCATTCTCTCTCTCACTCTCTCTCAGATAAAAGCTTTAAAAACAAACCAGTGTCATATATATACACACAAATATATGCATTTCTGGGACACAATTCACGCATCATTTAATTTGCCCATTTAAACTGTATAATTCAGTGTTTTTTTCTTTAAGATTTATATGTTTATTTGTGGGAGAGAGCGAGCGAGTGAGCAGAGGGAGAGAGAGAGAAACTCAAGCAGACTCCCCGCTGAGCATGGAGCCCGAAACAGGGCTCGATCCCAGCACCCTGAGAGCATGACCTGAACTGAAATCAAGAGCTGGACCCTTAATGGACTGGGCCGCCCCAGCACCCCCAAGTCAATGGTTGTTAACACATTTCCGACTTGTACAACCATCATCCACGACTCTGAGAATCTCATCATCACCCCCCGAAGTCAACCCCCCCACGGGCAGTCCCTCGGCAGCCGCCCCACCCCAGGGCCCGGCGACCCCAAATCTCCTTCCTGTCTCTGTCAACGTAGCCACCCTGGACAGGCCACGTAAACGAAGCCACTCAAAGACGTGCCTTCCGTGATGCCTTCCGTGACTGGCCTCTCCCACTCCGCGCGGTGTCCTCAAGGCCCGTGCACGTGGCACAGGCCCGCCCCTCCTTCCTTCTCAAGGCCAAATGCCGTCCCAGCGTGCGGATCCACCAGCTGTAGACCACCCCTCATTTTGTTTTTCGCTTTTTGGGTTTTTTTAGGTTTTTAAGGTGTCCACATTTTCAATAATCCCAAAACAGAATAACCTCTCCACTCCCCACAGCTCAGCTTTAAATTCACTTCCTCGGTGGGGAAGGGCCCGGGGGCGACCGCGCTGAGCTCACCTTCTCCTGGGCGGACCTGGCCAGGCTGGAGACGCCCTGCACTGCGAGCTCCAGGGGCTGCTGGAGCGGGTCCTCCTCGAAGGACAGGAGCAGCGGGCCCTAGAACAGAGGAAAGGCATGGTGAGGGCACGCCAGCATGATTATACACCAGGGAGAAAGCTCTGGAAACCTCGGAACCGGGAATCTGACCCCTTTCGGTTAACTCTGCCTCCAGCAGCAGCCGCGATCACATAGCGCGAGGTCCCTGCACCTGAGATCCCACACACGACACAACACGCCCCGGGCTGGGATCGGTTACCAGAGCGGGTCGGAAGCAAGGAACACACGACTAAACCGGAGATGTGTCCGTACAGACCGTACAGACCGCAGAGGGGGTCCTGAAAGCTCACGTTTACAAGGGGACGCAGTGCTGGTGTGGCTCCTCGGGTCCACCACGCTATCTGGCCAAGCCCAGCGAGTTCAAGGGCTCTGTCCTCTGCTTCTTCCGCTAAAAGCCAGCTCTCTCTCTGGTTTTAGGGTCACCTCTCCCTGCTCCACATGGTGCACCCCCTTCCTCTCCCACCACCCAAGTGGGCAGGAACCCCCCAGGGGCCGGCCACCTCTCCTAAAGATCCACCAGCTGCTGGCTGTGCCCCAGGAGCGGGTTCTCGAGCCCCGGCTTCACAGACCTTCATGGCTGCGGGGCTCCCACCACCCAAGGTCTCCTGGGTCCACTAGGCAACTACAAGCCACGGTCAAGGGCAGGAGAATAAAATGGTACGAAATGGCACCAAAGCTCTTTTGGCAAGTTGTGGAGTTACCCTGGGGCTATTTCTTAAGAATTCCCGATGACCCAGAGTGAACCGAAAAGACCCAGAATATTGTCACTAACACGCGTCCAACCGCGCCCAGCTTGAACATCTATCTCACCCCCTAAAAATCATCAGGGAGGAATTAAATCTACTTCTCAAGAGGGATGAGGTCACCGACCCGCCTGCTGCACAGACTCGGTCCTCGGCTGGGGCAGGGGAGTGGCCGGCCAGGGGCAGGGCCGTGCCTCGGGCTCGGGGAGGGGAAGGGTGGGAGGCCGTGGAGGGCAGGGGCGGGCAGGGGTGGTCTAGGCTGCCTGGGCTGCCTGGAGGAGCCGCTGTGGGTGGGGCACGCCTGAAGCACCCTGCACCACCCCCCACCCCCACCCCCGCACCCGCCCAGGGATGGGTGGATACACTCTCGACTCTCCTCCCTCTGACACCTTCTAGGCTAAAACCCAGAAAAGATTCTGCTGGGACACTGAACTCAAGGAGTGGGTGCCCAGAGGAAATGAATTTTCAAATTAAAATAAAGACCCAGAGGTTCCCTGGGTCCCTTCCAAAGGGCCTTGGGTTGCAGGAAACCCAGGGCTCAGATGGGATACAAGCCTGTGCTGCTACACCTGTCACACTCTGTCCAAGTGCGGATGCCACCTCGCTTTAGCCCAGCAGGACTTGACGCACACAGTCGCGGGGAAAGCACCAAGAAAAGCACAAGGGTGGGGCGCCTGGGTGGCTCAGTTGGTTAAGCAGCTGCCTTCGGCTCAGGTCATGATCCCAGCATCCTGGGATCGAGTCCCACATCCGGCTCCTTGCTCCGCAGGGAGCCTGCTTCTCCCTCTGACTCTGCCTGCCACTCTCTCTGCCTGTGCTTGCGCTCTCTCTCTCTGACAAATAAATAAAATCTTTAAAAAAAAAAAA
>NC_081558.1:215791391-215831044 GCF_022355385.1 Mustela nigripes
CAGAGGGAGAAGCAGGCTCCTTGCTCCGCAGGGAGCCTGCTTCTCCCTCTGACTCTGCCTGCCACTCTCTCTGCCTGTGCTTGCGCTCTCTCTCTCTGACAAATAAATAAAATCTTTAAAAAAAAAAAAAAGAAAAGAAAAAGAAAAGCACAGGGGAGGAGATGAGCCCTCCCCCTCCAAGACCGCAGAACCTCCATCATCCCCTGTGCAGAACAGGTGCATGCACACACAGATGACCCAGTGGACCAGATCCGCACAGAGAAACATCATGGATGACAAACGCAGCATCCCAAATCACTGGATTTTAAAATATGGATTAAAAAATCAGGATGTGGGAGGAACCCCGAAGAAATATACAGACAAACAAATGAAACTAAATACATCAGCCATGAAGGGTGGGAAAACACAGATCTAACCAGAGGAGTTCCGGAAGACGACATCCTGACTGCATAAACGCGTACCCTGGTCCGTCAGCCTGTGTCTCACAGGGGAGCAGGTTAGCAAGGCAGAAACTGCTGTATGAGTCTAAGAGAACTGACCAAATAAGTCAGTATGTCAGAGACAGGAAGGAGCAGGTGCCTGCCTCTCGGAGAGGAAGGATACAGATGAGGAGAGGAACGTGGACAAAATTCTGCTGCTGAACCAGAACATGAGGCATCAGCCTCCAGACAGACAGAAAGGGACAGAACAACAGAAATGAGCCTGTGAGCTGCTGGCAGACACAGCCACACCTCCTCCGTCTGTCCACCAGAAGGGTCTAAAAGCCATGAGACCCTGACAGTAATGAGCACTTCGGATGCACCGACCTTGGCTTCCAAACACTTCTCCAGTAAAAGGCATCAGCGCTACTCCACGAAGGGGCTGAACCCGGGCAGGAAGAGCGGAGAATGAAAAATACGAGATGAGTCTAGAGCAAACATCTTGTGGGATCACGAAGAAGGGAAGTGCTAAGTCGATGTCTATTTGTGCATCTTGAAGGCAGAACACAAGAGGCTACCGTGAAAGGCCCTACCGGCCAACACGAGAGCCATTCCACCAACCACGCAAGTGGCCGTGGCATCAGATTATAAACCGCAGAATAAAATAAATCCCCGAGAGTCCACACGGATGCAAGTCATCAAGGGCAGGGAAGGGAAGTGGTAGCGCTTTCTCATAGGAGAATTGCAAGGAATCCATGTGGGAGAGAAGGAAACAGAACCATCGTCCACAGACCAGACACACGATGGGGCCAAAATCAATCAGCAGAAGATTGACAAGTAACAGATTTGTAACAGTCTCGAAGGAGCTTCCCAGGAGAGCTGTTCACCACCAAGGGGAGGACAGAAGAAGAGACACAGGTATATGGAAGAAAGCCCAGCAGACTCCCCCCTCACCGGGGGATCACGGCCAAGGCCTCTGCCATGACTCCTCTGACGTCACAAAGCCCATGCTAGGGGACGTTAATAGGGGCGCATCATTTCTGTGGTTTGTATAACCACAGTCCAACCCCGTGTAAACACCAAATTGAGGGACATTTGGCAAAACGTCAGGCTGTGTCAAGGTTGTGAAACACAAGGAAAGACTAGGGAACTATGACCGACTTTGCACGACCGGGAAAAGCCACAGCTCGGTGCCTGCGGGACCTGATGGGATCCGGGAAGGACACAAGGACACTGGCAGACCAGGTGAACTTCAAGTCAGGCCTTCAGTTTCAAGGCTTTGTGCCAACTGTTAGTTCCTTACACTGTCACATTGTTAATATGACTGCACTAGGAAATATGGCAACACTGTGCCCATGTTAATTTCTTGGCTGTGGTTCTGTAAGGCTGGGTGAGGAATGTATGGAAACTGAATTATTTTTGCAACTTTTCTATGTATCGAAAAGCAATAAAAAAAATAAAAAGTTGGGGTTTTTTTTTAAGCTGCTTTTTCTTTCTTTCTCTCTTTTTTTTTTAAGGGAGACTTTACAAGAAAACAGCCCCCCCTTTATTGGCTACTGGCTAACACCCCCACACAGACCTCAACCCCCTCCCAGAGGATTCAGTTTTCCAGACTGATCCCAAAGGCACCATCTTTCTGCGGAGGAAGCACAGAGAGGTCAGGACTCGCCCAAGGTCACACAGAGGTGCCTTCCAGCTGCAGAGGTGCAAACTGCTCTTCCTCTTCCGAGCTGCGTGTGAGAAGTCACCCCCCTCCTCAGCAGCCCGCGACCTGGCCGATGGGAATGGAAGTTAGCTTTGGCTGCATTTTCGTCAATGTTAACACTACACCCACTCTTCCTTCCCCTCGATTCCTGTCTCTTCGGGAGAATGGGTGAGGGCCTGGAGCCGAGTCCCGGGTTTTCAGATGGGCAATTTGCAGTCATCAGGGCGCCTCCTTGACTGTTGATTCTTTAGAAGGGAAAAACAAAGCACCTTAAACAGCTCGCCATGCCCAGGCTTGGCCGGCTCCCAAGCAGGGAAGGCCTGTGTCCAGACAGGGTGATCCACATCGCCACCATTCCTCCCCGTCTGGTGACAAGTTCCTGCCAGGGCCTGTCATTCAGCCCCTGGCCACCGCCGGCTCCGCGCCAGCCTTACGCTGGGCACGAAGGAGGCTGCGCCTGGACAGACGGGGCTCTGGGCTGGCCCCCGATCCCGGGAGCTGATGAGGACACAAGGTGCGGGGACCAGGACAGGTGGCGGGGGGCTGGGGGACAGCATCCTCTCGGATGGGAGGATGGCGGGGGGACCTCTGCTCTGAGACCAGAAGGTTTACAGAAGTCAAAGAAGGAGGAAGGGTAATTAAGTGTTCAAGACAAAAGGAATGATCTAGGCTCAGGGCCCACATGGGAGAGAGCCCTGAATGTTTGAGCAGCAGACAGGCTATCGGTTAGGGGCTGGGGCAGGTCCACAGCCCTGACCCAATGTCACCTTCACACTCTTACCGACGGACCTCCTGTGCCGTGGCCACCGACGCTGCTCAAGGAGCTCAGATCTTTGCGAGCGTCATTCAGAGCTCACTGTGAGATAGGGAAACTGTGAAGTCTTGTCGCTGTGTTTACTTTTGAAAATGTCAAAGCTCATATAAAAGTCAGAGCTATTAATAATACGTTTTAAGCTCACACGGCGTCTTTTTTTTTACGAAGACCACAAACGGTCCCGAGGCCTTGGTCATTTGCATTGAGAACATTCCTCTGAAAAAATCCTCAGGCAAACGACTAAAGCAACAAATAGCTCTGGTGACCCTCCTAACTGAGGGCCTCCAATAGCTGGGCGGGCCTTTTCTAGACAGTCCGAAGCCCCAGCCACAGGACACGGCCCTCGCCCTGCAGCTTCTGCTCCCCACAGGTGGCCCAGCAGCGTCAGCCCCGGGAGGGGCTGCCTGTCCACAAGCACCCTGGCTTCCAGAGCCTTCCAGGTGGGTGTTGGGGGGCACCATGGCTGGGGTAACCAATGTTCACCGAAGGAAGGGGGCACGTCCAGGCTGGTAACCGGGACAGCCCCGGGAGCGCTCTGTTCTCTGTGTCTGAACCGGCCACCCGGTCAACAGGAATTCAGTGTCCATGACACCAGAGCAGCGACATCACAGGTGGGAGGGACCCTGCTTGACTGGTGGCTGGCTGAGGGACAGGTGTGCACCTAGGGGCTTCTCATGGGTGAGAAGCTACTCGGGGAGCGTGCGAAGACCACGGCATGCTCCCTGCGCTCTGCCAACCTACCACGTCTGAACGGGCAGTGGGGGAGCGTGCGGATTTTCTCGAAGCTCTGCGGGCAGCTCGCCTGGGCTCCCGGCACACCTGCCATCAGCCTGACGGGCCGGCACAGCAATGACGGCTTCCCCTCGTCCCTCCCCACATCACCACCCGGTCTAGTTCACAAAGGCTTCTGCGGTGAGGCCTACACTGCCAGGGTCCATGGTCAGCCAGGGTCAAAGGAGAGCGCCCGTTATCGACCAGCTGTCAGACGCCGGGAGAAGCCAGCCCCATTGCGAGGACAGCAGGTTCACCAACGGCGCCTCTCACCCCTTCCCGCTGTGTCTCCGTGAAGGCAGCATTTGGGTCTCAGAGTTGACCTTGCCATCCACGGGGGAATGTGACAACAGAGGTTTGTACAGGAGTTTCGGGGTCCTTCCAGTCTTAATATTCAAGGCCGGAGCAGGGTTTCATTTGGATGGAGGTCCCGTCTCCCAGGGCAGGGCAGGGGCAGGCGGGCGAGCGCCACTAAGCTTTTGCTCTCCAGAGGAGAGCAGGCTCGGAGGGTCAACCCTAATCGGGGATTAGTGGGAGTCATTGGGAATGAAGCTGGAGGACGACAAAGAGAAACTCCCGCAGGGCTGGCGGCCGGGGCCGGGACACCCACTCACGCCACCTCACCCAGTGTGGCGACAGAGGTGGCCCGAGACAGGACAGACGATGCCAGACTATGCCGAGTCACCTACCCAGATCCTATCTGTCTGCAAAACCTGTCATTTGATTACAAATCAAGCAACACTTCCAGGCATCCGGGAGGGAAGAGGAACGCCACACGCACACACAGACACACACACAACCAGTCTCCCCACCCCCCGGCAGCACAATCACAACCAGCCTGCGTCCTCTCAAAACTGTGAGAGAAGACTCGGCACATTTTCAGCGTGAGGCGCAGCGGTACTATTACCGTCCGGGCAGGAGTCTGGGACAGCTGCCGTCCGGGACGGCAGGGCAGGGTCAGCCGCAGGGAGAGGAGAGAGCACACAACCAATCTCCGCACACACAGTCCCTCCTGCCCCCACACAAAGAGGCAGATGATTTGGGCAAAAGCTTCAGGCACTTTTTTGGTGTTCTCCGCTTCACCTGACTGAGCAAAGACCAGTCCCAGAGCCCAGCGAGCCTCCTTTCCCCGCAGCACGCCGGGCGGAGGGGTCGCCGGGAAGCGCCATGTCGTAGGCAATCCTTGTTTTCTGAAGCCGATCGAGAAATAGAAATGTCGGGCCGCGAAGCAACACGGTGTGAGCAGGGCTATCCCATGGCTGGACGCGAACGGATCTACCGATCCCTCGGCCCGTCCTTGCTCCAACTCGGGCGGAGAACTGGGCCGAGGCTCCCATCTGCTCACAGCACCGGCCCGAAGGAAACTCAGCCACGGAGCCCAGGCCTGTGACACCAGATCAGCTAGGGAGCTTCCTGGGGAAACAAATCTGTGTTTGCTCACATGTGTGAGGCCCCCTGGCTTTAGGTCTCCCCCTAGAGATGGGGTGGTTCCAGGGCGCCTGGCTGGCTCACTGGGTAGAGCATGTGACGCTTGATCTCCTGGTTGTGAGTTCGAGCTCCACGCTGGGTGTGGAGCCTACTTCAAAGAGGGGTTTGGGGGAGAGATGGGGTGGTTTCCCTGAATGGGAGATGTTCCGCTCTGGACAGCTGGGCACAGACTCTACGCATCAAGATGGATGACAGTCAACTGACTCTGAAGGCTTTTTTTACCCAAAAGGTATAGTGAATTTTTTCAATAGTTCAGAACACGGTCTTTTGAGCTGATGAGTTTATACTCATTGACACTCAAAGACTTCTTGTTTTTTTCAATCCATGGCCATGTGAGTCAAGATCATGGTGCAAAGACCAGGCAGCGGGCTGACTAGGGAGTATTTCTGAGGGTCAGGGGTCCAGACATGCTTTTTTTTTTCCTTTTAAATATTTTATTTATTTATTTGACATACAAAGATCACAAGTAGGCAAAGAAGCAGGCAGAGAGAGAGGAGAAAGCAGGCTCCCTGCCGAGCAGAGAGCCCGATGTGGGGCTCGATCCCAGGACCGTGAGACCATGACCTGAGCCGAAGGCAGAGGCTTTACCCACTGAGCCCCCAGGCGCCCCTGCAGACATACTTTTAAAGTGAATGGCCACAGGCTTCCCCAGGGAGCCTCGCAGACATGTGGAGGCACGCGAAGGCATGGTGACGAGCGGCGTTGGGCGGGCACTTCCCCAAACACACCGGGCCTCCATCCCTCTCGGGAATGCCCAGATATTGCAGACACCAGGAGCTTGTCATAAAATGAAGAGGTTTCAAAAGTAAAAACAAGTCATCAAGGACGAACCGTGGAAGAAACCACCTCAGGAGACTGTGGCAGCAGAGCGAGGCAGTGAGCCCCCCAGCCTGGAGGCAGGAGGCAGCAGAGTTCAGAGCCCGCTCTGCTACCCTCAGGCCATGTGACCTTGGGCAGGTCAGCTAACCTGTCTAGGCCTCCGTCTCCCCACCTGTAAAATGTGGATGACGCCTCTGCCCCAGGAGTTGTGAGGGTCCAAAGAGAAGATCTATGCCCTGCAAGTCCCCAAGACAACATCTGGCAGGTGCCCGGCCCTCAACGAAAGCCACTACCTCTATAAGCCAAGGGGTGCAAACCTTTTGGAAACATTCTGGAAAAAATTCATTTCTGTAGATGGAATCACATTTGGGTCACGGTTATTCATCGATCAGGTGCGGGAGCAGAAAGTGTCCAGCTGGGTACGGGAACCCACCTGGGACTCCAGGAAGGGCAGTGGGCCCCCCTGACAAGTCCCTCCAGGTCCCACGTGTCCCTGCCATGGGGACTGCAGCCTGGCACACCTGATGGGCGGTGAATACCATCTAAGCTTTGTCTTGATTCCCCATCAAGGGTCCTCGGCTCCCCGGGGTCCTTCTCCCAACTTTCAAGAACGCTCTGCCGAGGGGAAGACTCACTTCCACCCCTCCAGGAACGAGCTCTGCCCTAAGTGCCGGCACCGGGCCATCAGCCTCGCAGCTACGACCCGCCCTCAGACACTCACCCCTTTCCGTTTGGCCTCAGCATTCAGGGCGGTCACCCAGGCGGCCTGCCACTGGCTCCTCCAGCTGTTCAGCGTCAGGATCCAGGCGAGCAGCGCCTCGGACTCGGGGCGCGGGCCCTCTCCAGGCTCGGCAGCCCGCCGCGGGGGCCGGGGTCGCGCCCTGGCCAGCGCCCACTGTGCCAGGTACAGGCCCACCGTGCCCAGGGCCACGACGAAGAGCGACACCAAGACCAGCCACTGGACCTCCCCGAGCCACGAGCTCAGGCGGGACATGGTGATGGCGCATACCCGGCGCGCCTCGCCCCAACTTGCCAGGGCACCCCCCGGCCGGGGGCGCAGAGCCCGCGGGCGGCGAGCTCAGGACATGAGCGCGCGGCCGGCCCGGCTCGCGGGGGGCGTGGAGGAGGGCGCGGCGGAGCTGGGTCGGCGGCTGGCGGCGCGGGCCCGGAGGCCGGGCGGCCGCGTGGGGCGAGCTGGAGGGGAAATGCCGGCCGGCGCACGACGGCCGCGGCCCGGGACTGCGCCCCGGCCCCGCACGCCTGGAAAATGGGGACGCTGCGCTCGGCGATCCCGACTAGCGCGTCTGGGCAGGTCCCGGGCCGCGGCCGGCGCGCTTCCTCCTCCGCGCGCCGCCCCGGGCGTCCCGCCCGCTGCCCAGCAGTGGCCGGAGGAGGCTCGGGCCGGGGCGGGGCGGGGCGGGGCGGGGGCGGGGCCTGGGGCGGGGGCGGGGCCTGCGGGGCCAACACCGCCCCAGCGCCCCGGCCCTCCCGGCCGCGTCCCCCCTGCGGCCCGCCCCCTCCCGCCCGCCGGGCCCCTTAAAGGCCCCGCGGCCCCGCGCGCCTAGCCGGTCCCCGCCCCGCCACGTGCGCGCGCCGCTCGGCCCTCTGGTGACTGTCGCCGGCGGTGGCGGAGGCGGAGGCGTGGAGACCGGCTTCCCTCAGCGGGGCTTTCCAGGGAGCTGGACCCCAGGCCTGCGGTGGGGCCGGCTGGCTTGGCTTTAGTGCGCGCGTGTGCGCGCCTGTGCGCGTGGAAGGGTGATTTCTAGGATCACCATCTGCCCAACAACGAGACAGTGTTTGGCTTTAACGTACTTGGAAAGTCCCTAGAAATCCACAACTTGCACCCTGAAGTCGGGAGGTCCTCGAGCCTCGCCTTGGGGGCTGCGTGCTCACGCCCAAGGAGGGTCTTCGGAAAAACGCCCCAACTTTGCAGGGATGTGTTATTTGTTATGAATTGTGTGCACGTGTGTGTGCACCTGCGAGGCATGACTTGCGCGCCCCTCACCTTGCAGATTCAACTCCTATTAGTAGGAAATCCCACAAAACACTAGCCGAGATTCTCCAAGGCCGGATGAAAGGCCTAAATCACGAAACAGCGATTCTCATGTATTTTCTGCAGCTGTTAGGAGACGGATTTGACCTTGAGTTCGCGTCCCTGCACCCCAGCGCTTAGCCTTCTCTCCCCCAGCATTCCGGGGGTACCAGCCTCCCTGATAACATCAGTGGGGATGCTGGCCTCGGTGTGGCCACATGAGGGGTCCTCCCCAGTTCCACCTCAGCCCCTCCCTGCCACTATGCTGGGGAAGAAAAACCTTAGAAACTGGTCCAGAGGAGAGTTAGCTAAGGAGACAGGCTGCTTTGGCAGATCAGGGATTAGGAACCTAGCTCTGGTTTACAGGGTGGTACCATTTTGGACACTTACTATGCAAAGGCCCTGGGAACAGTAAAGCAAAGAGAACCCCAGATGCTAAAGACAGGAGGGAGACACCTCCCAGAAGGGGGGTCAGTACAAGGGTATACGAAAATATATGCGCACACGCGTGTGTGTGTGTGTGTGCGTGCGTGTACGCATGTGTGTGCGCGTGCGCACATGTGCAAAGGCCCTGAGGCAGAGAGGGCAAGTGGGAATGAGAGCTGAAGGTAGTCGGGGGCAGGCAGAAGCTGCAACTGAGGCCTCCAGAGGATGGACAGTGGATTGTGCCATTGTGCCATGGAAAAGGAGAAGCAACAAGCTCTCTGAGGCACAGAGTGGGGGGAAGAAAAAGAATTTTACAAATATGGCTTCCAGCAGCAGGTGGAGACCAGGTTGGAAGGAGGGGGGAGGGGTGGACAAACCAGCTAGAAGGTGATCCCTAGGGCGCAGGAAAACAGTTTAAACTAGGCCTGGTGCACGGCAGGGAGGAAAAGGCGGTATTTCTTGCCTAGGGGCGAGAGGCCAGGAGAGAGAGAGGAAGGCGAGTTCAGAGTTGCGGGCAGGGAGCAGCAGCAGGACAAAGCAGTTTACACCCAAGGGGCCTGACTTTCTTTGAAAAAGAGGAAGGGACTGGGAGGCAGCTAGTCTGAGAGCCCCTGTGGGAAACAGAACAGGAAGCTGGCAAGAGAGTGCCCAGGTGAGCAGGGGTCGGGGTGGGGGACGGGACAAGCCCTTCCTGGGCAAGTCCCATATCAGAAAGTGGAAGCAGAGTGATCCTGTGAGCTACCTGGTCACTTGACACTAGTTCAGTGGCGGGGGCTGGGGGGTGGGCCATGCTCCCCTTCTTGCAGAAATCTCTTCTCATGTGCAGGAAACACTTCATTATTTTCTGATCTGCCGCCAAATCCATGCAGCTGAATAATTCAGGCGCTGCGGGCCCCCGTGCCAGAATAACAGGGATAACTAGATACCTGGGGCTCTGCGGCTCCCCGGGTAGGCAAGGTGACACGTGTTGGAGGTTACTGGAGAGCCCGCCCCGTGTGACCGGTGGAACCCGTCTCCCTCCACCGCCGAGTCTCCCGGGCACGCTCACTCACCGGCTCATTCGGAGGCTTGCAGCAAACTGTAAACGAGCAACCAGCCCTGGTTTGGAATTCGTCACCCTGCTGGAAGTCTCTGCAAGGGGAATGTAAACACAAAGATTCTGTGTTCTTTCTGGGTCGAAGCAAATTGAGGGGCAAGGAAGAACAGCACGGGCTTATAGGAAAATGCTGTTGGCCAACACATACGTGATAGAAACTCCGACATTTACAATCTAGGAAAAGACTAGGCTCCTTCTGCCTCTGCTCCTAGCCACTGCCCCTGTGCCCAGGCCCGTTCATACCTTGCGTGGAGGACCCGGTCATTCACGGCCCCAGCTGGGGACACTCCCTGCTGCCAGGGTGCTCCTTCCGCCACCCCATCTCCCTGCTGCCCAGAAATGACTCTCCTCACCATCAAACCTTCGAGTTCCAACACTCAACGGCAGCTGCTCGCTGCTTTAACCACTCCTAAAAGGGAAACACGCTGCTTTGAATTCAGCTTCTGTGAGCAGGGGAGGGGAGTGGGGGCTCGGGTCTCTGTGCAGGGGTGGGATCCATGGGTCCTGGCCTCTCTTCCCGAGCCGGGCTCTCACCCTGCCCTCTGCAGGAGACCATCTTCACATCAACCCACCAGAGACCCACCAGAGACAGCCGACTGCCTGGAATTCTCTAGAAGGCATCACTTTGAACCTTGGACCAGGTGAGTCCCACGGTGGCAGGGAAGAAACAGCAGAAGCTGGGTTTCCCCAAATTTTTCTTCAGAATGTTCTAGAATAACTGGGTGTGAGCGCACAGGACCCAGGAGTAAGGTTCCATGGTTCCATTTTTTCTTTAATGTAAAAATCATTCCCAAAATGCTTTTCATGCAGACAAACATTGCTTGCTGGGCGATCCTGCCCAGTCACCCAACCTCTGCATCCAGGATGGGAGCATCTCGACGTCTTTCGCCGTCAAAACAGGACGTGCTGTGATGATGCCACGTTTTTAGAAATTCATACATTTGTCGAGGGTCATGTATGCTTCCTGTCTATAAACAGACACGTTACTACTAGACATTGATCATTACCGTTGAGCCTGGAATTCTTAGGGATTTTTAAAAAGGGTTAACAACAACAACAGCAAAAATCGGAACAAACACTTCAATACTGATTTCCAAGTAATTACCTTAAATTTGTAGAAGAGGAAAGGATTTTCCAAAAGTTGGTAGTTTGACTCTGACTTGGTGGAGAAGCTCCTTTTTCACAATGTGTGGTTATGATTATTGTTCAAATTACCACGTTGGGCTCTGGCCCCGGGCATGGAGGGCTGGCACAGGCGACCCTGGACTTGGTCGGAGGACCCGGGACTACAAATGTGCAGCTTCCCCCAGCGGCCCTCTAGGGAAGGCATTCCGAGAATTCCCTCTCTGCAAAATGCTTTTAAGATTTGGCTCCATGCCCTCAGCAATGGGGGTCTGTGAGGACATCTGACCGTCTCCTTGGCTATGTTTACAGGGCCTTAGTCATTTCCACAATCGGGAGACTCGGAGAGCCTCGGGCTGGTTTCCTGTCGTGCCCGGAGTGGCTGTGGGGCATCCATGCACCCTGCCAAAGGTCACCGGGGACCAGAGCAGGGCCCTGCACCAGCTAGCCACCGCCCCCCTCCCCGCCCCATTAGAGACCTTGAATTCTACCGACCAGACCATTCGTAAGCTGAGACGTGGTTCATGATGTCTTCGTGGGGAGGAAAGCCGCAGTCCCGCGAATCTGCAGGAACTCCCACAGCACAGCTTGCAAGGGCTCGGAGAGCAGCTTCTGAGTCTGCAGACTGGACCGCGTGCCAGCCTCCCCTGGCAGGAGTGACTGGCACAGGATGGGCGCCAGTCTGCAGCCAGCCCCCTGTGCCTGCAGGACGGGCCTGAGCCCTCAGCCAGGCCCCCATGGCCCCCAGCGCACAGCCAGCCCTCTATGAAGGGTCTCACGACACGCATCCCTGTGGGGTGGGTCCCTATGATGGCCTGGGTGTGGCTGGGCACCTGGCGGGCTGTGTGCCCGCAGACGGATGCTGCAGGAGGCACTTGGCTGGGTGGCCTCGCTCCATTTTCAGGGCAACACGCAGAGGATGGCATTATCCCATTTTCAGACTGAGGAAGCTGACTTCAGAGAGGCTGAGTCACTTGTCCAAGGCCACGCAAGTGAGAAAGTGGCAGAGCCCGGGTTTGAGCCCAGGGGGCATCGGCCCCCAAACTCGTGTTGTTTCCAGCACCTTTTATAAAGCAAACAAATTCTACTCAAAAGAGAAAAATGTTAGAAGCTGGGGAGGAAGGGGTCCCATTTCTCAAGCATTCGGGCAAAGATCTGTCCGAAGAAGATGAATTGCCTTTTGTGTCCTGAAGTCCAGGAGACACGGCCTCTTTCAAACCCAGAGGGGAAGGAAGTGCATTTAGGGTTCATCCGAGGGGCGTCTGTGGACCTTCTGCTCTGTCCCAGCCGAAGACACAGAGTCCTGTCCCGGGGCCTGCTGGAGCGGCTGGGGAAATCAGAACCCCATCCCGCAGATGCCCCCCAGGGAGGGTCCCAGAGGCCATCCCGACCACGAGCGGGGCCTTCTGGGCTGTCCACTTCCCACCCTGAGTGAACTGTCAACAGGATGGGCCCACTGAGTCATGCGAGAGGGGGAGGGGGAGAGGTGGGGTGGGGGGAGGGTGGCTGCCCGCTGCGGAGCCTGCCCCGGGCCAGCCGGAGCACGGTGCCCAGGCTGGCGGGTGGAGTGATCCGACCCACATGGCAGGCTCCCTCCCTGCCAGGTGCCTCGCTTGAGCCTCCCCGGGATGGCCCGACAGCAAGGTGACAAGGCAATTTTGCTTATGCCCAAGGCTGGGACCTAACAGATGAATGAAATATTTGACCTTGTGTTTTTCTTCCCCTTTTTTCTTTTCTGGGTTTGAAAATGTCCTTCCACAGAGGCAGCTGCCTACGACGCACACTCTCCCTCCCTCAGGGGGGTGCGGGCGCCGCCCTTGTCCGCTGACACTTGGGATCGAGCTGTCGGAGCATCAGATCTGCCCTAAAGACATCCTTTCCGAGGGCTTCCTCGGTGGGCGTGGGGCCCGGCAAGAGGGCCGGCTGGGGAGAGAGAGATGACGGCCCCGGAGACAGTCCCCTCCCTCCTTCTTGCTGTGCCCTGCCCGCACCAGAGGCCCCAACTCAGAGTAGCCGCCGCGGGGCCTTCTAGCTGGGCTCAGCCTCCTGGGCCGCACGAAGGGTGCTGCTCCTAGCTTCTTGGAATGTGCTGGATTCACTCACCCTGCAGTCCCACTGACGTCCCTATTCCCGGTGCTGACTTCGGAAGAAGAAGGGCACTAGCGAAGGGCTCGTGGCTGGTCCGCCAGGCCCCACAGGCCAGGGGAGGGCCACAGCCCGGCCCGCCTCATGGGGGACTCAGGAAGCCTCCCCACCTCAAATGTAACCTAGAACTTCCCTTTGCGCTCGTGTGTGTGTGTGTGTGTGTGTGTGTGTGTGTGTGTGTAAGCCTCTCATGGCATCAGGACAGAACCACTAACTACCTTGAGGGATAGCTCCCGTGTTTGAAGAGTTCAAGGAAACCACCCTTGAAGGGTTTTCCAAACAGCCCAGGAGCACCCCTGACCCTGCGAAATCATTCACATGCGTATTCCAGATGACGCCCATCTCTTCCAGGGCCGCTCCGAGCCATCCAAGGAGACAAAGTGAACAATTTTCCTGGCCTGGGAAACTAAAGTGTGGGAACCACTGATCTAGTGCTCAAGGGAGGAAAACAGGAATAGCTTCTGTCTGTCCTGCACCTTACAGTAATTCCGCTAATAAGTAACTCAGCAGGGACAACAGCCTGGGGGGGGGGGGGGGGGGGGAGACAGCCCCAGAACGCAGGTGTTCCGTGAGTGATCCTGCCCGCTCCCCGCCGGCTAGTCTGCACGATGAGCCTGCAGAGTCCTAGAGCAAGTCTTCACACGGATTTACTGCGATGTCTCATTTTGTCAGTGATTCCGATGGAGTCATCACCCCCCGCCACTACTCAGTGTGCGGTGTACCTGTACCTGTGCACACCTGGGGTCACCACACCCATTCTCTTGGTGCATCATTTCCCGGGAAGCTTCCAGCTCCTTCTGCACACCCCCCCCCACCCCCTGCCGCTTCTGGCTGAGCAGGGGAGGGAGGAAGAAGCCAGTGGAGCAGGGTGGGGGAGGGGATGGGCTGCCCCAGCCTCCCTTTCCTAGCTCTGCCTCCCCATCCAGCGCAGTCTGATGCCCCCTGGGTTGAAAGGGCCACAGAGATGAAGCCAAGAGCCCTCGGAAGGGAAACAGCCCAGCCTGTCCCCAAGTGTTGGAAGGAATGGCTGACGGGCCCCAGGGGGAGGAAAGGGTCCTACTCCCGCCCAACCTTTTCTGTTTAATACATAAAGACCCTTCCTGGATGTGTTCCTGATGATTCATACAGGTATTGCTCTAACTCATGCTTCTGTGTCCAGTAAGATGGGGGAAGGAGCAGCACGCGAGCCACCCCGGCAGCCTTTCTAATGACAGCTGGGCTTGGCTGAAAAACAGCAGTGGTGCAAGGCTTCCCCAAAGGAATGGGGAAAAGAAGACAGGAATGACTTCCCGGTGCCTGTGTCCCATTGCTCTAGGGCAGGACAGAGCAGTGCAGGCTTGGTGTCTGTGTCACCAAGGTGTGGGACGTTCACAGCCAGACGGCAGCGGGTGAGTACCACACAGGTGGAAAGGCGACTCCCACACTGAACAGACCCCTTCGAAAGGAACTGGAAAATGCATGTTTCAGGAGCATCTCAAGGAAGCTGGTCTTCATTTAAAGGAACACCTGCTTCTGCATGATCTCAGAAAGTCCACGTGAACATTTATATAAAAGGGGGTATCAGAAGCCCCCCTGCAGGGCAATGACAGTCGCTGTCACCCCTTGGCTTCACTGCTTTGTGGAACGGATTCCAAGCTACAGAATCTCTGGGGAAGTCAGCAGATGAGACCACCTACAATCCTGTCAAAAAGAAAGCCCCTGGGGCGCCTGGGTGGCTCAGTGTGTTAAGCAACTGTCTTTGCCTCAGGTCATGATCTTGGAGTCCCAGGATCAGGTCCCACATCCGGCTCCTTGCAGGAGTCTGCTTGTCCCACTGACCTCTCCTCTCATGCCTCTCTCTCTCTCTCTCAAATAAATAAAATCTTAAAAAAACAAAAAATGAAACAAAACTTCCAGCCCACAAGCCAAATCCCCATGCCAGGACTTCACCCCTAACCTAACTGCGGTTCCAACCTCCCCTACAAATACAGTCCTAACCACCCAGCAATGAATGTTCTGATGGGAACCCAGGAGGTAACCTGTCTCAGGGGCCCTCTCCCTCCGCCCAAGGAGGAGGAGGGAATCTGGGGATAAGATCCCTGCTCCTCCCTTAAGGGAAGGTGACCCTGCCTGAAACAATCCTTTCTTTTCTAATGACTCCCTTGCCCCAGGGCCCTTCCTCTAAAAACCCTTCACGCGTACAACTCCGAGCTAGAAGGAAGTGCTATCCAAGTGCAAAAACCTATGAATAAAACCAGTTCGATCTTCAAATTTACCCAGTTAAATCTCGCTTTTAAACAGGTTTAGCCAATACAGCTGAGTTTAGACAAGCCAATAAGTGAAAAAGAACAAAGAAGCTTTAAAGGTAATTAAAAACGTGAAAAGGGAATCTGCTCCCCACCCCCAGCCACACCGCTGGGGTCCGCCGCCCTTCGAAGTGCACTGGTCGCAAGCGGAGAGGGCTGCCCCTGCAGAGGCCTGAAGTCCCGAGTTCAGCCAGGGTCACCAGGAATGTCCCACGCTGACTACTCAGGATGCCCCTGCGAGCTGGAACAGCCGCCTTAAGCAAAGGTGGCCGCCGAGCAACCAGCCGAGCCGCTGAGCCACGGTCTTCTGGTCCCTTAAGGCGGCGTCTCCCTCCGCCGCACCTTTGGGAATCACTTGCTGGTTAGTCCGAGCTGTTGGAAAGGGCCGGCTGGCATTATTGCTCCAGTGATCAAGTCATGCTTGCTTTTTACAAAACATCAGGGTTCCTCTGCAGTGGGAAATGAGGGGTCCAGGTCAGGCCTCACCGAGGCCCCCAGCGGGCAAACTCTGGTTGCCCTTGCTCCCTGTCCGCAGTCCACCTCTCAAATGTGCTTATCTGCCGCACTTGGGGAGAAAATGGTCTTGAAAAAAATTATTTTGTCATAAAATAAATTTGATCTAAGAAGTCATGCAAAATTGCAGGAACAGGACAGAAGTGGTTGACTTGAAGTTCTGTTGGTGCTGGAGATGTGGTCAGTGCTGGAGACGCGTGGGGCGGGGCAGGCGATGGTGGGGCTGTCCTGCTCCACATGGGCTGAGTCCCTGGGCCTCCTCCCACCGCCCACCTGCTGGCAGCCGCCATGTGGGGTGCTCAGACCCTGGGGCATGGAGGGTTGGGGACAACGTGACTCAGAACGTGCCTCCCCCCCTCTCTATCACCGTAAGGGTGTCCTCCTCTGGGAGGTCCAGACATCAATGTGTGTGGGGGGGGGGGCGGTGAGTCACCCAGGGGGCCATTTCTTCATCAAAGCCACCCCCCACCACGTGCAGAGCCAAGCCTGCCAGATGCTTCCTGCTAAGGAAGATGCTTCCTAAGATGTAAGGAGAAGTTGAGTGAGAGATGTGAGGGGCTGGACGGCTATTACTGCATGTAATAAATGAGGGTCCTTGGAGGACGTCCAGGAGGCCACTGGAGGAACATTCCAGAGCTCAAGGCCACTTGTTGGACTGTCCTCACTACTCACCAAGCTTTGTCCTGGGAAGCTAGGGAAGTGGGATCCAGACAGGCGACGGCGTGGTGGTGGGGGCCACAGGAGTCCGGGAGGCATCTTCTCCTCCAGCCTGCAGCTCTGAGCCTAGCCCGGAGGCCCTAAGACTCTACTTCCAGGAGACATCCAGAACTGGCAGATTCCCGGAGGCAGAAAGCAGACTGGTGGTAGCCAGTGGCTGGGGCAGGGGAAGAAGGGGCTTCTTTCTGAGGTGAAGAAAACGTCTGGATTAGATGGTGCTGATTGCACAGCACTTGGGAGGTACTAAATGCCATGGGACACTTTAAAAATGGTCAGCGTGCTCAGGGCACCTGGGTGGTTCAGTGGGTTAAAGCCTCTACCTTTGGCTCAGATTGTGATCCCAGGGTCCTGGGATGGAGCCCCACATCGGACACTCTGCTCGGCGGGGAGCCTGCTTCCTCCTCTCTCTCTGCCTGCCTCTCTGCACACTTGTGATCTCTGTCTGTCAAATAAATAAATAAAATCTTTAAAAAAAAATGCCCAAGTGCTCAATGTGCTCAACTTCATGTTAGGTAGATATTTTTTAAAGATTTTATTTATTTATTTGAGAGAGAGAGAGAGCGAGCGAGAGAGAACAGGAGCAGGGAGCAGAGGGAGAAGCTGTCCCCCGCTGAGCAGGGAGCCTGATGCGGGACTCCATCCTGGGGCCCCAGGATCATGACCTGAACCAAAGGAGTCGCTTAACCAACTGAGCCACCCAGATGCCCCAGGTGTATTTTAAGATTTTATTTATTTGTGAGAGAGACAGAGATAGTGATAGAGAGAGAGAGAGAGAAGCAGCCTCCCCACTGAGCAGGGAGCCAGACACGAGGCTCGATCCCACCACCCTGAGATCATGACCTGTGCTGAAAGCAGACGCCTGACCAACTGAGCCACCCAGGCGCCCCAACACAAATTTTTTTTTAGAAAAGGAATCGATCGATTGTTTTAACAAACGCTGGGAAGAGTTCCCCATTTTGTGTTCATGATGCAGCTTCAGCTTTTAATAAGGTCCCATATGAAGAGGATTCATTTGAAGAACGTTCCTGGTTTTTTTGGGGGAAAAAAAAGTTATGAATTGCGTGTGTAATACTCCCCCCCACACACACACAGACACCCTCACAGCCAGGTCCGCTCTCGGATGACCCCGAGACCTGATGGGGTCAGGCAACCCCCCATGGCTCCCAGCTGCCTCTGTGTTCAGACAGATGTTGCACAAGCGCCCATCTCAGCGGCTTGCTCCCACTGGTTTCGGATCCGTCCTCGGGTTTTCCAGCGTTCTGGTATGTGTTTTGTGTGCTTTGCTAAGGTCCCTTATAAGAAGGGACTACAGCAAGAGGTTTAGCTGTAAACCAAACCATTCGGATTATCATGAAAAATAAAACTCGGGTAAGGATATGTTTATGGATAAAGGGGTGCGCGTCTCCCTCGACACACACAGTCCTAGAGTCCTCGGGGACCACACTGTGCTAACCACTCTCTTGTCACCGTGGTCGGGGTGGGGGGACGCACAGCCACTGGCCAGGGCTTAGGGGACCGTGTTATGACAGGGATGACCAAAATAAGACTGCTTGCAGATGATTTCTAATCTTAATTTGTTTCCCATTTCATACTCACATCTCCGGCTTTTACAAGGAAAGAAGCCCGTGTTTGCTCTCCTTCCTGCTTTTTACCTCCCGGGACCCGACTGCGTCCGATCACCCCCCAGTTCTGTTCAAGCCCGCACCCCGGGCTGGCCCGCCGCCAGCACATGCCAGAACGGGCTTCCCCACACGCGGCTCAGGGGTTTGGTGATGGCCTGGTGCACAGAGGGGTCGAACGGGTTCTAGGGTCCCAGGCTGGGGCCACACCCGAGACGAGGTACTGTCCCCACCTGTGGCAGGTGCTTTGGGCCCCACCTCCTATCCCTGTGACCTACTTCTTCCCTCAGCCCTGCTCTGGCAGCCCTGTGCTCGCGGGCACCCGGGATCTCTGCCCTCGGCTTCTCTGTCATCTCCACCAGGGATGGCACAAGCTTCTGGAACCCACGTAAGTCCTGATGCGGTGGAACATGAACGAATGTGCTCTGGGGCGGAAGACAGAGGCCCAAGACTTGCTTCTTGCTGCCTCCTCCTCGGAGGGCCCCCAGTGGGAGGCGCCCCCAGAGTCCTCAGCGTAACTAGCCGGATGCTTCCCCCGCTGGCTGTCCCCTTCCTCCCTGCTTTGCTCGCCCCGGCCCCTGCCTGTTCGCCGGAATCCTTCCCAAAAGTAAACCGGCAGGGAGTAAGCTCGTGTTCTCTGGGGAGACCCAGCTAAAGCCTGCACGAGGGGGAGTCTTCACAGTCCAGAGAGATGAACCAGGTCCCCTCGGACAATGTGGGACGTTCTGGCAAGGCTCCTTCCCCCAGCGTGGGGGCTACGGATGGAAGAGAAGAGCGCGGCCAAGGCCAGGGCCAGGTTGGGCTGGGACTTGGGTGTACCAGGAAGCAGACAAGGTAGCGGGGGAGGGGCGCCGCGGAGGGGGCTCAGGCAGATGGGCCCGGGTTCAGGGGCCCGAGTTCAGAGGCCGGGAGACCAGCGCTGGCTGTGCCCTCGGCTCTGGTGGGATCCCCCCAGATGTTAGTAGGGTTGGGGTGCACCTGACTGAGGTCCGCTTGGAAAGGAGGCATGACCTGCTCGGAGCGGTCCGTTCTGTCCAGCGGGGATGGGGAACGGTCGGAGGGTTGAGCAGGGAAGGGGCGTCACGTTGGTATGTCACCTGGAGCCTCACTGTTCAAAGCGTGGTCTGGGACCAGCGGCTTTGGCATCACGGGATCGCTTGATAGAAAGGCAGACTCTCAGCCCGAGCCAGATCTGTGGAATCAAAACCTGCGTTTGAATAAAACTTGACAAGTCCTGTCCTAGGACACTCCACCCGGAATGCTTCTGCCTGGGGGTGCTGGGGTCAGGCAGGCCTGCGGTGGGAGGCGAGCCGTCTGGGAGGGCGGACCCCGGGGAGCAGGGGGTACGTGCGGGTAAGATGCCGCACGGAAATATGGGCTGTGGTGGGCTGGAGGGAGGCAGGAGGCAGATGAGGAGATGAGGGGTTCCGTTTGGGACAGGCCACCTCTCAGGTGTCCTCGGGGATGGGTCGAGGACTCGGAAACCAGAGATGTTCATTGGCGGTGGTTTTTAAGGAACTGGCTGGCCTCGGGTCTTTGCGGTTTTCTCAGTTTTTGCAAACCCCCCGTTTGATGCTCCTGTCTAAAACGTCAGGAATCGATGTCAGCATTAGCAGATCTCCTTATGTCAGGATGTCCGCGGGAGACCCCAGACATAGCACCCTCTTCCTCACTGGGGGGCTGAATACGCTGGGGGTGAAGAATGGGCGCACTTGGCCCCGGGAGTTCAGTGCCGGAGGGGCTGGGGGGCCCCAAGCCCAGCTGGTTTGTTGACGACGAGCCCCCAGATCTCATAGGCCCAGACCTCAGACACAGGCAGAGCTGACGGGCAGCCCCGCTTCCTACAGCCGGCTTCTTCCTAATGTGCTACCTGTACCTCCGAATTTGCCCATCAGAGAGCCGCACCCCCTTCCTAGGAGGCCGGGGGACACAGAAAGGAGCGGGGGTGAGGAGCTGCCACCCCATTACACGCCTGTCTCGGCTTCCTCAGCTGGGGGACACGATCCCGCGGTCACACCCGCAGACTCTGTGGCACCTTTGTCCTGGGGCCCAGGTGCCCCTAGATAAATGCAATTTTAATGCAATATTTTAAAGTTCTAAATCAGTGCAAAAAATCGTAAATAGGGGTGCCTGGGTGGCTCAGAGGGTAAAGCCTCTGCCTTCAGCTCAGGTCATGATCTCAGGGTCCTGGGATCGAGCCCCGCATCGGGCTCTCTGCTCAGCAGTGAGCCGGCTTCCCCCTCTCTCTCTGCCTGCCTCTCTGCTCACTTGTGATCTCTCTGTCAAATATATCAATAACATCTTTTTTTAAAAGTGTAAATAAAGCATCAATGTTTTAAATAAAGACTGATGTAAGGTAAACCATACTGGGCCATGAACAACCACAAAAACTCCCAAACCCCCCAAGAACAGTGAGCCCCTATATACACATTCTTATGTGTTTCTTTAAGGTTTGGGGTTTTTTTCCAGGACCTTAACTGAAAAATATTAAAGAATGGAAAAGGAAGTATATAAAACTCAAAACATTATTTTCAATTTAAATGTTCACTAACACTACAAACAGAATTTGTTCTAATTCTGCTTCCCTGATTTTACTGGAAATGAACGTATCACTGGTACTTGGACGAGCTCCTTCTTTGCTTATCTTATTTTCAGTTCAGGAAACTCCTGTGTCTGACGGTTTCTCTCGACCAAAGGATAACCTCAAATAATTTTAAATCAATATTAAATATATCTTAGTATTAAATAACATTAAATATCAAAAAAGTTTTTTTTTTTTAAAGACTTTTATTTATTTATTTGACAGACCGAGCTCACGAGCAGGCAGAGAGGCAGGCAGAGAGAGAGGAGGAAGCAGGCTCCCCGCAGAGCAGAGAGCCCGATGTGGGGCTCGATCCCAGGACCCTGGGATCATGACCTGAGCTGAAGGCAGAGGCTTTAACCACTGAGCCACCCAGGCGCCCCTCAAAAAAGTTTTTAAAAGATTTTATTTGATAGATAGCGAGAGAGCACAAAGCAGGGGGAGGGGCAGAGGGAGAAGCAGGCTTCCCGCTGAGCAGGGAGCCCGACTCAGGGACTCTGGGATCATAACCTGAGCCAAAGGCCGACTCTTAGCTAACGGAGCCACGTAGGCGCCCCAACATCACATATTTTAATGACATTAAAATTATCTAAAATTTTCACCTAATAAAGAGAAATTAGTCCACAGGGCAACTTTCTCATTACCATTAAATATCATTGTTATCAAATATTAATATTAAATAGAATTAAACATTTAGCATTTTCCTTACTAAATTATTTACGAATTGTCACTTCATTGCCTGGGGTCTGGTGTCTTGGGGACCGATGGCTCTCATGCTTTGTCTGGAGTTTTAGGGGAAGCGGCACACCCTGTCCCTATTACACCATCTTGGCTGCGGTGGAAACCTCTGTGTCTTTGAATTTTCCCTTGGTGTTTTCAGTCTCCTGGTTCCTCCGTGCTGACGCGGGCGATTTCCTTCTGACATATCTGCTCGCTCGTTAGTTCTCTTCAGTCATGTGAGCGCTGTTCTTTGACCCACTATCTGGGTCCGTCGGGGCGGCTAGAACCAAATACCCCCGGACTGGGAGGCCCATACACAGCCGGCATCTGCTCCTCCTGCCTCTGGAGGCGGGGAGCCCAAGGTCACGGCGTCCGCAGGAGCCCTGTCTGGGGACACCTGCTGCCTGGCTCGCAGACGGCTGCGGCCTCTTTCCTAAGGTCCCGACCCCATTCCTGAGGGCTCCCCACTCCTGCCCGACTGACCTTCCCAAGACCCCACCTCCAAACTCATCCCGGCAGGGATTCCATCCCTACACGGGGACTTGGCGGGGGGGGGACACGCGTGTTCAGTTTGCAGAGCACCTCCAACCCCCGGCACTGAGTTTATTTCTAATCATTTATGCTTCTTTTTCCAGAAGTTCCAGTTGTTTATGAGATCTGCCCGCACACGCCGACGATGTCGAGCTATTCCCCATCTTCATATTCACCTTTTTATTTCCTTCACTGCGTCACCCGTGTCTGCCGCACCCCTGCACGCGGGGGCTGTGACCCCTGCAGCCTTCGCTGGGCTCGCTCTGCTGCTGGTTGTTCCCGCCACGCTCAGGCATCGGGCCTGCCTCTCCATGTGTGCGCTGTGACCTCTTGGCTTGCTCTGCTGGAGTCATGAGCGTCTCCATGTGGGGTGCTTTCACCCAGACATTGTCTGATTCCATTGTGAGCCAAAGGTGATGTGGCCTTGAAATCACGTGTTGGCGCCCCCAAGGCCACCCCAGGTTTGGTGACTTGCTGGGACTCACAGGACTTGGGATAGAGTCCTACCATGGGTGTGATTCGTTGGGGTGGCAGGACACCAGGCAACATCGGTCAGGAGAAAAGGCGCATGTGGTGAAATCCGGACGGGGCCACATGAGGCCTCCAGGAGTGCCCCCAGCAGGGTCACACAGGGTGTCCTGACAACACACATGCACACTGTCTACCGGGGGAAGCTCCCCAGAGACCCAGGGGCTGGGCCTGTGTGCACCTGCTGCCTGGCACATGTCCAAATCCTGACTCCCAGAAGGAGGGCAGGTGTTCCTCGTATACCTTACTGTCTGCACGCACTGCTTGGGCACCGGGGAGCCTCTCTTATCGGGGAATAGTGAGAACCCTCCCTGATCCACGTTCCCAGACACCCGCCAGGGGCCAGCCTACTTTCTAAGGACGGCAGTCTTATTACGAGAACACCTTCCTTCCCGCACACTCCGTCAGCTCCATACTCTGCAGAGGGAGGCTCCCCCAGATCTTCACTGAGGACCCCGGGACCATCCACCCTCAGGGAACCCGACTCTCACCCCACTCGCAAAGGTTGCTTCCTTCTCAGAAGCGGGCTGGGAAGGGAACTTGGAAAGCACCCCTACTTCTGCTGGGTCTGGTAATTCATCAGAAAGTGTGTCTTATCGAGAATCCAAATCCTCCCAAGTGGGGAACCTCTTGGAGCACCTCATTCATCATGTGTCAGAAATAAAAATACTTTGTATTTATTTGAAAAAATAATTTTAAAAATTCCGATATGAATTCCAAAGTTTGGTCATCAGGATAAAAATAACCCTAAATGTTGGGAGGTTATCATCCACAGAAGAGTGTTCCCACAGAAACCCTGGAACCCCGCTTCCATTTTGCTACCTGGGGACCTGCTTCTCTTGGCATGCCCACACGCTTGCTGGCCTCATCCTTCCTTCAACCAGGCTGACTCGTCTGTCAGGCACAGTGTTTAGGGTTTATGGTACTTTCAGGGAACCACAAAAATGTTTTTTTAGGGACCACAAAAAGAAAAAGGTTTCCAACTTGAATGAATTAGAAGACTGTTTTCGAGCTCTGGTAACCTTCAGCTGGAGCTCTAGATCAATCAAAATAAGTTTCTGGGAAAGAGCTTTAGTCCCTGCATTGTATAAGGCCTTTCCTTAGTGGTAGGCTACAGTCATTTCCA
This sequence comes from Mustela nigripes, assembly GCF_022355385.1. Lineage (NCBI taxonomy): Eukaryota > Metazoa > Chordata > Mammalia > Carnivora > Mustelidae > Mustela > Mustela nigripes. The sequence goes on from NC_081558.1 coordinate 215,814,849, forward strand.
ACTATTCAAACTGACAAATCAGGAAGTGTTCATGGATATTTCTAGAATTATGGGGGTGGACAGGGGGCTAGAAGCTGAGACCAGCCCTTATTAGAGACCCAACAGCACTCAATATAATTTTTTTTAAGTGAAAGGTCTAGTAGAGTATTTTATACTTTGTCTTTTTACTGAGAAATCAGACAAAATAACCACGAAACATTACACACTAGTCAGGAATCTAACTTTGGTCTTTGCTTTCATGAACAGAAACTGGTTCTTATTAAGCTCTATGACCTCAAACTGGAGATCCAACTTTAATGCCTGTGAAAATTTCCTTTTCATCAATGAGATCATTAAGGCCAAATCTCTGCTTCCCTACATGCAAAATTTCTATTTCTGGTGGTACAAATTAAGGTTCCTTCTTGATTTTCCAATGTCTTTAGCACATGATAGAGAAAAGGAAGTCAACTGGCATCTGCCATTTTAACTACATATCACGTTTGCCACCAAAAACATTGCAAATCAAAATGGATGGCTCAAGTCAGAGGTCATTCCAGCATCTTCCCAAGGAGTATATCCTTGTCACCTGGGCCATCAGGAGACCTGGACAAAGCAAAGGGTTGTCTCACAGCAGGCTGCAACTCATGATCAGATTAAAATGTTCACACCATGGGTTGTGGCTGAGGTTCGTCACTGTAAGTGAATGAAACAGACAGAGGTAGATTTGTCACGAGACTGACAAAGCTCAGGTTCCAGGGCCCCTCACTTTACAGGTGACTTCCATCCCGAGACATCTTACTGTGTTGAATTTAATAAAAACGTGACCACACATCTGAACACAAGAGAGAGGGATCTCTTTCTCTCCATTTTGACATCACCCCCCCCAACCATTGTTTCTTTTATGATGGTTCATATTGAGGTGGGCTTTTAGGACCTAAGGCTGAACTAAGGAGGGGATACATTTTGTTTTCACTGAGTGAGATCTGTATGTGATCTTTTTGGTCAAGTTGGAGAAAATGTCTACTGAGTTCTTTCAAGCTTGGAATTTGGAAGCATTTCCCACAGGCAAGTTTTTGGCGTACACACGTGGATGTCCAGTGCTAGATGCTTTAGGACGTGTTTGCAAACCTGCTGATAATAAAATAATAAACTTCAGTTCCACTTCTGACCAAGATGGTGTGGGGTGGCTAGATTTACCACCCTACATGAACAACGAAACTCTGGACAAAGTACATGAAAGAATGAGTTTGAAAACATTGCATGTCAGACAACAAAGAACAGTAACCACTGAGAGATGAGAAAGAAATAAGGCAATCTAGCAGTCCCATTCCCTACCCCCACACCCATTGAGAAGCTGGAGTCTAGGGAAGAGAGTGGTCAGGGCTCTAAAGGTAGAGAACCAGAGAGGAGACAGCTGCACAGAGATAGGCCTCTTGACTTCTCTGTCAAGTACTGATCAACACGTGCACATGAAGGAATTTTCTGAGACTAAGAAAAGGACCACCTGAAACGCTTACACTGGATAATCCCTGCAGCTCACACGTGCCTGAAATAAGACATGGGACACTGGATAGAAGGAATGTGTTTCCCTCAGTAGTGGAGCAAAGTTAGCCCTATATTAAATGCTGCTCTGATCCAACATAACACAGTTTAAAAGGAAAACCTAAAAGGATAGGACTGTTTCCAAGTAAGTTTATTACATCCCCTAAACAAAGCTCTAGAACATTTATAGGAATACAAAAACACCCAGTACCCAACAAGTTAAAATTTGCAATGCCTGCCATCCATCCAAAAATCACCAGAGATGCCGAGAAGCAAGAAAATGTTACCCAGAATCAGGAGGAAGAGAAATAAAATTGAAACCAACCCAGAAATAGAACAAATGATAGAATTAGTATATAAGAACATTAAAAAAAAAAAAAACTGTATTCCATCTGTTCAAGAAGTTAGAGGAAAGATGGAGCATGTTAAGTATAGACATACAAGATATAAATAAGATCCAAATAAAACTTCTAGAGATGAAAACTACAACAGTTCATTAATTACAGATTAGACTTTGCAGGAAAAAAGTTAGTAAATTAGAAGCATGGCAAGAGAAAATATCCACAATGAAACACAGATGGGGAAAAATTCAGTAGAGCAACAGTGACTTATGGGACAATTTCAAATGGCCTAATAAATGTTCTAATAAATAAAAGGAGTCCATGAAGGAGAGGAGAGGGCAGGAAAGAAAAAAAAAATTGAACAAATAATGGCTAAAAAAATTCCAAATCTGATAAAAAGCTATAAATTCGAACATTCAGGAAATTCAATGAACCCAAGAGGGTATGGACACACACACACACACACACACACACACACACACACACACACAATTTACACCATGGTACATCATAGGTTGTATGAAACTGGTAATAAGGAGAAAAATTTTTAAAAAGCCAGAGTAAAAATGATACCCTCCATATAGGGGAACAAAGACAAGAACTGCAGATTTCTAAAACAATTCAAACTAGAAACAAGCTAGAAGCAACATCTTTAAAGTACTTAAAGAAAAAAAAAAGCAGAACTATCCATCTAGAATTTTATACCCAGCAAAACTATCCTACGGGATTGGCAAAATAAAGACTTTTCTAGCACACGTAGGCTGAAAGGATTCAGCACCTGTAGACCTACACTACAGGAAATACTGATGTTCACGTCTGTAGGAGGACACTGACACCAAATGGAAACTTGGGTCTGCAGGTGAAAGGAAGAGCACCGGAAATGGAAATTTACATGGGTAAATCGAAATACTTGTTTTTTAAGAATTGGATTCCTTTAACAGTTAATTGACTATTTAAAGTGAAAACAGTAACAATGTATTATGGGGCTTATACCATACACAGAAGGGAGCATCTGACAATCATAGCGCAGAGACTAGGAGGGGAGAAAAGGACACATATGCCATCCATTCTTGCATCACACATAGGTGGTCACATATGCCATCCATTCTTGCATCACACATAGGTGGTGGTCTGATATTCCTTGGGGGGTAGACTGTGATAAGGCAAAGATGTATACTATAAACTGTAACATAATTACTAAAATAATAAAACAAAGTTATAGATCATAAGAATAAAAGAGAGAAATGGAATCTTAAAAAAGAAAAACAAGGGGGGGTCTGGATGGCTCAGTCAGTTAAGTGGTTGACTCTTGATTTCAGCTCAGGTCATGATCTCAGGATTATGAAATCAAGCCCCATGTTAGGTTCTGCACTCAGCAGGAAGACTGCTTGACAATACTCTCTCTCCCTCTGCTCCTCCCCCAACTTGCCCGTGCTCTCTCTTCCTAAAAGAAATAAATCGTTAGGGGGGGAAAAAAAGAAAACCAAAACTCAGTTAATCCAAAAGAAGGAAGAAGGAAAATCACAAACACAGAATGGACAGGATAAGTGGGAAATGAATGATGAGATGTTAAATGTAAATGGTCTAAACACTCTGACTAAAAGGCAGAGGATGTCAGCTTGGACCAAACCGGTACCCAAATATATGCTTGCCTGCAAGACACATACTAAACGTAATGACACAGGTGAAAGAATGGAAAAGATGTACCATGTTAAAACTTGTCAGGAGAGAGCTGGAGTAGTTATATTAATAAAAACAAAGTAGGTTTCACAGTAGATAAAGAAGCTCATTTAAAAAATAATATGGGGCTGGCTAATCAACCTTGTACATGGATGCTGTTAACATCAGAGTACTTAGACTACACGAAGAAAAACTGTAGAACTAAAAGGAGAAAAGACAAATAAGACAGACCTCCCTCCCTCCATTCCTGTCTTCTTTCTCTCTTTGTTAAAAAGCCATTAGGTACATACAGCTGTCCAGTTTTCCCAGCACCATTGATTGAAGAGACTGTCTTTTTTCCACTGTATATTTTTTCCTGTTTTGTCAAAGATTATTTGACCATAGAGTTGAGGGTCCATATCTGGGCTCTCTACTCTGTTCCACTGGTCTATGTGTCTGTTTTTATGCCAGTACCATGGTGTCTTGGTGATCACAGCTTTGTAGTAAAGCTTGAAATCCGGTAACATGATGCCCCAGTTTTATTTTTTTTTTTCAACATTTCCTTAGTGATTTGGGGTCTCTTCTGATTCCATACAAATTTTAGGATTATTTGCTCCAGATCTTTGAAAAATGCTGGTGGAATTCTGATGCTGGTGGCATTAAAAGTATATATTGCTCTAGACAGTATAGATTCCTCAAGAAATTAAAAATAGAGCTTCCCTATGACTCTGCCATTGCACTCCTGGGTATTTACCCCAAAGATACAGATGTCGTGAAAAGAAGGGCCGTCTGTACCCCAATGTTTATAGCAGCAATGGCCACATCGCCAAACTGTGGAAAGAACCAAGATGCCCTTCAACGGACGAATGGATAAGGAAGATGTGGTCCATATACACTATGGAGTATGACGCCTCCATCAGAAAGGACGAATACCCAACTTTTGTAGCAACATGGACGGGACTGGAGGAGATGATGCTGAGTGAAATAAGTCAAGCAGAGAGAGTCAATTATCATATGGTTTCACTTATTTGTGGAGCCTAACAAATAGCATGGAGGACATGGGGAGTTAGAGAGGAGAAGGGAGTTGAGGTAAATTGGAAGGGGAGGTGAACCATGAGAGACTATGGACTCTGAAAAACCATCTGAGGGTTTTGAAGGGGCGGGGGGTGGGAGGTCGGGGTACCAGGTGGTGGGTATGAGAGAGGGCACGGATTGCATGGAGCACTGGGTGTGGTGCAAAAATAATGAATACTGTTATGCTGAAAAGAAATTTTAAAAAATCATTAAAAAGAAAAAGCCATTAGGTAGCTCCCCAGGAAGCTGGCATGTGGATGACAGGTGTAAGGGGCTGGAGGTGGCTACACACGGGGAGGCTGAGGCCACGGGAGGCTAGTCTGTCACCACCAGAGAGGGAAGGCATAAGTATGGAAAGGGCAAGCCGTGGAACGGACCATCTGGCACGGGGTTGGAATTGAAGCTATCAGTGTGAACTCAGAGATTCGCACATATCCAGATAGGTCTAGAAGATTCAGAGATAAATGCAGATGTCCCTGTGTGAGTGCACGCACGTGTGTGCATTTTCCCTGTGAGTGAGTCCTCCCCTGAAGGACCGGTGCACGTGCACCTTGCCACCTCGCATCAGTGGGCCCACCTCGTGTCCAGAAACTGGTCTCCAAACGCTGTTCTCCATGAAAAGGAAACAGCATCCTCAGAGAAATGCCCGATTTTGCAGCTCTGGTAGGAAAAGGACAAGGTGAGTCTGGAACACCTTGTGGGGTGAGAAAGCAGGAAAATACTCCAAGGGCAAGCGGGACGTGTCACAGGTCAGAGAAGCCAGGCTGAAGCTCCCATTGGTTAAATCTGGGATAGCTGAGCCTCGAAGAACAAAGAACGGTGATTGATTACAGCCCCTACAGCAGACTGGGAATTCCGGAGTCCACAACACAGAAACAACCAACCAGTTAATGGGAATAACAGACGTTTCTTCTTGCAGCAGAGAGCACACGGGTAAATGAAGAAGTCGTGACGGTAGCAGAAAATGCCCATGTGGCAATGACCATAAAAACAAGGAATTCAGGCAAACCCCATCAACAGATTCTAAAACTAGGGGGTGAAAATGGAGATGAAAAATGGGATTCTCCATAGCCCGAAAATGTCCCCCCGAATCTTTATTAACTGCAGAGGGGAGAAGGCGTGCAGGAGAGACCCACAGCAGCGATACAAAGAGCGCCTCCCCGTGGCCGCACACGGGCAGTGCGTGCCACGCGCAGGTCCAGAGGGAAGGAACCGTCGCAGCCTCCGTGACGTTCTGGGGCAAAAATGCATAACTGGGGTCTAGTCGGGAGGAAACACCAAACTCTTATTAAGGGGTGTCTGCAACACGACTGGTCCATAATCCTCAAAAACGATCAGGGCTATGAACGTCCAAGAAACCCCGAGAAATATTCCGAACTGAGGGAGGCGAGAGGACTGGGCTGTCTGAGCACGGGGGACGGTGACACCACGCGAGAGGAAAACGGGGCTGCTCCTGGTTTACCAACACCTGCATAGACACGTGCCGGCAGTACCACGACCCACCGGCAGTCGCTGGTCACAGCCCTCGGGGCTCTGAGGTTGGCGCATGAGTTTATCCGGACAATCCCCCACCCCAGGGTGACCTAATGGGCGCTGTGGCCGGGCCAGGGACACACGCCGCCGGCCACACCCCCGGAACAAGGACAGCCGCGTGTGCCGTATTTGCAACAGGCGAGGGGCTCTTCCATCTGAGCCATCCGAACGCCTCCGTTCTTCCCCGGGCTTACTGAGAACGGTTTAAAAAATTAAAATACGCTCTGGGTCTCTGAGCAGCCGAATCGGGGTCTGGGGATACAGGCAGAGAGACTCGGCAAGGTTCTTCCAGTGTTAGCCGAGAAGGAGCGGCTGGTTGCTGGCTGGCTGCTGCATCCGGCAAGGTTTTTTCTTCACGGTTTTTCTGAGACTCAACATACACCGCCTTCCCCTGCCGGGCGCTTGCTGAGGTGAGAAGAGCCCTGCTCTAGAACACATCTGCACAGGCCAGAAGGTGGCGATGGGCTGACAGGGCTCTTTGGGGTTTTGTGGGAACAGAGCTGGGGTGAGGAGCAGGTGGACAGGGGTCGGAAGAGTGTCCTGGAAGTGATCTAGCCCGCGTGGATGGGAGCAAAGACATCCCGCCGGGCAGAACGCAGGGGTGGGGACGACGCACTGGCCAGGGGACCCTACCTTGGAGGATGGGGGCTGATGGCCCGTCACAGGGCACCCAGGTTTTAAAGCGCGCCTGGGACAGCTCCGGGAGGCTCGCCCTCCAGACATCCGCCGGGGATGAGCAATTCCTGCTGCTCAACCGTCCCAGCTCATGGAGCTGACGGGCTCAGCGGAGCCGAGGGAGCCTCTGGCCGGGAAACGCATCACATACTGGAGACGCGACTTGACCACCACGGCCGTTTGCGGTCCTGAGTGTGTGCCATGGGACCGCGACAGGCCCATGAAGAGGCTGCAATTACTACAAAGGAAAGGGCCCAGGGAACATTTTCAACAAAACAGCGTGTGGTGGCCGTCAGGGTAACAGGTCGCACGGATTTTTTGTTGGGGTGCCGTGCAATCACAGAATCGTTAGCCAGAGGCCCCCAAGATGGGTCTAGGGGGTCAGGCGAGGAAGAGAGCCCGAGACCAGCCCCTTCCCTGCCTGCGGTCAGCCTGGTGGTGGTCACTAGAGATGGCTGCGGCTTGGCTCTCCGAACCGGGGAAAGCGAGCACCACAGAAGCCGTCTGCCCCAGGATCACGGAAAGGGCTGGTCAGGGTGACCTGGAAGCCGTGAAAATCAGGCAATAAAACTAGATTATCAATTGCTATGCTGAAGCGTCAGTGTGGGGTAATTAACCCCGTTTGGTGGCCCCACGACTGTTTTCAAACTAATGCGACCAGTAAAGCAAGAGGTGGGTGGGTGAGGTCGTCGCTTACGTGAGGTTCTAGCGATCACCTACCTGTGGCGGCCGGGCGACCGACCTGTGAGCGCAAACCCGGTTATCCAAGCAAGCTGGACGCGCTGGGACACAGCACCTCCCCCGGCTCAGGGGCTACTCCCCAGATCCCCCCACAGCGGCCCCCTCTGTACTCCCAGAAGTGCACACGCTACTCCCCGTGGCCGCCAATGTCCGGAACACAGCAATGAGACACGACTCCAAACAAAGTACAGTACAAATTTATTGACTCCAATCATTCGTAGTCAAGATGTAAGCAAAGGAAACGGACAACAGAATTGGATACAAATAAGCAATGGTTTAACGTTAGATAGAAATCCTATCGGACCAGGAGTTTTCAGTTCCCCAAAGCTCATTCCTAAATAAAACCAAACAATGATTTAGTCTGCTAACGCATCTGACAACAAAATATACACAATCTGTTTATAACCACATTTGTTTAATAGTAAGTGTTACTCAATGAAAAGTTTTAAGGTATTGGATTAATGTCAATAAGAAATTATCCCCAGTTGAAAATTAACATTAACCAAGTATAACTTTGTGGAAAATTTGACCACAGCACTAATAAATGACTAGAGAGCACTCAGTTCAATTATTTTCAAGATTTACAGTAAAATGCTTTGGTTCCCAAACAACGGTCTCTGGAATTCCTGAAAACCCTGACACCGACCCACGCCCCCGCCTCCGGAACGTACACGCGACCAGCCAGTGTCCCCCGCCACGCGGAAGCGAACACGCAGAGAAGCGCTGAACAAGCACGTTAACCATGATGGGAACATAAAACTTCTTAAAGTGCTAAAGCCGCAAAAGAAAACCCTATTTTTTTTTTTTTAAACTTAAAAAAAAAAAAGCCAGTGTTAAAGAACTTATTAAATGTACTAGCATTATTTAAATAACTTTTCACAATTACTACAAAAAACATCAATGAGGAATCAGAAATCGACAAAATGGACTTGTAATATCCCAATATGAATTAGTGCAATTTATCAAGAAACCTGCTATGCATGACATTTAATTGTTTTTGTGGTGAGAAAATTCAAATGCCTTTAATTCCTATGGTTCTGGATTCTGGTTGTACACAGACACAGACACACACACACACACACACACACACAGATTCTCCTGTCTCCCTCCCCTGGACGGGCCACTGGCCTGAAGAGGAAGACACCCCCTGCCTCCACAGAAGGGTACATTTTATTCTGGTCGTCCAGTTTCTCCCCTCGTCAGCACCAGCGGTGCGTGCGTGGGGAAGACCACTCCTGATGGACAGGAACTGGAGCGTGTTTTTTAAAAGGCTGTTAGGGATCCGCTCCAGAACGGAAAGCCAAGAACCACACACCTGCCCCCCAGATGCAAAAGTGACATCATGGTTGAATTCTTAGAGATTTTGATAAAACAATAAATGCACACTAGCCATAACTAGTTTTAAAAGTGAATATTCTGTTAAAGTTGAAATATTACTATAAAAAATGCACACTATTTGTAACCTCCATTGCTGACTTAGATAAAAAGGTGTTTTTAGGTTTTCCCTCTTCCCTCTCCCACACGAAGAAAATGATTCAATAGCAAGTTCTCAGATTAACAAAGAATATATTAAAACATCTTACATTCTTTTCCACAACTGCGTAAAAAAAGGCAGCCTGAATACTTACAAGGAATAATGAGATTTTCTACATTTTCAAAAATTAATTCTAATCAGAAAACAACGTTTTCGAGAATACCTTTACAAGCCGGAGTCCTAACAATGAAAGACCAACCTGTCTCACAGACCGAGGGTCTGCCCGCTGTGTGAGATCAACATTTTTAAACGGAGCGATGCGTGTCTTTCATCATTTTACTTCCAAACTTTTAAAATAGTTACATGAGTGGAAGCCTATTTTCTTTCTTGACCACCAAAATAAACTCTTTCAGCCTGACGCTTTGAAGGTAGAGTATAAAAAGTAATAGAAAACCCAGAACTGCATTATAAATGTTTTTGGTTCAAAATTTTACTTGAAATCTTAACGCTCCTTGCCTAGACAAAAACGTGAAACGAACGAGACAAAACACTGGCAATTTTCAAAATCTAACAGATAAGCTGAGCCTGTATTTAGATCAAAAATATTTTTTTTTTTTTTTACTGATTAACATTATTAAAAAATCTTCAAAAACGTAGCATAAAGGTTCAAGTCCTGGGATACTGGATTTACAATGCCCAGATCACGTGTGCCGTGGAATTACCGCACACGGTCTGACGACCAGAAACAAGGACTACTCTGAGGGAGACTGTCTTTTCGAAGAAGTGACAGCTGTCAAGGTGTTCAGAGTAAGAAAACAGCACATTATGCAGGGAATTAAGTCAATGAACAATAAGCCACCCAGATGTTTCTCGAAACATCACACGCTTTAGTTTCATCTTTAAAATGCATAGATTTCTTCAAGAAAATATGAAGAGGGCAATAAGTGGTTACTGCAGCTTCGTTTTTTCCTTTCTCCAGCAAATTTAGGTAAGAACAAAATTAGGAAGGGGCCACTCGGATATTTTGTGACTTGTCATAGTTTTCACATGAAAACAACAAAAGGCAAAATTTCACATGCGATTTCTCTGATCTGCAAAGCCAGTCAGCATTTTATGAAAATGCTTGCGTCTCGATCAGAAGTTGAGAGAGTCTTTCCTACTGCTGGCGCGGGATGTGGGGGACAAGACAGAGCAGGACGGAGCTCTTTTCTGCTACAGCGGTACACACTGAAGTACTCAGCAAATTATTTCTTAGTCACAGTAATTTTTTTTTATTTTTTTATTTATTTTTTTGAGAGAAGAGCTTGCAAAAAAAAAGAACTTAATAAACTTGGGAGCCTTCATCCATATAGTACTGGCTTGGGAAGATTTTGCGGTCTCAACAGTATCTCCCCTTGTTCATACCTAACCCCTCGCCTGTACCAGTGAAAGAGTCTTCCCTTTAGAAATACCCGCTGAGCTCTGGGGAACGCCTACAAGCGCCTTTTAATTACAACTTATACAAACTAGAAAAAAAACGGCAGCCCACACCTTATGGGCCGAAATAGGTAGCGAAACTCATTTTGGACCCTCGATAGTGCTTTGACACAGATTTACGGAACGCTAAAGCAGTGACTCGGAGCAGGACGGCCGCACTATAAACATCTCACCCCAGCGAACTCCAACAAATCCTAACAGAAACGGAGGCAGGAAACGGACCACTACGAACACTGGTCTGGAGAGCGCGTGGAGACCCTGCGCGGGGTTTTCCCCCGGGGCCCATCTCGGGGATTCCGTGCTGACTCGGGACTCACAGCAGATGTCCGGACTGGGGGCGTGGGACCGAGGTACCTAAGCCTATGTCCCAACCTTCACTATTCCGCTAACACAATTCAACTCAAAAGGAGTGCGTGCCTCCTACTACCTTTCTTGTCTGTCCCCGACGCACTCAGATGTCCCCACTGGTGACAGCACGAACCGGAGGAGACCGAACCCGCCAGCCCTTCCAGCGCCGGTCAGAGCTGAGACCAGAGGCCCATGCTGATGGCACAGTGGTCGCGATGACCACGCCTGTCGCCACAGAAGCTTTAGTTAACGGGCTTGGCGGCCTTCCAGAAACCCTCACGTGTTCATTTCCCAAATCTTCCATCAGGAGTTATGGTAAATGACCCAAGAGCAAGCTTTTGTTACTTTGTAAAAATCTAAATATGCCTATTGCTGATTTAAATTTCTCACTGTTTTCATACAAAAAATTTTTTTACAGGACCACAAAATACCAAATATTTATTGTTATCAAGTGTCAGGATAACTTATTAATAAAGTTGAGGCTTATCATTGTTTTATTGCTAAAGTACCCTAAGATCTAACTGGAGGCCACCAACTATACTCACTTGCTCCCGACACGCCGTGGCCTTCGGAACGTGGCCGAGATTGAACTAGAACTTAGGCGTCTGACAGAATCAAAAGAAATACTTGAACCGTATTTCACTGACTGTGAATCGGTAAAAAACCAAGACCACCTCCGGGAGAAGATTATACTGACACCGTGGAATGAGGAACCATGCAAACAAGTGAAATCAGTCACGTTTCAACAGGAATGAAGTCCAATCATCCCGTGACGGAAACGCCCGACGCACGACAGATTTTAGTCTTCCTAGGCTGAGTGAGGACATCATCACTAATTAGTATCAATTTACCTCCAACTTCTATTCAAGCGTAATAATTTCCAAGCTTTATTATTCTCTTTTGAAAAATATCTCACTTCTGATGCACATTTCCAATTAAGGTCGCGCTCTGGAGACCACCGCCCCTTCCGCGACAGGTGAGAAGGGCCGGCCTTTCAGTTGTGGCTTTGTTCGTGACTCCAGAGGCTGAAAGCCGTCTTGAATGTCCTGTGGCACAGTTTACACATGAACTGTCTCTTAAAGGTGATCGCAGAAAGGGGGGGCGCGTGGTAGAAGAGCGTGTCGGACTCCTGGGGCACAAACAGTTTCTCCGCGGCGGGCGCGGGGTTTTCGGCCACACCCGTGGGGCTGTCGGGCTCCAGGGGCTGGATCTTGGGCAGCGGCGGAGGCGGGGGCAGCGGGGGCGGGGACGGAGAGTTTGTGGGCACGGGGCAGGCCTCCGAGTCCTTATGCGCCGAGTCCTCCGTGGCCTGAGACATGTGCGACTGGAAGTGGCTCCAGAGCCGGAAGTTGGTGCGGAAGGCTTTGTTGCACACGTGGCAGATGAAGGGCTTCACGGAGCACAGCAGCTCCTGGTGCCGCTCCAGCTGCTTGTGCGCCGTGAACGTCTTGCCGCACTTCTCGCAGGGCCACAGGCTGGCGTCCTTGCTGGAGCCGGCGTCCTTGGGGGCGGCGCGGGCCTCGGGGGCCTCCTCCTCGGCCTCCTCGGCGGGCTCCTCCTTGACGTGGATCTTGAGCTGCTTGGAGAGGCTGAGGTCTTCGGGCAGACAGGAGGAGTCCTCCGAGTCGAAGTTCACCTGCTCCGAGCAGTCGCTGAAGGTGTTGTCGTCTTTGGCAGTGACCGCGTGGTTGGCCCTGTGGGGCTCGGGCTGCGCCGGGGGCCTGGCGGCAGACGTCGCATCCCCGTTGTGCTCCAGGACGGGTAAGGAGAAGTTCTCGGCCGGCGCCATGGTGTTCTGGTTATGGACCTCGACCTGGTGCCGCCAGATGCTGAAGGAGGACTTGAAGGTGCGCATGCACTCGAGGCACGTCAGCTTCTTGTACTCACACCTGCCCTCGTGCTCCTGCTTCAGCTCGGGCGAGAAAAACCGAAGGCTGCAGTAGGAGCAAACGGTGGCGTTCCTGCACACGCGCTCGTGGTTTCCTTGCTCTAGAAGAGAAGAGAGCTTAGCATTACAGAGGCGGCACTGGTAAACCTCCTTGTTCTCTACCGGCCTCTCGAGAGAGACGTGCTCTCTGGGCTTGGCGGCCCTACCGACGCCAACGGGCTTCTCTCCCGGGTGCATTTTTATGTGCTGCTTGAACTGTGAGAGGAAGCGGTAGGCTTTTCCGCAGTACGAACAGACGTACGCTCCTTTGGCTCGCGACCGCAGGTTCCTCTTGATGGCCTGGGCCTGGGAGCTACTCTGGCCCTGAAAGCCAGGCTTGCCGCGCCTCAGCTTAATGATCAGGGCCTTCTTAATCTCTCTCTCTCGCACTATGTCAATCAGCTTCCTTTGGAATTTCTCATCCAAAACGGCATGTGAACTAGAGGCCGGTGACGGGTTCTTCACTATGCCGTGCTGGGTCTGACAGTGCGTCCACACTTTGAAGTTGGTGTGAAACCGCTTGTGACAGATGTCGCAAGCGTAGGGCTTCTCTGGGTTATGGTACATGTTAACGTGCCGGTGAAGACCTGCTGTCGATCTAAAGATCTTAAGGCAATGTTTGCACTTAAATTTTTTGTTGGGTCTTGTTCCCTCCAACTCACCGAATTCATCCTTGTTCAAGTCAGAATCTGGAAACTCTGCATCGGCGAGGGGGGTGCTGGAGCCCTCCTCGAAGCTGTCTTCGGACACCGGAGACCCGTGCTCGGCCTCTTTAACCTTCTTCAGTGGCAGCCTCCGGTCCGCCTGGAACCTTCTTTTTGCCGGGAGCCTGCTCATGTCCTTCTGGTCGTCTTCGGTTTTCAGGGAGAGGTCCCTGGCGGTGGCAGCGGCTGGGTCTCCCACGGTGACACGGATAATGTCAGACGGGTCGGACAGCGGGCTGCGGGGCTCTGTCTTGATGCGGACCTCGGTCACGGCCGGCTCGCCCTCCCTGTCCGTGGACTGCGAGGCGCTGAAGGACCTGAGGCGGTGCGGCGGGGGCGCGGGGCTCCGCTCGTCGACGGCCGCCTTCTCCCCGCACTCCTTCAGAGACGACTTCTGAGACAGGGCACAGAACACGCTCCCCGGCACCTCGCCCGCCCCAGAAGAGGGCCCCTGGGAAGACTTGAGCTCTATGGCGGGCGAGTAGACGGGCACCTGGCTGTCCATGGACAACGAGCGTCTGAGCAGACTCTTGACGAGCGGGCCGCTCCTGTCGATGCCGGGCTTCCCGGGCCCTGCGCCGCCGGACGGGAGCGCCAGCCCCAGCTGGGAGTAGTAGAGCAGGTTCCTGTCCTCGCCCGGACCTCCTCCTTTGTGCGCCTCCTTCAGCACGTACGGGGTCTCCGACGCGCTTCCGAGGGACAACACCGGCGGCCGCGGTCTCTTCAGAGCCAGCTCGATGGCTTTGCCTTTGGGGAGTTTATCGTCCGCGGCCTCCCTGTCCTGCGGGGGCCTGGAAGACAGCGGCGCGCTCCGCGTCCCCAGCCCGCCTCTGCCGGGGTCCTCCAGAGGCCCCGTGCGCTCCGCCGCCTTCGCGAAGCCCACAGAGCCGTCTCTCGGCCAGCCCTTCTCGGCCAGCGGCGAGCCGGGCAGCGGCTCGGCCGGTTTGGGGACGTGGGGCTTACCGGGGCCAGTCTTGATGGTGGTGCTCGGGGAGGGCCGGGCCGTGTGGCTTAGGTCGGGCTGGTTCTGACTCCCAGTTTTGCCCTGGGCTTCGTTTCGACTCTGGCAGACGATGACGCTTCTCTTCTGAGAACTGCTTTCATCGTCCTCGAGGAATACTTTCTTCCTGTTGGGACACGTCGGAAAGGGGGCCTGAGGGGTTCTGGAGACGATGTTGGTCAGGAAGGAAATCCCGAGGCTGTAGCCGAGCTCCTGCACGGCCGCCAGACTGCTCTTCTCGACGAACAGGGACGAGGAGTAAATGTAGTTCAGGACGTTATCGAAAGCGTCCGGCTCGCAGAAGTCCAGCTGGAAGACGGTCTGGGACTCGCTGTCCTTGCTGGTGAATAACGTCTGGAAGTACTCGCTGCTGGCGGCCAGGACGTTTTTGTGTGCTCGGAACTTCTGGTCGCCCACGATCAGGAGCACGTCGCACAGCTGCCCCTTGAGGCGCTCCTCGTTGAGGGCACTCAGCAGGGAGATGGCGTGGGCCGGGTTGATGTAGTGCAGCAGCCCCTCCATCGCGGGCGCCCACCTGCAACACAAAGTGCACGGTTACTGGGGAAACGCGGCCAGAGCTCTCCGCGGGACGGGGCGCTCCTCCCCGGCGGGACCCCAGCTGCGCTCCCGCGGGCGAACGGGCTTACTTGGACAGCACGAGGAGCGGCCGCAGGGGGCTCGGCGCTCACAGGGCGCGCCGGTCACTGGCTGAGCGGCTCTGGGACGGAGGACCGCGGCTCCGGTGCCCTCATACCAGCGGGGGGCTGCCGGGCCTCGGCGGCTGGGCAGAAGCACGGTTTGCAAGGAGAGGTCTGCACATTAGGGGTCCCATCTGCTTGAGGCTTGGTTCTAGCCCTTTCTCTCCGGAGAGGAAGCACAAAGAGCCAGAGCTGTTAAGGCCGGGATTCTGAAAGGAAGTCAGTCTTATCGCGGGAGGCACTTATCCACCATGTGAACTGTGACCCCTGGGTTGCAGGGGGGGTCGTCTCACCAGACCTTTAAAAACACGGAAGAATCTGGAAAGAGAAAGAATTTCACTTACAGATCACTCACACATCACAGGGTTTAGCCAAGATCAGAATGTTCAACACCGGAGAGCCTGGCTGCTTTCTCAGGCTAACCCTGCCGCCCCGAGTGCTGTTCTCTGACCAGTTCCCGTTTTCCGCGACAGCACAGAGGAAACTGTGTCCCGATCTAAACACAATTACTGCTCCTTGCAAATTAAGGGTCTGAAATGAGAGGTCACTGTCATTCTCTTCCATTCTAAAGGTGAGCCGGGAAGGCCTGGTGGACGGTGCAGGCCCGGGCACAGGCGCCGGGGTGAGAGGCTGCCGCCTTCCCCCCTGCGCGCCAGGCCTCTCGCACGAAACGGGTGGGGCGACTGTGCCCTCCTTTAGCCCTGGTGCAAAGGCTGGCTGGGCCAACATCTCGTACAAGGCAAACATTTAATTCGGTATCAAAGAAAAAGGTCCCTATTAATGCCACCCAGGCTCTCAACAAAGGGAAAGCCATTTTCCACAGAGACAATCGCAGACTCTCCAAAGCCGACCCTTCACTCGGGCTTCTGTTGCTAGAACACCTCATCTCTGCTTTGACTGTGGTGTCTTCTTTAAAACAGTTACGGCGATTAGGGGCACTGGGGGGCTCAGTCGGTTGAGCGTCCAATTCGTGATTTTGGCTCTGGTCACGATCTCAGTGTCGTGGGATCGAGCCCCGGGTCCCT
>NC_081558.1:215831054-215848276 GCF_022355385.1 Mustela nigripes
CTCTGCACTGGGCGTGGAGCCTGCCTGAGATTCAGTGTCGTGGGATCGAGCCCCGGGTCCCGCTCTGCACTGGGCGTGGAGCCTGCCTGAGATTCAGTGTCGTGGGATCGAGCCCTGGGTCCCGCTCTGCACTGGGCGTGGAGCCTGCCTGAGATTCCCTCTCTATCCCTCTGGCTCTCCCTGCTCTAAAAAAGTAATAAAATAAAATAGTTACGGCATTTATTTTTGAATGGATTCAAAGTAACCAGGTCTGCTGGTGGCAGGTTTCTCATTCTCTGGAGGGCAGGCTGTACATGTACCAACCTCGGCACCCAGGACACGGGCAAGTTCTCCTCTGGTTTCAAAGGCTCAAGCTCTGCTGGTCCGCCAGCACATGGACTCTTCCGAAGAGCCCACGAAGAAGCGTGTGCTGGGCCACGGGCCTATAACGACCAAGCATGGTGCACGAACTTCTCTCCTGCTCTTCTGACTCCCCACTATGGCGCTGACTGAATTTAATGGGCTCCGAGACACAACCACAATCAGGGACAATGTCCCCAAGCAGACGCCTTGGTCAGAGCGCACGGAGTTTCTGCTCATTCCGACCTGAGCTGGCTTCAGAGCAGCGCCAAATTTTAATTCCTCTGTTTGCCGCTGCTTGATAGAGAGCTTTGTCCTTCCTTTCCCGTTAGCCATTTTAACTTCCCCTCAACCCTGCTACATGTCTCCAGGATCGCGTTTACTTATGCTCGCCCGATCATCTCTCCCAGAGGCCAGCAGAGAAGCAAACAACTTGTGAGGCCCCATTTACAGCTCGGCCGCGCACCACATGCTGTTTAGAGCGCTAACCGCCATGAGAAACCCAGTTCAGATGCTGCCACAGGAAAAAGCCACAGATGGAGCGTTAATAGCACGGACAAGTATTTTTCAAAAAGGGTCTCTTAAAAGTTTAGTGATTAGAAACTAGCAATTAACATCATAAACTGACTAGGACGGAGTGGAAAATGTCAGTCCCAGTCACACGTGCTCAGGTCCACACGCACAAGCGCGCACACCGTGCTCCTACTCCCCCCCATGAACCGGGGTCAAGAGGGTTGTGACGTCAGCGCTGCGGGCTAGCCCACCTCGGTGTCGCCCACTGCAAACAGGGAGAGCCGCAGCTACCGCAGGATGCTCTGGGGAGACGCAAACGGGAACACAGATTTACACTGAAGACACACTACGAACTGTACCAGAACTTTGCAAGTCACGCATCCATTCGCTCATTCAACAAAATGCCACTCAAGAAGGTCTGGAGAAGGCAAGGGGGGGGGGCACAAAAATCCCAAGGGACAAGCACTGCACGCGGAGGGAAGAGCTGGTCAGGGCAGGGCTGGAGCAGAGAGCCGCTAAGACGCTGCGGGGCTGAGTAAGCACAGGAAAACCGAGCTCTCCACCACAGGTGAAATGGGCAGTCGCTGGAAGATTCTGGCAGGAAAATGACAAGGACCCGAACTATGTTTCTAAAGGATCACTCTAGCTCTGATGCTGAGAATGGATCCTAGCGGGCATGGGATGGTGGAAGCTGGGAGACCAGCTAGGAGCCTGCAGCAACACGGCAGCTGAGACAGGACTGTGGCCCAGACCAGCTAGGAGTCTACAGCAACGATCCAGTCATCCACAATGACCCGGTGGTGCCTGGACAGAGGTGGCAGGGGAGGCCAAGGCAGTTATCTGGGTTTCTAATGGACTGACCTGAGTGGGTAAGAAGGTGAGGCATTAACGACACCTCTAAGAATTGTACTGGAAGCGCTGGAAGGGTGTCCTTACTGGACATGAAGCTCTGGGGGAAACTGGTTCAGCTCTCTTTCAGGAATTCGGTTTGGTGTCTAAATGTGAGCAGGCACCTGGCTCGATAACATACTCTTTTTTTTTTCTTCCTAAAGATTTTATTTATTTATTTGACAGACATCACAAGTAGACAGAGAGGCAGGCAGAGAGAGAGGAAGGGAAGCAGGCTCCCTGCTGAGCAGAGCGCCCAATGCGGGACTCGATCTCAGGACCCTGGGATCATGACCTGAGCTGAAGGCGGAGGCTTCAACCCACTGAGCCCCCCAGGCGCCCCTGGATAACGAACTCTCCACGGGTCTCCCTTCTTGCTTCTCTCCCTGCCACCTATCCTGTGCTTCCCGGGATCATCTCGCAGATGAACACCGACTCTGAACCCGTGGCTCGGGGTCGGCTCTTGGGGGACTCCAAACGAAGACACACAGGACACCTGAAGGCACAAGCGCGGGCGAAGGAGGTGTGTGAGGACGACACCATGAGGACCGCCGCGTCCCTGGACACGGAGCACATGCGACCGCACGTGTCGCCCGCAGCCTCCTGCCGTGTGCCCAAACAACGCTTCAGAGAAGCTCCTCCTCCTGCCTTCCTCAAGCTCCTGTGACCCCTGCTTGTGTTCTGAATCACTGCTTCTAGTCCCTTCAACCACGGGCTCCCATAGTCTTTGAATGAAGACATTTGGGAATCGGGGGAAACCAGTCAGTCACAGGTGGGCTGCATGGGAAGTCGTCGCTGTCCCTGAAAACCGTGTAAGGCGACCCCTTCGGCTCACCCTCCACTCAGAGTCCTCAGCGAGATGGCCTGCCCGGAGAGGGGTCACGCCCATCACACTCCGGACACGTGAGTGAGAGCGATGCCACAGTGGCACCCGTGATGCTCGGCCGGGCGCCAACTGCCACCCGGCAGCCACGGCCCTGCAGGCGCCTCCTCGACCACGCACCACTGCTGCCATCTCAGCCCCGCACTGAGAGCTCCGGCCACCCTCACAGGCACGCACCAGGATCACGACAGAGATGAGACACCTGGGGCCAGAGGGTCAAGTGACTTGTTCAAGGTCCCATCGAAGGCGAGCGGTGAAGCAAAATTCAGGCCAGGGGCCGCGGCTGCGGGGAACCGGCTCAAGAAACCCCCGATTCTCACCTGTTTTAACGAGGACTACCGGGACCTCGGACTTGCACGAGTCCACACACCGCACGCCGAGCCACCCTCACCCGAAGTGCGTGCTGCCCCCGAGTCCGCCCCCCACTCCTTTCCATTGCTCATCTCCACTTGACTCATCGGGCAGAGTCCCTGCTGTCGCTGCAGTCATAGTGAGAGCCCCCGGCGCTCTGAAGAGGAAAGTGGGTGACATGCGGGCCGGAGAGCTGTTGACGGTGGACAGAAAGAGCTCAGCGGAAACCCCCCAGGAAAGCCAGACTGACACCGGCCGGCGTGCGGCCGCCCGCATCCCCGTACACGCAGACCTCCCCGGGCTCGGCCTGAACCCTTCCCATCTCGTGCTGTTTCCTGAAGTTTCAAAATGGGAATCTTTGCGGTCAGCAACTCACAGACCTCACAGCTCCACGGACAAGACCTTCAAATCGTTGTCTGTCTCCGGTCCTGGCTCTGCTCCCTGGTGCGCACCCTGGTAAGATCACTTGATCCCTCCGAGTCATAGCTCCTCAGCCTGTCCCCGGGGCGAACCCTACTCGCCACACAGGACTTTCACGGGGAGCGAGCAGCTCTGTCTGCGGCGCCTCCCACGCGGCGGGCGCACGTTCCGTCCTTGCTCTCCTGAAGGTTTATGGTACCGAGTGTTATCAGTCGTAAGAGATGCTGGTGACGGGACAGGAGGGAGCAGGCCGACCGCCGGCCATCCAGCCGCACACGCTGCCGCGGCAGGACGGAGACACAAAAATCGAACAGGATGATGGATACAGACGATGCCCCGAGCACACGGACGTCGGGAAGCAGGGACTGTGGCCGGGTGGAGGGTGGGGGAGTGCGCAGTGAGGACAGCAGGGAAGACTTGGGACTCCCGGCTCCCCGGACTCCCGCAACAGCGAAGGTCCATTCTTCCACTCCTACTAGAGATCCCTCTCAGAAACACACAGCCGATGGCACCAGGGCTTGGAAAATCCTACTAAATGCTTACACGGGCCCCCAGTTCCAACTCCCCAGCACAGCCACAAAGCCCTTTGCCACTGAACCACAGAAAATTATTTTATACCAATTTTATACCAGAATTATTTTATACCAATTTATTATATATTAAATTCCTCAGGTACTAAATGCCAAGAGAAGCAGGGATTCGTATCTTCATAGAAATTAATTGAATGCAAATAATTTCCTCTTTACACCAATGTTACATCAAGGAACTAAGATTTTTTAGGGGCTGGAGGGAAGGTAGCCAGTTTTGGAATACAGAGCATTCCGGTGACATGTGCAGGAAAAAACGAAGCACAGCTCAGCACTGGGATAAAAAGGACACCGGGAGGTAAGTGAGGGGCCCGGGAAGGGAGATGGGATGGGGCCGAGATGACGTCACTGACCTTCAAGCTTTGGAGAGTAAAACTCAGGCCGGTGTCAGAGCTGAGGCACACTGTGAGTCCAACTTGCTCCAAGACGGGCCCAGAAAACCCTTGGCACCACTTCCACAGGAAAACGTCTGCTTACATCCAGAACGTGAGCCTAAACCCGAGCTCCACACACGCCGTCCCTGGGAATGCTGGACGGTGCTGACAGCCCCAGCCGTTACACACCGCACAGGGGGAGCTCGTCACAAAGCCAACACCTCGTCGGAAACAAAGCGCCCACGTGACTTTGGAGCACACGCACACCGATCCCCCGAACCCTCACATCTGGATGCAGGCCTGACGCTCCCCCGATTTCATTATTCGAAGGAGACAAGAAGCGCTGCTCTAAGTCAGGTCTGACCACTCACTTGGGGACAACGCAGACATCGTCTAAGGCTTCTCAGATTTCGAAGCCAGCCTTCCTCACTCGCATCCCCCTGGGGCAGGAGTGTCAGCCTCTTGGGTCCCGCGTCACCCCGTGTTCAGCCTCTCCTGAGGGGCTGGCTTCAGTTTCGGGTGTGCTCTGTTGTGACATAGCTCCGGCCCACCACGGGCACCTGGACTCGCAGCGCCGCCTCTCTCTGTTTGGCTCTGGAGGACCCACCCGTATCCCGGGAGGACATCCGATGAGCCGTGCTGTCCTAGCTTAGGGGCAGGCACACAACCAAAGCCACACAGACCACAAACTTTCTCCCCGGAAGACAGGTCTGAGAATGCAGCCGGCCGGTGCCCGCCATGCTGACTCCTGCCAGTTACCTTGGTTTCCGTACTTCCTGGCCCAATTCTCTAGCTTTTCCTTAAACCTCAGGAGCAGCCTTCTGTCTCGGTCATAAACTCCTTGCTCTGTTCAAGTTAGACTGTTTCTGTTCTTGTTATTAGAGGACCCTAACCGATACCTTTCCAAGTGTCACTCATTCTTCCTGCCACACTCTCCAAGTCCTTCCTCTACAATCCTGCGGCGGGACAAGCCTCCCTAAACAAAGCTCCCAGCACCCACTGGACGTACACGCTAGCGAACACCTATGAATTCACCTCATTTATTGAGCTCTTATTATGTGCAAGGCATGGCTAGACAAGCCTGAAATACGGGATGCAAAGAACAGACAAGGCCCCCCAATTCTAGTGGGGTAAATGAGATAATGAACAAGAGAAATGACAAAGGTAACTTCAGGCCGTACTATAATGAAAATACACAGGGTGCTGTAACTGCCTAGAAACTAGGGGTCTGGAGAGAATGCTTAGGAAATGCCTCGATGTGATAGTTTAGCTGAGCACTAAGAGCTGCGTCAAAAAGAAATAATGAAAACATGGTTCTCTGTTAGGTTAAAATGCAAAAATTTAAAACCATAGATGCCACACTTCTGTGAATCTGGTCACAAACTACTATTTAAAGTTTCCCAGCCTGCCTGGGGGGGCTCAGTGGGTTAGAGCCTCTGCCTTCTGCTCAGGTCATGATCCCAGGGTCCTGGGATCGAACCCCATGTGGGGCTCTCTGCTCAGCAGGGAGCCTGCTTCCACCTCTCTCTGCCTGCTTGTGATCTGTCAAATAAATAAATAAAATCTTAAAAAAAAAAAAAAAAAACCACAAACGATAAATTTTCTTTCCCTTCTTTAGTCCCTCGCGACGACTTCCTGCTTCAGATGCTGCGTCTCTGGGACACAACCCGAGTGTCCTGCTGCTCCCACGACGGTATCTTCAATGTCTGAGGCCTCATCTACCACTCTCCAGCGCTCCACTCAGCTGAACGCTGATCATCCTTCAAAGCTCAGCTCAAGTCCAGTCCCTCCAGTAAGCCTTCTGCCATGGGCTGGACTGTGTGTCCCCCTCTCCACACCGCATCACAGGCTGAAGCCCTAACCACCCCCCTTCCCTGGCATGTCAGAATGCAAGAGTATTTAGGGGCGCCTGGGCGGCTCGGTCGGCTAAGCGTCTGCCTTTGGCTGGGGTCATGATTTCGGGGTCCTGGGATGGAGCCCCACACTGGGTTCCCTGCTCAGCAGGGAGCCTGCTTCTCCCTCTCCCTCTGCCCCTCTCCCCACTCATGCACAGGCATGTGCTGTCTCTATGTCAAATAAAATCTTAAAAAAAAAAACAAGCATATTTAGACAGAATCTTTAAAGGCATCATCGCTTTTAATGAGGACTTGAGGGTGTGCCTGAAGCTGACTGGTGTCCCTACCACGGGAGAGGAGGACACCAGCACACAGAGGGCCAAACACAGGACGACAGGGAAGATGGTCCTCTACGAGCCGCGACAGGCCGCAGGAGAAGCCGACCCGGCCCACGCCTGGCCCTGGACGTCTGGGCTCCAGAACCGGGAGCGAATACGTTTCCAGTAAGCCTGCCAATCTGGGGCACCGCTCTGGGAGCCCTGGCTAGCCAAGAGATGTGGCGGGACCCCTTCAGTTAGCAACGAGCCAGCACCTTCCAACGCCGGTGCCGCAGCCAGGCCCGCTCCCATGACGTGGGAATCTGTGGTTTGTCCCCCAGCAGAGCTGCCGACTGCGTGAGGACGAAGAATCTCCTTAACGTCTCCTGACAGTCCTCCCACGGTCCCCCACGGCATCTTGCACAATACAAACTCGTTGACTTTTCTATCGTCTGATGAGCCTGAATGCAGGAGTGCAGATGAGGCCTTCCATTTGCTTCTGCTAAGGAACGCTGGCCCCATCACTGCCTTTCCAACACTACACTGACTTTTCTATTACTTCCTGGACAAAATCCGAACTCCGCAGACCGGCGTACCCGCCTCTTCACAGTCTGGTCATCGCATCTTTCCACCCTCGGTGGACACTCGCTGCCGTCTCGTCTCCCCCCACGAGCTGTACGCCACGTCCAGCACCTAACATGCCTCTCCTACCTTCCTCTGGCCAACTTCTCCGGGAAGAGCCAGCTCCAAGGTCACTATCCCTGCAAAGCTCCCCCTGTGGCGCCCCCAGCCAATGGCTCAGTCCTGGGTGAACCAGCACAGTGCTCCAGCCACCGGTCTGCAGGAACGGCACAACTACTTTGGGTGACCTGCTTTTCCGTCGACCTCCCTCGTGACAGCCCTCGAAAGGAAGCGCGCTTACTTTCCTGTGTGTCCCCGGCGCTTGGCACGGGCCTACAAGTATCTGCCGGGTCAGGAGAGAACGGAGGAGCTCACGGTTCAAGCCCTGCACCTGCTCACCTTCCCGGCGGCGGCGCCTGTGAGGGAGCTCAGGCGGCAGCTCTGCCTTCTGCAGGAGCTCCTGGTGCTGGCAGGTCGGCTGGACGGCGACGCCCACATCTGCACCTCTGCTTCCCAGTCTCCCTGGGCCGCAGGGGCCCGCTGAGCACCTCCAACCCAGCCAACGCCACAGGCCCAGGGCAGCACTTGGGCCCGCTTCCCTCGCCCGTACCCACATCTGCTGTCCTCACACATTCCTTATTTGGTTAGGTGTGGTGCCAACCACCAGCTCCCCCAAACCGGAAACCTCTTTCCTCTCTAGCCCATCAGCACAGCCTGGCAAACCTCGGCTGTGAACCAGCTCCCCTCATCCGTGGTGGGTCTGGGGACAACCAGAAGTCCCTTCCGTCACCTCCTGCTCACCCCGAGACTCCCAAGAATGCTCTCTGGTTACACACCCAGCATCGCCCGCCGCAAACACTGCTAGGTTCCCTGAAGTCTGGGCCGATCCCCTCACCCCACGTTCGGTGACTCGTGTTACCGGAGCGAATGACTAAGCACACCCACACCCCAACTTTCCACCTTCTTTCCAGCACCGTATCCGGGAGGACTTAAATTTGGAAGTAATGACAACTGGACACTACAGGTGGACGAGCAGAACGGGTTTACGAGCGACTGCCCATGAGAGGCCCCAGGTCGATGAGCCCGCTGTGCCCCGCGAGCCCCGCGCGCAGGCGGCCGGCTGATGGCTCCCGGCGCTCCCTGTGAGCACTGCGGGACCACTGTGACCCGCCGATGCCCTCTGATGCCCGCGGCGCGCAGGCGGCCGGCCGCCGCACGGAAGGACCCCGGGATGCTGCACCGAGCGGGGACGGATGGACCTCTGCGCCCCGGGCCCGCCCTGGGCCGATCGCGAGGGACGGCCGGTCTCCGGAAGCACCGCGCGTCCACGCGCCGCTCCAGCCGCATTCTCCAAGCTCGCAGCCCCAGGCCGGCGGAGCGGCGCGGCCGGGGCGCGGCGCTGGGGCCGAGGGGCTTCCCCGGGCCGCGATCCTTCACAGCCGCCGAAGCCGTTCGAAATGAGCGGCCCGGGCGGCCAGCGGCCCAGGGAACCCCCGGGGCTCCCGCCGTCGGAGGTCCCTGCGCGGGGGTGCCCAGAACCGCGGGTCCCCACCCACCCCGTCCCCAGCGCCCGCGGCCGCAGACTCTCAGTGCGGAGCCGCCACAGCCCCGCACCGAGGCCCGCGGCGGGGAGTCCGAGCGCCGGGGCCCCCGGGGGTTCCGCGGGGAAAGGGGCGCGCGGCGGGGCCACGCGTCCGGCAAGGGGCCGGCGCGGAGGCGGGCGGGGGCGGGGCCGCGAAGCCAACGTGGGCTGCGGCCGGGTTTGGCCGGCGGCCGCGGGGCGGGACCGAGGGGCGGCGGGGAGCAGGCGGCGGCAGGTGCGGGGTCCGC
Organism: Mustela nigripes; assembly: GCF_022355385.1. Lineage (NCBI taxonomy): Eukaryota > Metazoa > Chordata > Mammalia > Carnivora > Mustelidae > Mustela > Mustela nigripes. The sequence continues at coordinate 215,840,013 of NC_081558.1, forward strand.
GCTGCCCCCCAGCCTCCGCACACCCCACCGCGTCGCCGGCGCGCCCCCACGCCCGCAGCGGACCGGAGCACGCGCCCCCGGCCGGAAGGCGCCCCAACCGCCCGGCGCACACGCTCGCGCCGAGGTCGCGGCGTCCCGCCCAGGGGGGCACCTGGCCGGGCGAGGGAAGACCAGCCGGGGACGGAGCGTGCGCACTGGCGAGGGCGAGGCCAAGTGCGGGCAAGGAGCATGCGCAGTGTGAAGGCACAATCGGCTACGTGGGAGCCTGGGGCATGCTCGGTGAGAGCCCGGGCCCCGCGCACGCGCAGAAGCGCTCGGAGCCCGCAACCCGCTGGTGGAGAGAAAAAAGAGGAGAGAAATCACCTCAGAGTTACGTCAGGAAAGGCCGCGATTTGCGAGGAGACTGTGGCCTCCCACGGGGCCCCGCCGTTCTCCTAGGGCGAGGGGCGTGACAGTTACTCACCGGTCTCCAGCCCCGAGGCAGACGCCGGGCCCCTTTCCGCTCAAACTCGGCTCGCGCGCGCCGCAGCCGCCGCTGCCGCTGTGATTCCATCCATCTTGAATTTGACGTCATCCCACACCAGGGATGAGGTCATCGCAGGCAGCGCTCGTCACGTGCGCGGCGCTGTGATTGGGCGCCGGCCGGCCGGGGGGCGGGGAGAGGGCGGGGCGCCGCGCCGGGGGCGGGCGGGGGCGGGCCTGACGGGACCGCCGTCGGCGTCCGCGTCCTTCCGCGCCCCGCGCGCGCCTTCCGCCTGGCGTCCGCGTGCGCCCGCGTCCTCCGCGCGCCCGCCCCGCCGCCGCCGCCGCCCCGCGGCCTCCCTGGGCACCGCGGGGCTCGCGTCTCCTGCCGCGGTGCGCGGGGCGGCTCGGCGCGGAGGTCCGGCCCTCCCGGCCCGCGCGACCCGGCGGCGCCCCCGCACGCCCCTCGGGGTTCGGCCCTCCGGCGCGGGCCCTGGCGCGGGGCGGCGGGGCGGGGCGCTCGCGGGCCTTCCTCGGGGGCGCACGGGCTGCGGGTCTGCGAGACCTGACCTCCCGCCGCAGCGGCCGCCCTGGAAGGACCCGGAGAGCGGGCGGCGGGGACGGGGCTCGCGGGCCGTCGTGCGCGGGCCGGTCGGGGCGGCGGCCGGGTCACCGCGCGGCCACACGCAGCCTGCGCCTTCCGTGGCCGGCACCGCCTTCTCCGGTGTCCCTGCTCGTCCGGAGGCTCCCGGGCCGCGCGCGCTTCGAGCCCCACAGGCCCACGGCGGCCCGAAGCGGGCGGGGACACGCGACACGGTCACGCTGCCGGCGCTCCCCGCGGGCCTGCCGTGAGTCCCCGCCGTGAGTCCCCGCCGTGAGTCCCCGCCGTGAGTCCCCGCCGAGCCCGTGCGCAGGGCACGGCCCGGCCGAGCCGGCTGCCTTCCGCCGGACAGATTTTAATCGGGGTGAATGCTTTTCAAATGTCCATTAATTTTTTAGTGTCATTTTAAAATTTGTCTTCCATATATTTGTTTTTTAAGACTTTATTTTTAAGTAGTAACGCTAGAACGCCCGACCCCGGGGTCGAGAGCCCCGGGCTGTACTCCGCCCGCCAGGCGCCCCCAGTCTGATTCCCTGAAGGAGTTCACGCACGCGACCCTGGCTGAAATCATTGATGACCCGTTTGGGGAGCGCGTGCAACGGACCATCTCGCCTTCGCTTGATAAAAGCTAACACGTTCCGGCATAACAGCTTCGTTGCCGCCTGTTTCACTGATTTTGAGAGAACTCTGAGTTTCAGAGCAAGAACCCGGCGCCTGGGGATTTTCTCTTAGCGCGTTGCACCTCCGGGACGTGGGTTTCTGTGTAGGACCGACTGGTGGGAAAGCAGAAAAGGGGCTTTGTACTTAAAAGAAGGCAGAAGGCAAGGATGACTGGGAGTGTTTCCCAGGGCCAGGAGTTTTGGGGTCCCCTGGGATTCGTCTGGGCCAGCACACCCCCTTATCCCCACTCCATGGCTGGAAAGCCAGGTCCAGCTGCGAGGCAAGAGCCAGGTTTTCTCAGTACCAAAGGCCAGAAGCCGCCCCTCCCAGCGTACCTGCCTTTCTAGCGGCCTCGGGAAGACACATGTTGGTGTCTCGTCTCCAAGCCATGTCATCAAGCCTTTGCCTTCGCGGCATCACTGCCCCAGACCGACCCACAGATCCAGCGGGAACCGCAGCCTTTCCGCTGACCTCCTGGGTTTGTGGTCGCTACCAATTCCTCCTTCAGACCCGCGGGTTTCACTGATGCCTCCGTCTCTCAGAGTCTCTACCTGTTGTCCAACCTTCCGCTCTCCGCCTCCTTGGCTGGCTCCTCTGCCCACGTCCGGCCTCCCACTTTGGGTCTCCTGAGGCTCCAAATGGGGCCCTGTAGTTACACTAAGGCCCTGCAGTCCATCCGTCCCGGGGCCGTAACCACGTTCCCCAACGGCTTCCCGACTGCTCTCTCCGGCTTCGCGATGTTTCTCTTCTCGTCTACCCTCCCTTTGCAATCCAAGTGACCTTTTTAAAAAGCAAAAGATCCCGTGTCACTCCCGTGCTCAGGTTTCTGACGGCTCTCGGTTGCTCTAAGGCTGGCATTCAGTCTCCATGTAGGGGACCTGACCCAGCAGACGGATACCCCCCCGCCCCTATGGTCCCCTCTCTGTCCCCCAGGGCTCCCCCCAAACAAGTCCCGCTCTGTCTCTTGCCCCTGTCTTGGGTGTTGCCCTCTCCCCCTTCACAGCACTGCCACCGTCCCAGACCAGACCCGTACCTCTGACCTTGATCAGTTCATCCCAGAGGCTGCGTTACTGCCCCATGGGAGGGGTTGGGGGAGGGACAGGGATTCCCCCACCTCCTCCCTCCCCGCGTCACTGTCCTTCTGGGTTTGGTGCTCCTCACATAGCTTGTGCTACCGCTTGGGCATACTCTCTTGGATGTGCCTGTCAGGACCCTCCCAGCCCGCAGCGAGCTCCTCACGTCTGCCTGCCCAGAACCTAGCACGGTGCCTGACCTACAGTGGGTGTGCAACCTATTTTTTTTTTTTCTGTCCCACCTTACGCTTGTTGACCCTTCCCTGTCCTTGTCCTGCCGCCTGGCCTGCCCCCCACCCTGCCAGGAACTTGCTGGTTGTTTTAGACCCTCTGGCTCGTCAGTTTCTGCATTCGGCCATCACCGAGTCTGCCCCCTGTGCCTCTTAAATGCTCCTTCAGTCAGTCCTCACCTGCCCTCCCGCTGCTTCTCCTGCCCTCTGGGGTTTCCGGCCCGTCCCTGTGGCCACTGCACCAGCATCTTGTGTGAGATGGGCTCCCTCCCTTCCCAGGCCGGTCCGTTTTAGTCCCATGTCTCTCAAGGCAGAGTGGATGGGTGCAGCCCCCGTGTGGGCCTCCAGAGCGGTCCAGAGAGGGCTTCCCTCCGTTCCTCTACTCGGTCTACTGCCCCAGGTACTTCCGGGGATGCCTTTTTCCTGCTCGTCTGCCGGCAGGTCCCATTTCTGCTCTAAGAGCCAGCCCCCTGCCTCTGCTCCGTCTGCCCCACTGTTAGCCGTTACTGGCTGCTTCCAGGCCAGCTTCCTGTGGGCTCTTGTGATGCAGAGACCGTGTCGACGAATCTGTGTGATCCCAGAAGTTTGGGACCCGTGGCTAGGGCTGCACCCCGGGCCATCAGTTCCCCATGGCCAGAAACTGTTCGAGGGGTGTCTGCTTCTGTGGCATTAGTAATGAGTAAGACTCTAACTTGGTCTCTCTGCATTTCTGGGACCAGGTAAACACAGCCCTTTTGTAAACTGGGGGAGGGAGGTCTGTATTGGTTTAAAAGCATGAGGCTGTACCTGTTCAGAGGTGGGACATTTCAATCGGCTGTGATCCCCCTAACCGGCTGTTTCATTTGGAGCCATCCCCTAGACGTCCCAATGGGATTCAGCTGCAGGTTGAATAGTTATCCCTTTAAAAAAAATAGGTTGGAGCGCAGAGGGAGGTATTCCTTTCCTATTGAGGTTATAACACATGACCACAACCTTGGTGGCTCGAAACAGCAGACATTCAGCGTTGCAGGGCTCTAGAGGCCACAGGTCTGCAGTCGGTAGCGCTGGGCCCTGATCACGGGGCCGTGTTCCTTTCCTTGCCTCTTCCAGCTCTGGTGGCTACTGATATGATTGACTGTGGCCACATCCCTCCACCCTCCACGCTCTGCTTCTGCGGTCACATGGCCTGCTCTGTGCGTCACGTCTCCCTCTTACAAGGACACTCACCATGGCATGCAGGGTCCGCTCGGGTAATCCAGAATGAACTCCCCGTCTCAGGATCGTTCACTTAATCACAACTGCAAAGACCCTTTTTCCAGAGAAGCTCGGATGACAGGTTCCGGCGATTAGGACCTGAACTGGTATCTTTGCAGAGACCTTTGCCGATCCGCGGTATGTGTTGGCAGCAGGAGAAGGTCTTTGAAAAGCCCATGGCAAGGAGAATGGGACTGGGAAGCGCTGAGGGGTCAGATGGCTGTGCCCATGGTTTATGACAGCCCTGGCCTGCAAACGCCGCATCCAAGGCTCAGGCAGGCTTGGGACTGGAGTGGGCCGTGGCTGTCTTATCAACAGGGTGGAAATCGGGCTGGGTTAAGTGTCCGACCCATGGGGTGCTTACAGTTGAGAAGCCTCACGAAGTGGGGAGTTTCTCCCCAGCTAGAACCATCAGTCGGCTGCCTGCTTGCCTTTCCCGGAAGGGCCTGACGGCCTCCTCGTCTCTCTCCGCGCCCGCGCTGGTCCTTGAAGACCAAGGACATCGAGGTCCGCCGGTTCAGCAGATGGCTGTCACTGATAGGAACTGGACTGTCACCGGTTTCTGGCAGTCACCCCTGTTTCTGGCAACCGTTTGCCTTACGCAAGGTTGGAGGAGGACCTTGTGTGTGTGCACATGCGTGTGTACCAGCAGTAGACCTTCTGAGCACTTGACGGTGAGCTGTGTACAATGAGAAAGCAGATTTAGATGGGATTTCTTCTGTGCTGTTCCATAAATTGCCATCAGGAAAGGAGGGAGGAAGACAGATGCTTTAAAATCTGCACCGTGGGATTCTTTGGGTAGATAAGGCTGGATCTCGACCCCCAGAGCCTCTCGCTGGGGTGCAGCGGCACAGCTTCCTCTGAGCTAGTGCCTGCCCTCCGAGGTGATCCCAGCTGTGCCGCCGCCTGCTCTCCAGGAAGGATAAAGCCCTCCACCCCAGGAAGGTGAGCCTCCTTCGGCCAGGAGGTACAGGAAGGAGGTCGGACCCGGGTCCGACAGTGAAGTCCAGGACCTTTCAAACAAGCAGCTCGGAAAGTACTGCAGGTGTTTCATCCACCCTTCGTCCTCTTTTTCTCCTAATGGGAAGGGGTGAATCCGGGGCCCGGGGCTTCTGTTAGATGAGCTGGTGGGGCGGGGAGGAGGTGTGGGCAGATGGGGATATGCTAGCAGGTGGCCGAAGGCAGAGGGAGGGACACCCCGTGGCTTGTGATCGATGAGCTCCGTACTCTGTAAAGAGTGAGGGTGCTTGGGGTGTGGATGGGGTCCAGCTGTCAGGGAGCCCTCCTGTTCTCTGCCCATCAGCATTATGATGAACGTGCCGGTCATGGCCCAGGCTTTGGCATTGCAAAGATGAATGCTAGACGGTCCCTGCCCTCGAGCAACTGGCATCCTCTCTGGGGAAACAGACAGGAACCATCAACCCAAGTGGTAAATGCCACAGGACTCGTGCGTGCTCAGGACCGTGATGCGATGCGATTCTGCCTCTCCAGGGACCCAGACGTGGGGCAGGCCCGAGGCTAGCAGTGGCCATGGCAGCCTCTGTCCTCCTGGTGCCCTGGAGATGAGCCCTTGGGACCAAGCAGTCAACCCCTTTCCCGTACACGGGCCACATAGCAAGGGGACCCAGCTTTACCCCTGGCATTGACTGCGCCGATTCCGGAACAGGTAAGAGGGAGCTGACCGTCATTCTGGGTTTCTAGACGGAGACCTTGTGTGGTGAGAATGAACCCTGAACACACCGAGGGCGTCAGGCCGGGCAGCCCTTTCCAGACAGTAGCTGCTTCAGGGTGTCTACCAACAAAATGGCGTGGTTTCTTACCAGGACCTTCAAGACAGCTGAGCACATTCATCCAAAAAAAAAAAAAAAAAGAAAAAAAGACTGGAGATGTACTTGGGTTTCTTTCGTGTGTTTCTGTTTTGTTTTTTAAATCTTGGAGACGGTGGAGCTTTACCCCTTCTCTTTTGGAAAGAGCCAGCCTTGTTGACCCTGGTCCAGAACATGAATCACTCCACTAAAAAAGAAATAGGAACGTGCATTTACACTTGATCCGAGAAGCACTTACTGCGCTAAAATCGTCTCCAGGATGCATTTGGGTCCTTGGCGTGTTTGGCGCTTTCAGAAATCTGACACGTTGAAACATCTCAGTAAATATTTCCCCCCAGATCTACGTTAAATATCGATTTTAAGAACTAGGCTTGATGAAACTCTCTAGAACTAGAAGTTCGCTTGTGAAGCAATCTCATAAAAACTGGGTCAAGTGCTTTAATCTGTTTTCTCCATTAGAGAGCAGCCCCCGCCCCGCCCCCGCCCCTGTCCCCACCTTAAATGTGACTCAGTTGACTTGGTTCATTGTCTGGTTCCCTGATAATCTGCGAAATTGCTACTTGTAAAAACAGATTCCCTGTTCCTTTTAAGTGTTCCTTCTTTCTAAGGTAGGCAGATTATTGTCAGGGTTCTAGGACTCGGAAAGTAGATGGGTGGTGATGACCAGTGACCAAGAACCATCATGATGTCATCGGAGCTTTTGCCAAGTCTGTGGATTTAACCCATCTGACTTATCACTGGCTCTAATAAGCCTAGGATTTTCAAATATTGCCTGAAAGTCTTCCCAAGGATTTTGACTTATAAAAATCAATGAACTTGGAGCGCCTGCGTGGCTCAGTGGGTTAAGCCTCTGCCTTCGGCTCAGGTCATGATCTCAGGGTCCTGGAATCGAGCCCCGAGTCGGGCTCTCTGCTCAGCGGGGAGCCTGCTTCCCCCTCTCTCTCTGCCTGCTCCTCTGCCTGCTTGTGATGTCTGCCTGTCTGTGTCAAATAAATAAGTGAAACCTTTAAAAAAAATCAATGAACTTTAGAACTAAATAACTGTATTGTCAGGAGGATAATAAGTATTCTAAAATTAAACGTGGTGCTCTTTCTCCTGGATTAAAGCTAGCTCGCCAGAATTCTGTATTAAAAGGAAGCAGGGAAGGAGGGAGCATGGCTGGCTCAGAGCACGCAACCCTTGGGCCTCAGGGTTGTGAGTTCGAACCCCACTCAGGAGCCGAGATGGCTCAAAAATAAAAAATCTTGGGGTGCCTGAGTGGCTCAGTGGGTTAAAGCCTTTGCTCAGGTCATGATCTCGGGGTTCTGGGATGGAGCCCCGCATCGGGCTCTCTGCTTGGTAGGGAGCCTGCTTTCTCCTCTCTCTCTCTGCTGCTTCTCTGCCTACTTGTGGTCTCTGTCTGTCCAATAAATAAAATCCTTAAAAATAAAAAAATTTTAAAAAACACAAAAAATCTTAAAGAAAATAAAAGGAAGCAGGAAGGGGATGGTCATGTGCACACGGAGGGCACATCCCCACGAGCTGTGTCTTTCCACGAAGTCCTGCTTTACTCAGTCATAAAGCAAAATTAATCACAATTACGAAGCAGGTTCAGGATTCCAAACTCAGTGACAACTGACCCTGTGATTAACCCTGGCTTCTTACACAGAAACTAGGGCTGGATTCGGAAGTTAAGAAAGATCAACAGAGAAAGTGCCACCGGTGGCTGCAAGTGAGAACGTGGGCTGTCGGAGTTTTGCTGGACGCGACCGGTCCGGGGAAGAGACAGCCACAAACATGCACTTGGTGTTTCTTTCTTCCTGCATTCTGTAAAGGCGGGCACCGGCAGGCAGAATGCTGGGTGCGGCGGGCAGGATGGTGGGGCTTGTGCGCCCCAGGTTCAAGAGCCATCAGCTCTTCCACTTAGTGACAGGGTGACCCCGGCCACGTTGCATCACCTCCGGAACCTGCAGGTTCCTCCCAGTACCGAGCGCCTCGTGAATTTCCACAGTGCAGGTCCCGCGTGGGGCGCGAGTGAGGGGAAGGCCAAGGGCTTAGCCCTCGCCGACACGGAGCAGGCATCGGACCGGACCTGGAGGGTATCGTCATTTCTGCCTCGTACTTCAATAACCGCTTTGTGATCGAAAGCCGTTCCAGAGAGAAATGATCGGGTCAAATCCACAAGATGCACAGGAAAAGC
>NC_081558.1:215848286-216028006 GCF_022355385.1 Mustela nigripes
CACAGCCAGTCTGGGGAGATGCTCGTCTCGCCTGCGTTATCTGGGGCTTCACAGTCAGTCTGGGGAGATGCTCGTCTCGCCTGCGTTATCTGGGGCTTCACAGTCAGTCTGGGGAGATGCTCGTCTCGCCTGCGTTATCTGGGGCTGCGTTACCGTGCAAAGGAACAGGAAAGGTCAGTCCTGGGATGAAGACAGAATCCCTCACGTGCTACGACCTCGGGCAGAGAGAACTTGCTTGCCAATCTATGCTCGCACTTGAACATAGCCGTGGGAGGGACGAACATGGTGCAAACAGAAAGATGTGAAGAAATTCCATCTACGTCTATCATTGTTTCAAAATAGTGTGTTGGGAAAGGCTGGTACTTAAGGAGATGCTTAACGTGGGCAAGACAGAAAGTTTCTAAACGTGTTCTGGGCAAAGCTGTCTGTCCCAGGATCGGGACGGGAGGTTGGTGGCGCGGGCCAGTGGTGACCAGAGCCGGGCGGCCCCGCTGGAGGGGGCGTCGGGGGGTGAGCTCGGCAGCAGGTGGATTAGATTAGTGAAGCCCATGGGAAGCGCTCCTCGAACGATTCGCTGAGTTGCCCCTGATGCTGGGTCACCAAATATCTCCACGTTGTGCGCGGTCGTATTGAATTATGGCAATTATAACATCGACCAGGGGAGATGTTAGAAGCATCTTAGATGTTAGAAGCATCCAGACTTCTGGATAATTACAAAATTCTAAAGTAACTTTTAGGGTTGTGCAGTGTACTAATGACCCAGATGTTTTTACACGGAAGAATGAAGGATCTCCGGGTGCGTGAGCCCCGCCTCCCATCAGGCTCTGGGAGGGCAGCGTCCACTCACTCTGGAGAGGCCGGTGGGGGGACTCGAGCCCAGCTTTCAACAGCTCGCTTGGGGGTTGCTCCGTAGCTGGTGTCAGGGACGCATGAACCCCTGGCTCCGGGCTCTCAAACGGGTCAGGCTCGGCTACTCACCACTGACAAAACCCAAAGGGAGAGGAACATGAGTGGCCCCGAAAAGAGAAAGGGATTTATTTCAGCAAGGCCAGTGCCGGGAAGATGGTAGGCGGGTGTCTCAAAGCCAGTCTCCAAAGTACCGAAAATGCTTCCAGGTTTACGGAAGGAAAAGTGGGACGGAGGTGGGTGGGTCCTGGAAGGCAGCAGTGACGGTCAAAGCCTTCATGGTCTTGGGGTCAATCCCGGGAGGGTCTCCCGGGGGCTCAGGGCAGCCCTTATCGCTGGAGGGGGTAGTTCCTGTTCCCATCAGAGGATGCTTGGCCCTTGGGGTCTTCCGCCGGAGCCCAGAGACCCGCTGGAAAGAAGAACTCATCTAGAAAGTTTGAGGTCAGAATGGAGGCAGCCAAGCCCTCTACAGTTTCTCTGGCCATTTCCACGCACCCATCTCCACTCTGCAGGGGCCCAGCCGGTGCCTCTGTCACCGGCCTCATTTCTCAGTTCCAAGCCAGCAGGCGGATAGTCCAGTAGCTGCTCTTAGTCCAGAAGAATCAGATCGACTTGAGATACATTACCTGGAGAAAATCAACTTTGGTTTGGGGCATGCGGGGCATCCACTCAGACACGGACGTTCCCAAGACGGTCAGGCAACGGGAGGCCAGTAGTGACGTGGGAAACAAAGTCAAAAGGACGCAGGAATCTTACTGCTGCAGTCCACGGACGCGTCCTTGAAACAGGCAGAGGGACCTTCCTCTTGAGCCCAGCTGCCTGGACGTGATGACTTGGCTAAGAGCAAAAGGCAGTCTCCGCCCAACCCCCAGGATCCTGTAAGTCAACTTTAACATGTAAAAATTCCTTTGGAAACCTCCTCTCTCTCTCTCCCCTCCCAAGATACATGTTGGCCACCATCCCCCAAGCATGTGACCCACCGATACACCTCTGAAGGGTCGCCGGACTAATTACAGTAGTAAATGACCTTTCCCCAGCAACAGCTGGCCCCCTTGGGGTCCTAGAAGCCTTGCTTCCAAAATTCCTTAGAGACCTGTGCCATCCCTAACCCTCTCCCAACTTAAAAGTATTTAATGGGCCACTCCTTGTCACCCCGGTGCGGCTTTCGGCCTATCGGTCCTGTCCCTGTGCATAAATAAAACCAACTTTTTCACTGAAGATGTCTCAAGAATTCTTTTTTGGTGGTTGGCTCCGAACGCTAACGTCTGTCCTCCATCTGTAGGACTAGGACATCCTGAGCTCCAAAGGGGGGTCAAGTGGGGAGGAAGGTCATCTGCAGGCTGGTGCCAGGAGGTGTTTGGGAACACAAAGGTCGCTCTGTCATGCAGATCAGTTCCTGAGGCCGAAAGGAGTCTCCGGAACGGCTCCCTCCGGGGTGCGGACTCTCCTTTCCAATGTAAATCTGGGCGGTTGAGCGGGAGGTGATGTGCTTTTCCTGGGTTTTGATTGCTTCCAACTAAAAATAAGCTTCAGGCCTCAGGCCAAAGAGGGCCCATTTGGGGGCGGCCTGCGCTGGGCCCCGACGTACCCCTGCCACTGAAGAGAACTGCAGGGAAGGGGCGGGCAGTGAGCTGTGAGAGTGGCGGGACTGCCGTGGGCACGGGGACCGCAGGCGTCCGCCGGGGCATTCTAGGACAAGCATTCCGTGGAGTGGGACGATCCACGGGGAGGACCACTGTGGCCTGACGCCTTCTTGGGCACAGCCCCCTCCCCCCGCAGCCTTTTTTCTAACCACAGCCCCGTCCATTCTGGGGCACCCCCAGCCCCTCCCCCAAGTCTCCTCCGTCCCGAGCCTGCAGGCTTCAGAAGCCACAGAGCGGGTCTGAGAGGGGAGTTGTGGGGAGACCTTCTCTTCTGGCGCCACCTGGATACGCTTCTGTCCGCGAGTCCCCCCAATAAGCCGCTTCTTGCCAACCTGGACTCGGTGGTTGGCCTTTTTCTTGGGTCTCTGGCTCCTTTGTCCTTGGAGGTCCTTTGTGTCACCTTCCTTTTTTTGGGTCAGAGAGGGAGGGAGGAGCCGGGTGTCCCTGGGGCCGGCTGTTCCCTCCAGTCCACACTCCCCACCCAGCGGGCAGCTTTGTCTCCAGTGCGAAGGGAGCCGGGATATGACACAGGCACTGAGAAGCACTTATTCAGCCCCAGCCCTGGCCACGCGAGGTCGGGGTGGCAGGCAGCCGCTCCCCTGTGAGCGGGATTCTAGGAGATGCACTTTGGGGGATGTGATGCTTCGGAACGGACGGCGGCCTTTCAAGCAGAGGGCGGCCTTGCGAAGGCCTGAGCTTGCTGGGAAGTCAGGAACGTGCGTGCACCGGCATCCGGGGAGGGCCCTGGTCTGAAGCCAGGTGCCATCAGAGAATGCCCCAGCTGAGCCCGCAAAAGGGGTCGGTCAGTGCCGGCCAGCGACCAGGAGATGGACTTTAGGGCCGTGTGCGTGGTGGCCAGGCAGGAAGGAGGCAGGGTCCAGGACCTTGGGATGTGGAGCCAGCTCTCAAGGGATGGAGAAGACCCTCCAGGGCCATCAGCCACTGGGGGAAGGGGACCAGGGCCAGTGTGAGGTTTCCACAAAGTGCAGCTATCCAGCAAAGCCATGTCACAATGGGCATGGCCGGGTCCAGCTGGGGTGGGGGAGGGTCTGGTGTTGCCAGGCAACCCGTGAGGGGGCCTGCCTCCCCATCCCCAGGCTGGGCTCCACCGCCTGGTGGCCTGGTGGCCTGGTGGCCTAAGCTCACGGTCCCCCTGGGTAACTCTGCCAGGACTTTGGGTGGCCATCGCAGCAGGGGAGCTGTCTGCTGGGGAAGAAGAGGTAGGGAAGCGCCTGTGAGCCAACAATCCTGAGCAAGAAGCCTTGGAGCAGAATGTCAAGAGGGCACACAGTGGGCGCTGGGGACGTCCCCGTGCCCTGGAATCACTCAGGCCTCAGTGGACATACAGGACAGGGCTGACACAGCTCAGGCCTGTCTCTAGGCTCCCCTCCCCCTGTCCCAGGCCTCCAGGCAGGCTCTTTGCCACCAGGTAGAGCTAACTGCTGCTAGGTAGCCGCACATCTCCCCTCCGCTCATCTCCTTCTACCGGGGATGCCCTCTCCCACTAATGCTTAGCTGGCCCCTTCTCTTTCTTCCACGCAGCCTGGGTGTCACCTCCTCCGGGGAGCCCTCCCTGACCTCTGCAGACAGCTATGGAGTTTTCCCGCACATTCCTGGAACAGCCCTCACCGAGCCACGGCTCTTCCTGCCTGCAGACCCAGTTTTGCAACATGCCTGAGCTTGGAGGGGCTTCGTGGCAAGTGGCCAGATGGGGGAGGAGGAACAAGGCGGGGGAGAGGAAGATACGGAGGGCTGCATGGGTGTGCACTCCGCCTGGGAGATGGTCACAGGCCGCGGCTGCAGGCAGCGCCAGGAGGAGTGGGCTGCGTGGTCAGAGACAGGGAGCAGGGCTAGGGTCTGGCTGCAGAGACAGGGCAGCCCAAGGTGGGTGAGACCGGACAGGGGAGGGATCTGTCGGGGCCTGAAGGCCGGGCTGGGGGAGGGAATGGCCGGGAGCAGACGGGAAGGGCTGAGCCCATTTCATGGTGCCGCGTGGGGTCTGGCCCCCAGTAGGTGCTCACTGCTGTCTCCCCTGACCAACCTGGCGCCCTTTCTAGTCCTCGCCGTGTGCTGGGCAGCAGACAGCCTCATCAGGGACAAGCCTGGAGACTCCTACGGAAACCAGAGCAGCCGAGAGAGGCTGCTTCCAGACACAGAGGCTCAGAAGCCGGGCCCCGACGGTGCAGAGGCCTGTTTCCCCGAGGTCTCAGGTCCCCGGAGGGCTCTGTTCCCACTGCACATGCTTGCAGGCAGCTTTCTCAGGTCCCCTGACAGGCGGGTCCCAGCTCGGTCCTGGGGGACCAGCCTGAGCACCCCTGGGGACACAGAACTCCCAGGGACAGGTTTGAGCCCTGTAGTGTGTTGAATTGTTTCCCCAAAATAGGTCTATCTTTTTTTTTTTTTAAGATTTTATTTATTTATTTGAGAGCTTGAGATCACGAGCAGGGAGAGACGGGGAGGGAAAAGCAGACTCCCACCGAGCAGGGAGCCCGAAGCAGGACTTGATCCCAGGACCCTGAAATCATGACCTGAGCCGAAGGCCGATGCTTCACGGACCATGCCCCCAGGTGTTCGCCCCAAATAGGTTGACTTCCTAACCCTCTGAACTTGTCAACGGGACCTGACTTGGAAATGGGCTCTTTGCAGATGTGATCAAGTTACGATGGGGTCACCCCAGCGTAGGGCAGGCCCACAGTCCAGTGACTGGTGTCCCTGGAAGGGGACAACACAGAGACCCAGGGAGAGAGGGCCAGGAGATGACCGGGGCAGAGGCTGCAGGAGGTCTCGACAAACCGGGGAAAGCCGGCAGCACCGGCAGACGCTGGAAGCTGAGAAGGACACAGAGGATTCTTCCTCGAGTCTTCTGGGGGAGCGCGGTCTGGCTGGGCCCTCGGTTCTGGACTTCTGGCTTCCAGGTCTGTAAGAGAACACGTCTCTGTGGTCCTAAGCAGCCTGGCTTGTGGCTGTGATCTTCCCATGATCACGCATGCAAAGACCTTGCTCCCGAGTAAGGCCCCAGTCCCGGGCATCCGGCTTTTGCGTACTAGGCCCCACGAAAGATAAAGTGAGAGATAAGGACTCGGTCTTCACCCCACTGTGATCGCCTCCAACTGTTGGCCACGTCGGGTAATGGGGGGCTGTTTGCCCTGCGCCTCGCCACGCTTTCCCCCTGCTGGCCCAGCTCCAGCTCTGGCTTGAGCTTGTCCTGAGCTCTGTTCTCAAATTCTCCCACCTTTCCTCCCTATCAGGCTGGTTTGCCGCACTCTTCTCCCTGTCCCCAGGAGGGAGAGGACAGGACTCGAGCTCCTGTTTGTATCTTGTGAGCGGCGGGACTGGCTGGCGTCTCCGTGGTTATCGGTCCCCGCTCTGGGTGGGCAGGACAGCCGGTCTCAGCGTCACTCTTCGGACACTCCCCAGTGCCGGTGACACGAGCTACCCACGCCCGCGGGCGACCCAGGGATCGACGAAACAGCAGAGTCTTTGTGAAGGAAAAATAGCCAAAGTCACGTGAGTAAGGAAGTGGCGGTCATTTAAAAATCTCAAATGAATGCCATTTTATAAGAAAAATTATAAATATAGCCTATTTGGATTCTCCAGAGAGTGCGGAGAAACAACCCGCAGGATATGTGTGTGTGTGTGTGTGTGTGTACATATCCACACGCATTTATATGAGGGAGGCAGAGAGAGACATACTTGTTTCAAGGAATTATCGTACACAGTGGTGGGTCCTGGCAAGTCCAAACTCCGTAGGATGGGCCAGCAGCCCGGGGACCCAGGGAAGAGTTGCAATTTGAACCTAACATCTCTTTGGTCAGAATTCCTTCTTTCTTCCTTGGGAGAAGTCAGTCTGTGTTTTTAAGGCTTTCACCGGATTGAACGAGGCCCACCCCCGTTACGGAGGGCAATCTGCTCGGCTCCAAGTCCACTGATTACATGTTAAGCATCTCTGCCGTGCCTTCTCAGAAACATCTACAGCAACGTTTGACCAGAAGCAGGGTGCCATGCAAAATTTATATGCGATACATCGTGTGGAAAACCACACGTAGCTAATCTAGTTTTTAATTCACTTTAAAAAAAAAATGGGGTTGTTTAAGCCTCCCAATTAAAACAATGCAAAAATGAGACTCAGTGGGCCTCATCATTAAAGATAATCGTGCACGAGTTTCTCAGACTTTAAGAACCGCCCCCCAGGAGCTCGCCAGCCTTTGATTCAAAAGTTACAACTCTGTCAAGGGCACACTCACGTCTTTGGTCCCGTTTGTGTCCAAATGACGGGGCCCATCTACATTATTCAGGCCGTCTCCATCTGTCTTAACCCTTTTCCTTATAAAATGGAATGAATGATAGTGTTGTGGTTTGAAGCACAGCAGTGACCTAAAATGCCTCCATGTTAATGACACAGCGGACGCTGGACATGTCTGTCTTTGAGCCAAGTGGCCAGTGCACCCGAAACAGGAAGTGCCTGTGCTGCTGACCCTGGGGTTCTGGGTCTTTCCCACATGTGGGGCGGGGGGGGGCTGGCCCAAGTCTTGTGGGATGTTGCGCAACATCCCGGCCCTGGACTCAATGTCAGTAGAAAACGCCCCCTAATTCTGACAACTGAAACTGTCCCCAGACCTTGCCCAGAGTGCTCTGGCCAGAGGGGGGAGGTGTCCCCCCAGCACACGTAGCCTGTGAGTACATAGCTCACCTATGAACCTCGGGCCCAGAGCATCGGGCATGGGTGCCCCCAGCCAGGCTGCCAAGGGTGCAGGAGGAACCTGGGGCTCATGACAGGGCTGATGCTAGGAGGTCACACAGACTAGGCACGGGGACAAGACAGCCAGCGTGGCAGAGGGTAGCAGGTGCAACAAATGTGGGTGGGAACCCAGGAGCTCTGGGCAGCTTGCTTTCTGCTGGGAGCCTATGGTGGTTCCAGAGCCCCACCGCAGTCCATTCTGGCTCCAGCCCTGTCCCTCCCGTGCAGCGCCTAGGGGTGGCCTTGCCACATGGCCCCGGTTTCCCTCGTGGCTGGAAGGACTTGGATAAGGCCGACTCAAATCCGGCCACCCCGAGGGCCCAGCACCAGGCCTGTTCCAGCTTCTAGAGGATTCTAAATGTGCCGGCGGCACGGTCACCACCCCTTCCTTTCCACCCGGGAAAGCTTGCAGACACAGAATTGGAGAGGCTGTACTGAGCCTTCCCTACGGGGTGCAAAGAGAAGCGCTCACCTACCTCCCAGGCCACCAGTGTGCTCCGAGGACGGGATCTTGTCTACAAGGATGTCTCAGGACACTGTGTGTGTCCTGCAGAACGCAGGGCCCTCTAGGGCACCATTAGAGGTCACGTGAAGGACAGTGGTCAAGACCAGCACATTGAGATGCTTCCCACGTCTGTCCCCACCCCCGTCCCTGCCCCCCTCCCCCACATTAGCAGCCCGGATGAGAAAATGCACAGCCCCCGGTTCTAAAAATGGGCGGAGCAGACACTACACCAAATGACCAACACGCACCTGCACATAAACGCCAAACGGTGCTCAACGTCCCTAGTCACTAGGGAGACGGACGCGGAAATGATGGTAAGATTCTGCACGAACCTAGTAGCACGGCGGACGCTAAACGCAGCATGGGTGCGAGGCTAAGGAAGGTTCTGGCCGGGCGCTGGGAAGTGGAGCAGCCTCGGGGAAGACCGCCGGCCCCTCCTGCAAACAGGTGCCCTCCTCCGACCCCGCTGGGCGTCTACCCAAGAGGAAGGAAAACGTCTGGCAGCTTCGTCGCCCAGACTGGAAACAACCGGAATGGCTATCCGCCGGCGCTTGGCTGAGGGGGTGACACAGCCGCGCCACCGAGCGCTGCTCCGCAGACAGGCAGTGGCCGACCTCGAGCGCGCTGGACTGAGTGTGAGAAACCAGACGCTGAACGCTAGTGCCGCGTGACGCCGCTCAGATGAGGTTCTGGAAGAGGCAAAACGAGAGGGACATAAGTCGGGGGCTGGGGGTGGGGGAGGGGGTGGAGAGCAAAGGGACACCTGGGAGATCTGGGGGGACGGGGTCCTCTGTGTCTCGGGCTGGTGGCGGGAACCTGCGTTGCCAACACGCAGGAGCTGCGTACCTAAAAAGGATGGCATTTTCGGGGGGTGTAATGGGCGCCTGACGTGTGAACTCCAGGTGCACCCGATGCTCGGGTCAACACAACGAGGGGGGGTTTCAGCAAACGTGCATGTGATCCCAGGGAATCTTTTTTTTTTTTTTTTAAAGATTTTATTTATTTATTGGACAGACAGAGATCACAAGTAGGCAGAGAGGCAGGCAGAGAGAGAGGAGGAAGCAGGCTCCCTGCCGAGCAGAGAGCCCGATGCGGGGCTCGATCCCAGGACCCCGGGACCATGACCTGAGCCAAAGGCAGAGGCTTTAACCCACTGAGCCACCCAGGTGCCCCGGGAATCCGTCTTGAAGACAGAACCAGACATGGCAGAGGAAGCCCGCCTTCTGAGGCTCGAGTTCACGGTCGTAAAGTCTCTGGGACCTCGCTGTGCTCCCCGGGAAGCCCCGAGGAGGACAGAGTCTCAGAGCAACGCTTCCGAATCTTTTCATTTTGGAGTTTCAGGCGTAACCCCTGCGCTCTCTGCAAAAGTAAGAGAGGATCGAGCTTCCCGCACCTGGCCGGCTGCTTTCCCACCAGGATCCTTCCGCCGGCTCCTTGCAGAACTCCTAGTGCAAAACGCTTTATTTTTCTAATAAGCAAAGATATTAGGAAACAGTATTTTTGGCGCGCATCGCTTATGGACACTTGCTTTCTTCGGAATATTTCTCTAAGCAGAAATGTGAACAGTGGAATCAGCCACTTGTTTTGGTGAATATGTTTGAAGTGAAGACTCTAAACTTGGTTTATTTTATTTATTTATTTATGTGTGCTCCTATTTTATATTTTAAGTTAGCATATTTACTTCGGGGGTGCAGGTCTGTGACTCATCAGTGAACTTTGGCCAAAGCTGTGATATTTATATGCTGTGAAATAAAATGTTCATTGGAAAGCTACCTCCTTTGGGGGTCCCCGTTCAACACGGAGCCGTCAGAACAGGGAAAAGTGAGCGGGTTGTGATTGTTGGGGGGGCCAGGGCAGGTGTTGTGCCCGCTGCTTCTTCCGTGGGTTTGTCCCTTTGCCGGAGAGGAGCTTGCGACTGCGCAGGTCCCCCGCATGTGGGCAGAAGGGCCTATGGGGATCGCAGCACAGCCTTCAAGGGGCAGGGCACGGGCTCTGAAGGGCAGTCCGGGAGCCTGGAGCCTGCTCTGGCACAGTAGGTGTGTGGCCACCTTCTGGATCTTTCTTTGGGAGGCGGAGCCAGGCTGTCCTGCTTGCTCGGGTCAGGAGATGCTGTCTCCAGGGACTGGTTGGCTCCCTTGACATGCAGATGCCCGTGTGCAAGCAAGTCTGAGGTTTGGGTGTGGGAGGTGGTGGGGGTCCCAGCCAGGGCTCAAAACCCCGTCTTTCGAGAGTACCCCGCGGGCAGCAACACTTTCCCAATGTGACGTGGCACATTTCCCGTGTGATGCTGGCTCCCTGCACACAGGTCCCACCGCCTGGGAGTTTCTGCCCATCCCAGCGCCTCCCTACCACACGTTCCCGGCCTGGGGACCCTGCGCTGGGGGACACCCACGGTGCCGCTTGTCGGGGAGAACCTGGGCCCCCAAGAAGCTGATATGCTGGTGCGGGATGGCGAGAGCAAGTGTTGGACCACGGCCCTGAGTTCCACGGGGGTGGGCTCTTGGGATCCTCAGCTGAATGTCACACAGGCTCAGTTGCTGCTAATTATTATTTTTTTTTTTGACTGTTTTTTTGGAACAGTTTTAGGATCACAGCAAAATTGAGGGGAATGTTCCAAGAGCTGCCATACCTCCCACGCCCGCACGTGCGCAGCCTCCCCCGCTCTCAGCACCCCCTCCCAGGAGCCATGCACCTGTTACAGGGCGAGAAGCTGCGCTGACCCGCCTTCGGCACCCAGAGTCCACAGTGGACAGTGGGGTTCACCCAGCGTGGCTCCCTCTGTGGGTCTGGGTGAGTGTGTAATGCCGTGCACCCGTCACTACACTGTCACAGACTAGCTTCACAGCCCTAAAATCCCCTGTTCTTCCTTCCTTCCTCCCCAAACCCTGGCAA
Source organism: Mustela nigripes (assembly GCF_022355385.1). NCBI lineage: Eukaryota > Metazoa > Chordata > Mammalia > Carnivora > Mustelidae > Mustela > Mustela nigripes. The sequence goes on from NC_081558.1 coordinate 215,858,971, forward strand.
CCACTGATCTTACTGTCTCCATGGTTCTGCCTTTAGCTTCCACTTTAAAATAGCATTTTTGATGGAAATCACTTGACTCGAAGAGGAAAGTTGCAAGTGACAGGAAGAGTACAAAGCTACCCACGTAGCTCAGACCCGGGACCACCTGCCGTCAGGCTTGCGCTGTCTGCTTGAGCCCTCGCGCTCCTGCCCTACATACACACGTACACGTGGACCTGAATCGCTTGAGAGTAAGTCGCATACATTGTGAGCCTCGTGTGTATATTCCCTAAAAATAAGAACATGCTCTCGCGTAAAGGCTGGGTGAGATTCCCGGTGAGAGATCACTGGAAAGCTCCTCCCACGGGAGGGCATGCTTCTCTCCTTCCCCATTCCGCTCCTTTCCTCCAGGAACCTTGCCCCATTCCCAACTACCTTTTCTACTCCAGTTCCCTGGCCTGTGCCTCTGAATTCTCATAATTGGGTGGCTCCTCAGTCTCTAGTCCTGCAGAACAGCCCTGTACTGTTGTGCAGTCTGTGCACTGCATAAAAGGCCCTGGATGAAGGGATCTGCCTCACTCTGCTCTGAAGGGGGCTGGATGTTCATAGAGCTTCCTCTGCCCAGTGCGGTCAGTTTCTCTAATCCACAATAAGTCATCCTATGGGCCAGAAGTGATCAGCAACCAAGTGTCTACAAGATGAGACTGACCCACAGTACGCCATGCTGTAGAGTACAGAAAGAGGCCAGTTGCCCGGCTGGCTCAGTTGGTAGAGTACGTGACTTTTGATCTCGGGGTTGTCATTGGTGATCTTAAGATTTGCTTTGGGGCAGTGATGGAGGCGGCAGCCTCATTAAAATTGGTCGAAGAATTCAAGGAAAGAAATTAGGACGGCAAGACTGTGTGTGTGTGTGTGTATGTGTGTGTGTGGTGTGGCTGGGGAACAGAGAAGGCAGGGTGGTGTCCAGATGGTAAGTGAAAGTTAAGCGTTCTGTGGTTTTGCATGGGGAAGGAGTCTAACTCTTGGGTGATTATTTTTTATCTTTTATTAATTTTTTTAAAAGATTTTATTTATTTGTTTCAGAGAGGGAGCACAAGCAGGACGAGGGGCAGAAGGAGTGGGAGAAGCCGACGCCCTTCTGAGCAGGCGTGACACACTGCATCCCAGGACTCTGAGACTGTGACCAGAGCCGAAGGCAGACGCTTCACCAGCTGAACCAGCCAGGTGCTCCGGGTGATTATTTTTCATATTTTAACAACAACACATGGAAAAGCACTTAGCCGTGTGCTTGGCACAAGTAAAGGCTTCGTTAACATGAGCTCCTATTATTACACGCACAGCAGCAGAAATGTGGGCGCCGGCTTTGTGCCTACGCGCCGCGGAGACCCGGAGGCGCTCCCCCACGCGCCCCTCCCTCGTTCATTAACAGCGGTGGCATGGCCGGTGGCCAGGCGATCTTTCCCTTGGCCGACAGCCGTCGCCTGTGGCTTTTAGCATCGAGGAGAACCACCTTTGTTCCTCCAGAACTGGCCTAGGTATGGGTTGAGGGAAGCAGAGTCCGGGACCTGGGAGAGGTCGGTCGGAGGACCTGGGCAGTCTGCAGTAGGCAGTCTCCACGGGGCCCAAGAGACGCGGGGGCCCCCACGGATGCGTGGTGCTTTGAGTTGAGAATTTAAGTATCTAGAGAAGGTACCAAAGTCTGCAGAACGTGGACTTTCCTCCCCATCTGCACCCCCACCCCTGCCTCTGTGGCTGGACATCTGAGGTGACCGTGAACTCCAGGCACATCTTTTACAGGTTGACATTGTCCTTGGCGACGTTGTCTCTTCTCACCATCTGTTTCCCGACGTGGCAAGCGCCTCGCGCACGAGCGCGTGGAGAGCATGACTACTGAGGTTATTTTTGTCTCCTGATTCATTGTTAAACATCTTTTACCCTCTTAACTGCGCAGACGTAAAATCCTTTTCCATATAATAATTGTCTGAGCTCAGAAGAGCCAGGGCTGTTACTCACTGCCACCAAAACCCAGACGGTATTTTTATTCTACACTCAAGTTGGCTCCCGCATTTCTTTCCAGGCCCTGTATGCGCCTTAAAATTTCCATGGATCGGGTCAAGCTGTTCTTTAATCAACCAGAAAAATGCAGGGCACACGTATGTCTCGTTTCTTGCAAAGCGAGATGGACACAGATTTTTTTTTTTAAGGATAAGCATTTATATACATTTTAAGAAGAGGAAAGACAAGAGTCCTCTCCTCCCACTCTCACCGAGGGTCTGCAGATGGCCGAGGAGGACGATGGCCTGTGCTGCCCCTGCTCGGGTCCAGACCAGAGCTGCGTGTCACCCCGCGGTATCCCCATCCCGCAGGGGACAGGGCCCTAGGGGTAGCGCTGTGGCTGTGGAACTCCAGGGTTGAAGGGCATGGTTGCACCCTGCAAGGCCCGTTAGCAAACCTGGAGAGAAAAGTCATAGGACATTGGAGATGGAGAGAACGTGTGTCCTTTCTTTGCCACTTGCTCGTGTTCAGACGGGAGCTGGACGCGGGAGCCCGCCTACCTGGGGCAGCCCGGGGACTCGGCTGTCGGGCCTTTGCCTCCAGGGCTCCCGGCTCCAGGGGTGGGAAGAGAGAGGGCACTGTCCGCCTCAGGCGTTCTGGGAAGAGCCCTCTTCTGCCCTGCGGAGGCTGTCCGTGACAGGTATGAAGCGCAGGAGGGTGATTCAGAGCAAGAGGGGGCGGGGCCAGGTCTCAGGGCGTGGGCTGACCTCATCCTGAACTTGGCATCTCCTTCTCCTGCCCTGGATGTCTTTCCAGATGCTGGTCTTGGTGCCACCCAGCCCCCAGCATTTGCCTTCAATGGCAAGTCCTACCAACGAGCTTCAAGCCCCAGGTTTCATGCCCCGAGTAAGCGCGGCCAGACACCTGCTCCCTACCGCCTGGTCAGCAGGCAGGACCATGGATGCAAAACCTGAGCAGCAAGGGGACGAGTCACAGCTCTCAAGGCTCCTCCTGGCCTCCTCTTGCTCTTATCGACGCCCTCGTCTCCCTCAGAAACGGTGCGGTTGTCACCAACATCCCCAACATCACCAACGTCCCCAACGACCGTGGACTCTCCCCTCAGGATAGCTGTGCAGATAGAGGAGACACACACTGGTGACCATCTAGAAAGTCTTTCTTTCCTACGGGACAGTGAGTGCCTTCGAGAGACTGCTGGAACCCACCCAACATCCACCATCCCCTTCCTTCTGAGGAATGGAAATGTGATTTTATCTGGGGCGGCAGGGTACCCCGTTAAAGGACTCCCTTTTCCATCCTCTCGATTCTCCTGGCTCTCATGTGATGCTCTGCCAAGACATATCCGTGGAAATAGGCTTTGGGGATTCTGGGAAGTCTGTCGAAGGGAGGGATCACTTTTCTCACGTTCCTCTGCCTCTTTCTTTCCATTGACTGGAATGCAGATGTGGGGGCTGGAGCTCTGGCAGCCGTTATGCTCCAACAGCTGACTCCGAGAAGAGAAGCCACATGTGGCCAAAAGGAAACACAGAAGCATGGCGTTCAGAGGACCTCATGAAGCTGCCGTATCTGACCCAGAATGCTCTTGTTCAGACTTCTTTGTTGCACGAGAAACTTTTCTGTTGTCGGATTTTTGCTAGATTCAGCTGAACCTAAGCAAGGTCACATGAATTCAAGATCACATGAAGACACCTTGGTACAGAGGTTGCAACACGAGTATCCATTTGGCGACTAGAAATTCCTCCTCTTTTTCTGCTAGCTCTGTGGGGCCCAAGAACCACTGAATTCTACCGGCCCGGCGCGCTGAGATCAGTGGGCTCTCTTCCTTTCCCACATTCATGCCTGGAATTCTTCCCCGTCCCTAGTGGGAAGGGAAACCCTGAAGGAGTGTCCCCAGCTGCCACACAGAGAAGCCCCTTGGATCCCACGCAGCCCCACATCCCCCCAGAGCAGTAAGGGACATGACAAGTAAGTTTTCCTTCTGTGTGTTCTGTTTTCTTGGCTTTCTCTCCCCCCAATCCAGGTTGTGTGTCCGTGTGTTTTCTCTATAAAATGAGTGACTCTGGAGGTCAGTTGCTGCTTGGTGGTTTGGAGAAGTGGGAGGAAGCGGAGGTGAGCAGGGGCTCACACCAGACCTGAGTGGTCCTGGGCTGGGGTCTTCGGCACTCACCCCACCCCCCGCCGCAGGCACATGCAAGCCCTGGGGGGTGGGGGCAGAGAGACCTCCAGGGCACCCAGAGTGTTGGCCGTGCAGAGGCTCCCTGCGGGTTCAGACTGGGAAATCTGGCCCACTTACAAGCAGGAAGGGCTCCTCGGCTACGAATAAAGATGGGGGGAGGTGGGAGGCTGGAGCCAGTGGGCGCTCAGGGACGTGCTGTTTGTTGATTGACTGATGGGGTTTGTGGGCGATTTGGATGACTTCTTTCAAAAGCAGCAACTTGACAGGCACGGCGGGGCTTTTTGTCCTTCTCATCCTTGGTCCGTCCCCTCTCTGAGGGGTTAAAATCCTTGCAGATCGGAGGGAGCTGGAGGCCGAGTTCAGCGGGTGGTTTGCAGGGGCTGCTCTAGTCTGGCCATTGCCCCCCAGGGGTGGGGATTGAAGAGGTGAGGTCCGGAGCAGGAGCCCCGGGGCTCAGGCTTTCCTCTGGGGATCTCTGTCCTGGTTGCGGCTTAGCACTGGGGGGCTGGCTCCGTGCCCTCCCATCTCATCCAGCCCAGAACAAATTAACTCTCACAGCCAGCCCAGCAGGGCCCCAGGGGAGAAGCCCTCTGATCTCGGGCATTCCCAGAACTGGCCTGACCTGACAGGCAGGTGCCGCACCTACCCGGGGAGTGGCTCACCCCAAACCTGCCTTCTGTCTCCAGCAGGGTGGTTGGCACCCGCCTCTCCCCGCGCCCCACCCCTTCCTCCCCAGCTTCAGACCAACCACCTGGGCCTTCCCTTTCAAAGGTCATCTGAAAACACAGCGTCCTACAGACGGCCAGATGTCACTGGTTTGCAGAGGTCAAATATTTAAAATACGTCATGCCCAGCTGGCCAGCAGCCTGCGGAGCCGTCTCGAACCTGCCTGGCCTACGAGCCTGGGAGTGGTGCCCTGAAGAGAGCAGGTCTTAGCCTCAACCTGGCAGAGGACAGAAAGGCCCGGGGGCTTTCCCAACACCCGATGACCAGACCTCACCCGATCTGGGGTCTCCACTTATGAGCAAGCCTGGGCAAGTCCTTGCTCTGAGCCGATGTCCTCACTGTCCCTCGGAGGACAGGACGGGCCCCCTTGAAGGCTAACTGTGAAGGCCGTGTGTGAGAGCAGCAGGCGGACACGCAGACCTGCTTCCGCTGCGCAGTCTGCCCCGGCTTCTGGGTGGGTCGCAGGTGCTCTCGGAGGGGGAAGGTCCCCAGGCCCCCTCCCCTTCTATCCTCTGGTCTTCCCGTGGACTCCCTGGCTCCTGGCTCCTGCTGAAGGCCGAGCTCTCCCTGCAGGCACGCCGCCTCCTGCACGCCCAAGACGCGGAGGGTGTCTGCAGCGCTCCCTGCTGACGCTCCACATTTCGAGAACTTGGGTTTTCTGCTTCCTCGCAGGGGCTTTCCCTGGTCTGTGCCCCTGTGCTCCTGTCCTGCCGCAGCCGCTGGCTCATTCATTACCCCGGTGTCTCACTGGTTCCTTCCAGACTGTTCTCTGCTCACTACACCTTGTCCCCCCCAACTTCCAAGCCTCGGGCTCACGTGACCTTGGTTTTTGTCCCTGCATGGTTCTATCTGTGGGTCTGATGTACGATCGTGACCTGGTGGGTCATTTCGTGGAACGGTCCCCGGGACGACCCCCTCCCCACCATCCCTCCTTCCGCCATGACCCCAGGAGGCCTTTGGAGGACCAGACAGACTAGTCTGTGCCACACACGGGCATGCCTGTGTGCGTGTGCGTGCCTGCGTGTGTGCCTGTGTGTGTGTGTCCGTGTGCACATCTGTGTCTGTGCCTGACTGTGTGCGTGTGCGCGCCTGTGCATACACAGGCCAGTGTGCACACATGCGTGTGTCGCAATCTGTCATTTGTGCCCCATGACTTGCTTCTCCCCTTTCGCCCGCCCCCGTTCACTTGCGGTGGGCACCGATGTAGGTCAAGACGCCCACTGATTTCCCAGCGAGTGAGCAGAAACAGGAATACCTTGATGTCAGTGGATTTGGTCCAACGAAAGGCAGGCCAAGTGAGAATTTTACATTACTCCGCTCCAAGGGAGGGAGAGATTTACTCCAAGCATTTTATAACGATGGTGTCTGGCTATGGGCTTCACACCCGGCAGCATAAATCACGGTGTTTTGACTGGGGCTTACAAAACCAGTTCTTGAGTTTACAGATGCTAAAAACTCCATCCTGCCGGGCCTGGGCTGTTAGCTGGTGGTGGGGCGGGCTGGGTGCACTTCCCTGAGGGCCGTCCAGGCCTGCGAGACAGGGTTCACGGTGAGGCCCCTGAGGAAGAGCGGGCGTGCCCGGGACTTGGCCTGACGCACAGGCCCTCATAGCCTCCTACCGCAGTGAGAGGACAGTATGGCCAGTTTTCAAGAGATGCAAATTTTGGGCTGCTTCATGGGGAACAGGGTGCTCCCTGAAGCTCCTGCCGAGGGAGACAGGGGAGGGATGCCCTAGGGCAGCACCCCAGAGGTGGTGGTAGGTGAGGCAAACGTGCTTCCCCTGCCGCAACCAGACACCGTTCACGGGGAGAACGCGGAACTTAAGCAAAGGGGCTGTAGCACCCGTCGCAGCAGCGAGGACACAGGGACACCTACGTGGCCGTCCACAGACGGACGGGAAGCCCTGGGTGCTCCCCCGCACGGCTCAGCCGTAAAAGGAACGAATATGTACCCGCATTAGCAGGGACGACTCTTGGAAACTTCCGTTAAGTCAGAGAAGCCAGACACAAAGGCCACATGTCTTGAGATCCTGTTTCCATGAAACGTCCAGAAGAGGCAAATCCACAGAGACAGAAAGTAGAATCGTGGTGGCCCAGGGCTGGAGGGCTTGAAAGAGCCTGGGGAAGGGCGGGGAGCTGATGGTGGAGCAGCGTCTTCTGGGGTGATGAAACGTTCCCGACGTGACCTTGGTGGTGGCATGACTCTGCAGGTGTACTAGGAAGGACTGAACCTCACACTTCAAACGGGCGAATTGTAGGGCACGGGAATAAGATCTAATAGCAGAGCTATTACCAGCACAACAAAAACAAACGGGCTGGCTCAGGGGCCCGGCCGGTGTCACCAACGCTGACCTGGGAGGCCCCCCGCTTCCTGGACCTGCCGGAGTGCCCCTCTCGCGCCGTCTGTTCTACTGTAGGACGTGTTCGCCGGCTCCGTTCTCGTGCTGCGCTTCCGTCCTGCCGTCGGCTTCCAAGCCTTTGGTCTGAGGCTTCCCCTCCTTGGGGCTCTGGTCTGGACGTGATGATGGCGTCTGCTTGGGTTTGCTGCCGAGCCGGCTCCGGCGACCCCATGCTGGAGCGGATGCCAGCTGCCGCTGCTTTCTCTGCTCTGCTCTCTTCACAACAGGGACATAACCCCTTTTCGTGCTCAAGGGCTGTGGTAGACAGAATTGTGTCCCCCCAGGGAGGCCCACATCCTAATCCCCGGAGCCCGTGAGTACGTTCCCTTACGTGGCAAAAGGAACTTGGCGTTCCACGATGGAGTTCAAGGTCTTTGGAGGAGACTATCCTGGACTGCCCAGGTGAGCCCTGCATGTGACTTCCAGGGCCCGGGCAAGGAAAGGGGGAGCAGGCAGCGTCAGAGAAGGCGCGGTGGTGACACAGCAGAGGTCAGGGGGAAGAGGTCCTGCACCGTGGGCCGGGAGGGTCCGTGAGCCACGGAGGGCAGGCGCCTCGAGACGCCGAGAGGGCGAGGAAACAGGCTGTCTCCAGGTTGCTTCTGGAAGGAATGCGGCCCCACGGACAGGCTGATTTTAAACTTTGGACCTCCAGAACTTTGGAGGTAGCAGCTCGGTGCCGTTTGAATCCATGATGTTTGGAGTAACCGTGGCAGACGCGATGGGAAACCGATACCCGGGTTTTACTACGGACCGAGGCAGGAAGCCGGCACAAAGGGAGCTGTCAGAAATCTGAAGTTTCAGTTTCTGCTGGACGCTGGCCTTCCCCAGCGGCAGCAGGCCCCGGGCGGCTTCCCGGGGCTGCTTCCCGGCTCCGTGCTACAGCCCGTCCAGGAGTTCCCGACTCCCGCCTGCGCCAGCCTTGCCAAACCCTGCCCAGGCCGGAGCTGGGGCCAGGCGACCCACTTCCTTGAGAGGGATTCTCACACTTGCCAGGACCTGTCCTGAGTGTGACCCGCGTGCCTTGTCCGGAGACCCTGGGATCCCCCACGCCTTCCCAGGGCGTCACAGCTCCTGCTCCTGGCGGCCCACCCGGCCTCCTGCGTTTCCTCTTTGGCTGGTCTCGGGCAGCTCCGTGGTGACCTGTGGCTCTGGCCTCTGAGAGGGTCCCTTCCTCCTCCTGCTTCTGTTTGTTTGGGTTTGCTTATCGGCGGCCTAAGGAGGCTGGCTGTTTCCTTAGCTAAGACTCAGCTCTGTCGTCTGTCCTAAGCTGATGTCTTGGCAAAGCCACTGTCCGTAGCCCACGGGAGGGAGAGCAGGAGCCAAGCGCCCGTGTCCAGCTGCCCACCAGAAACTTGTCTGGCCAGCCCTGCGGACTCCTGGCCCTTGTCACCCGGAGTTGGCACGTGCAGGTTTGTGCTCCACACGCGGCAGTGGCTGTGAGCTCCCAGGTCCTGTGAACACCCAAGTCTGACGAGAGCCAGACGGGGCGCTCCCAGCGCAGAGGGGTGTCAGCCGTGACCTCCGCAAATCCCGTCTGACCTGTCCTTGGGCCGTTCGCCCGGTGCTTTGTCCACCAGTGCTTGTTACCAGGGACTGGGGAGTCTGGCTCTTCTGGCCTTTGGTGTGTGCACGGCGGACCCCAGATGGGTTTGAAAGGATTGACATTCATTCATTCATCACTCATTCATTCATTCCCTTGGGAAGCACAGAGCGCCCAGCATCAGGCTAAAGGAGTGTGTGGTGCCTCGACCGCCGCGTGCCACGCAGACCACGGGGACTGCGGATGCCGGCAAGACTGGAGGCAAGACTGTCTTCGTGGCTTGGGCCACAGTGGTGACAAGAACAGAGGCTGGCCGGAAGAGGACTCAAGAGGCCACATGCCCAGTACTGGGAGCTGACGGATGATGAGGGGTGAGGGTTTGGGGAGGGTCATGGTGACCCCCGTCCCTGGCATGAACACCCCGTAGATGGCAGGGTCCTTCGAGGAGGGCAGTGGGCACAGAGAAGCTGTTGGGAGTGGGGAACGGTGGGTCCTCTTCGGACACGCATACCCGTCCGTGCAGGGCCCCAGAGCTGGGGTGAAAGTGCCCGGGGGAGGGAGGGGAGGCAGCGGACAGAAGAAGGCAAGCCTTTCTGGAGAATTCTGATGGGGTCGTTTGTTGGCCCTGAAGTTCTGAAACCCTCAGACAAACGAAAGCTCTAGAGTGAACCAAGCAAGTGCCTCCCTGCGAGGCTGTCCGTTCCCAGCCCCATCCCGCGGCCCCTCCCCCAGAGGTGCCCGGCAGCCGCTGCTCGGCCGGTGGACGGGGCTCCCATGCACGCCAGCAGGATCCCATCCCTGTGTGTGTCCCACAAGCACACGCTCCGAGCTCCGGCGTGAGTCTGTCCTGATCACAGGACAGCAGGACAGCCCGAGGATGGGGCGTTGAGGCCCCAGGAGTGACCCCCAACCAGTGGGGACAGCCGTCGCTGGAGAAATGCCTCAGCTCCCTCTTGCCGGCTGGGACGGTTCTCAGGTGTGTCCTGCTTGGTCTCTCAGTGGGCCCTGAGAGGAGTGACATCGGTAAAAGTCCCTGTCCTGTCCTCGCTCCTGCCCTGGGCTTCTTGGGATGCCGCCCAAACCAGCTGCCTGTTCGCAGATCTCAGGCGTCGAGGACAATTCTGCGTAGTGAGGTCGGTTACATCCACCGGGACAATGGATCCGGGCACATTAGTGTATGTGTTATGTGTGTTTAGCTGAGAAGGTCACAAGCACATTATGTCTCAGAATGAGAAGACGCCATCCGGGCCGTCATTCCGTCGTGAAGAGCCGGTTTATTCACTGTGGTCTCTGGGTGACAACAGCACATGGATTTTTCTGACACGTAACAGCTCATTTCTAAATTACCTCCCCGTGGAATGATGCAAAGCTCATACTGCCCTCTTACTCAAGGAGTGTGGGGGGTAGAGGGCATCAGCCCAGCCCGGATCTCTCCGAGGTGGGGGCCCTCCTAACGTGTCGGAGTCACAGTGTGGAAGCCCCGGCTGGCTCTGTTGGCACCAGAAGTCGCTCTGACCTTGAGCGTGGACATGACCCTCTGTTGCACCCAGCTGGTGTCTCCTGCAGGGTGAGAGCCGAAGCTGGTGCAGACCCAAAGGGAGCCGCTCACGTGGGAAGGCAGCTGCCTGCAAGGGCTTTCTACCCCGGAGCCCGAGGCTGGCCGCCCCCGCGTGTCGGGCCCCCGCAGCGGGCATGAGGCCAGAAGGCAGATGCTCTGCTGGAAGCCCCCTCGGAGCCGAGGACGGGCAAAGGCTCTGTTCTTAGCCCGCCTCCCCGCGGACGGTCCGGCCGTGACGTCGCTGCAGCCCCAGAGCAGAAAGGACCCTAGGTGGCTGGACACGACGTGATTCACTGCATTCTGCCCGAAGTGGCTGCTGACTGGTGCCGGCTTGCCTGGCTGGCTCCGGCGGGCGGCAGGTGGGTCCCGCCGGCCCGCTCGTCCTCGTTCTGATCCCGCAGCACCCGTTTGGCCCCAAGCTCTGTAGTTGCACCATAGCAGTGTACCCGGCCGCATGAAGAGCCATCGGGATAATTAAAAGCACTTGCCTGTATGCAGTCTTCTCTCGGCCGCCGGCCCCTGGGTGCGGCCCCTGACCGGGCGGCGGGGGTGGGGGGGCGCTAGGTGTGATCCTTCGTTCTCATTTGGCCCGAGACGCAGCAGACGCCCCCAGAAGTGAACCATTTCATTAAAGGCTCACAGAAGCCCCAGGTCCTCCTTCCTTTCAGCGGGGAGACACCCGCCGGCCGTGTGTCCCACCCCAGTCTCCCTCTGCGCAGCGTCGTCTTCCAGCCTTGGCTCCCCCCGGGGTCCCCTGAGCTGTGGCTTTGACCCCTGGCGTGCCCCAGCATCGAGGTGTCCCGAAGAAGCTGGACCCCCCGAGTCGATCATCATACAGATTCTTCCTGGCTTCAAGGTCTGCCTCCTCAAGGCTCCTTCCACGCTCAGCAACACCCCCCACCCCCATTTCTACTCAGTTCCTGTCTCTGTCTCATCAGCCAGGGACCACTGGACACCCTCTCTTGTCCACCTTGGGCCATCTCCATGCTTCCCGGGGCCGTCGAGGGCTTGTTCCTGCCTGTTTTGGGTTCGTGGGTACAGAGGTCCCTCAGGGGCTGGCCAGGCAGGGGAAGGGGGGCGTTGGGTGTGCACAGGGTAAAGGACACACCCAGGAGACAGAGCGTCCGTCCTGACCCCTCAGTCCTCCAAGCCCTGGACGGGCCCGCCAGACGCACACCCACCACCTCTAGTTCCTGTAGCTTCCCCAGAAGGAGTCACCCCGAATGTGGCGTGCGTGGGCCGGCCCGATACCAGGCACTTTTCCTACCTAAAGGCTTTGAGACCCGTGGATCCCAAGCATCCTGGCCTTGGCTGTCCTACCCTCGCCAACCCCTGCGTCCGCCTCGGGAAATGCTTCTTTCCGGCATGTCTGCTCCAGAACCTCGATGTTCCTGCGGTCCCTAGAGTCTGCCCTTGAGAGCGGGCGTCTGCCGGGAAGCAGGAAGAGCCCCAGGGCCTGTAGAGACGCAGGCCAGAGCGGTGGAGTGAATGGCAGGGAAAGCCGAGTCAGCTTTGCTGGAGTAGAGAATGGGATGAAAATCCCGCCGGCGCTCGGTTGTCGGAACTGATGGCAGAGAGTAGAGCACAGGGAGGTAATGCTGTGTTTGTGGGCAGCCCCTTCCTCCCCGCTCCAGCGGCCCCACGTTGCCAACTCCATCTGACCCGGGCTGCGATGGGCCCGTCTGGCCTCCACAACACCCCCAGGAAGGCACGGTGGGAAGTCGGAGGTGTGATGAGGGCGGGGGGGGGGGGGAGGTTGTCGGTTCAGCCTGGGACGGGGGGGCGCGGGGCAGAGCCAGCTGACTTGGAAGCAGACTGGGGAGAGCCACCTCCAACGGGTTATGAATGAGCAAATACGACAACCGTGGGTGCCCATAAGGATGGGAAGCGGCCCCTCTCACGAGGGAAGTAAGGAAGCTCGTAGATGTATGAGCGAAAAAACATCAAATAGCATTAGAGGTGTTTGCTTTCTCTGTAAACCTTGGTTATGTTTAGTGATTATTCCCTCTTACTGTCCTAGTTTCCCAGAGGATTCTGGGAGACTCCATTTCCAAGGTCCCTGGACCCGGCAGGTGCCCTTGAGGAGGTGGGGGGGGCCCCTTGCCCCATCCCTGACTGCGGCCTCCAGATCCATCTTTGCCAAAAACACACGGAGGCCGGCAGTGCAGCCAGTCTGAGACGTTGTCTTAGTCCCCTTAGATGGCCCTAGAGCCGAGGGTGGCCCTACGCTCCGCGGCCACTGCTTCTTCCCACCGGGGGCTGGCGGGTGACTCAGGAAGAAGCCGTGTTTCCTGGAGTTCAGCACCATTTTAGGACAAAGATCATCATCCACGACTCTTCCTCTTTCTGGGTCTCCAAGTGCGGAGGAAGAGGGCCGGCCGCTTGGGCAGCTTCTGGGCAAAGGCCAGGGGTGGGTGGAAATCAGAGCCGTGATCATTTGTTTTTCAAACAATGAGGCAGGATTTGGGGATTGGCAGCCGCCCATTCCCTGTTTATTTGAGCATGGTGGAATCTTTAAAGCAGAGTTTGTTTAAAACCTGTCTCCCTGGGGGGAAAGAAAATCGATTTGGTTTCCCAGGGGCTGTGCTGAGGGAGGGAGCATTCTGGGCAACCACAGTTGGGTTAAGGCATCTCTAGTCCAAACAGCTGGGGAGCCATTGGTTTGGGCGTCTGTCGGGGACTGTGTGACCTCACCCTGCTAGATGCAGCGTGACCACGCGGCAGGGGACCCGGGCCACCATTTCTTGGTCCACAGGGACGATACGCACCGTGCAGCTTAGAGCGCAGACATGGAGGGAAGCGACACCGAGGCCAGTGCGAGCCGTCTGGACATTCACTGTCCTCGAATGGAATGTACTTTAAGCCTGGGGATTCACCAGCACCATCCTTTGCTTCCTGAGTGTCCTGTGCTCACCGCCCTGGAGACAGAGAGCGCTCCCTGCCCCTCCAGCCTCCACCACAAAGTCCAGACAAAGCCAGGTGTGAGGGCACCGGCTGGCTGCTGCCCGGGGCGGATTTGCGACCCAGATCGGTCACCTGGCTGCATGACGGCACTCCTGGATCTCAGGCTGATGCTTCTAGCGCGCCGGGTGCTGGGCTGTGAGGGGTTGAGGGAGGACCGGGGGCTGGAGCAGTGAAAGTCACGGCCAGATGGTGTCATTCTGTCCTGTGGGTTCATGAAAACAACCTCATTGCTTTCTTTCTCCTGCAGTGACCCTGGGGGGTTGGGCTGCTCTGGACCCACCGGCCAGCTGCCTGATGGATGTCCCACGGGCAGGAGTCTGGGTGGGGGACCCTTGGCAATCAGACCTGAGTCTGACCTTCTCCCGGCTCCCAGGCTGGCTTCCTTGTTTAAAACTCCCATCACCTCCCTTCCCGGTAGCAAACATGCCCTAAACCCATCCCTTCTCCAACACTCCCGTGCACGTGGGATGCCTGGACGTCTTCGGAAACCACAGCCGGCCCTGGAGTCCGAGCCGCCCAGGAGCTCCCTGGATGCTGCTGCCGGTCCAGGAACCACACTCGGAGAAGCCATGCCCTAGGCCTTCTAGGACTGCAGGAGACTTCTAGAACTGGTTCCCGATGCTGTTTCCTCTGTAGCATGGTGCTGTCCCCACACTGGGTTAACTTCCCGTGTTATCTGACAGGTCAGCACATAGACATCACGGCCCCGGGCTAGGGAACGGCCGGGATGCAGAAAGGTCAAGTCCGAGGGCCCAGAGGGGACCCTGCGGGACCGGCCAAACTCCAGCCGGGAGGGAATGAGAGCAGAGGTTATCAAAGCTGCGTCGAGAGAGCAGACGCAGACAGACCAGCAGATGGTCTAGGAGACTCGGAAAGGAAAGGGAGAGCGTGTCTCCCCTTTGTTTGGGGTCTGGGGTCTTTACTGAGGATGTGACCTGGTGTGCGTGTCGTCTTAGGCATCCAGGAACTGGGTAGCGCAGGGACAAGGGTCCAGGTGTCCTTCAGGAGTCACTTAGTCCTTGGAGCCAGGGGCCTTGGCGCAGAGGTGTGCAGCGCCGGTTATCTGGAATGAGCGTAGGACGGCTGTGTCCGGTCGTTCTTCCCCGGTCCTTCCCTGGAAGTCTGCCGCGGGAGAAGCTCGAAGGGGTCCTTCAGTCCTCGTCCCTTACAAGGAGGACACACGTTGCGTGACGAGGCGTGTGCGAGACGGACTGCAGGTCCTCGCGAGAACAGGAGCAGGGCTTTCTGTTTCCCTCTCTCAGCAGAAACCTGGATGGACAGCAAGGTCCTATTTGCAAGAAGGAAAGGAAAGACGGACTGACCCGTCAGCCAGGAAGGAGACTGTGGCAGCTGGAGGAGAGACGCCTCGGAGGGGAGGGGAGACTCGAGGCAGAGTGAAGGAGCTCCAGACACGGAGGGGCGTGGGGGACAGCCGGGTCCACCCGGGAGGGGAGGAGGAAGGATGCTTGGCTTGGGGAGCTGAGTGGGGCCCCGACCCGCTCAAGGCCGAGCTGCGGGGCACCAAGCGGAAAAGACTCTCTTTCCTTGAGGACCCCGCGGAGTCCGATCTGAGCCATCACCCCTGTGACCCAGGGGCTGGGGGCCCACGGCCGCTTCTCAGTCACGGCGTCTTGAACGCACGGAGTGGAAGCCGGGCAGGAATATGACAGGAGCTCAGAGCAACTGGGTGGCGAGCGGGAGCCCATGTATGCCGGTGGGACTCACGATGGCTTTTCCTCCTGCTGGAGTTCTGCTCCCAAGTAGGGCATTTGTAGGATGCCTGGTGGGGAGGACTGTGGGGAAACGGCTCAGAGAGTCTGGGTCTCGGCGGGGGGGCAATCGTGGGGGCTTGGTGCAGGCGCTGGGGGCTGTCGCCATGGGACCTGGGCCTGTGATGTGACTTTGGGGGGTCGGACTGCTCTGGGCTCTGACGTGGGTGGCCGGCCCCGCCTGGGTGTGTGACTCCAGACCCTTGGTCTGAGCGACTGCTCGGATGAGCCGGGCCACTGCGTCCCTGGGAAGCATCATAAACCGAAGCACCATCACGTTCTTCTGTGGCATCTGATGTCAGGAATCTGCCCCAGCCGCGGAACGAAAGAACGGCCTGAAGTTCCTGGACCCTTCAAGTGCCTCACCGACGGTTAGGATTTCATCCATTTGCTCGACAGCTTTTTCTCTGGGGCATAATCTCTCTATACCTATATTTTTCATATACATTTCATAAAACACCTATCTGCGTATGTATCTTACGGACATGAGATAACCTCTGTCTCTCTCTGTCTTACGTGTATGGAGAGTATAATTTCCATCTACGCCTATGTGTCTTTTCTTAGATATGCGATACGCGCTGTCTTTCTGTGTATTTCTATATATAGTACGTACTTACAGCACGATCTCTATGAACACGTCCTTACATATACATTCACATAGAGAGAGAATAATACGTCTTTATATCTTCTCATACACTGGTGTCCTCCGCGCTACGGCTTGAATGTTTCTGTCCTCCCCAGATTCCTACGTTGAACCCTGACACCCCACGTGATGGTGTTTGGAGGTGAGGGGTCAGGAGGGTAGAGCCCCCCTGAGCGGGATTAACCCCCAAATGAAAGAGATCTGACAGAGCTTCCTGGCCCCTGTGAGGACACAGTGAGGGGACGGCTGCCTCTGGACCAGGAGGCGGGCTCTCCCCGGACGTCCAACCCACCAGCTCCTTGATCCGGACCCCCAGCCTCCAGAAAGGTGACAGACACATTCTATTGTTTATGCTGTCAGCCGGAACAGACTCAGATACTCGGTCTCTGTGCATCTCTACGTGTGTACAGACATGTCTCTCTCTCTACATATAGCCTCACATAAGCACGTGATGTCTCTGTGTTCTCGTTCTCTTACTTCAGCACCGTGCACTCGTCCAAGTCAGGAGACTTGACATGACTGCAAGCTCGTCTCTAACCCGCTGTCCATATTGGAATTTCGAGCCCCTTTTTAAAGTTAAAAGCGGGTCAACACGGTTAAGCTTTAGTGTGACTAGTAGTCAAATCAGAACCTCCACCGCCAGCACGTTGGATCAAATGCAGATGGCAGCGGGGAGTCCCAGGAACAGGAGGACACGACGTGGCCAGGTTCGCTGTGGCCCCTCCCGCCCCGTCTGTGTCTGCCATCCGTGCGGTCCATGGTCACTGTCCTCATGGATCCCCGTCTCGGGACGAATCCGGGAGGCTCGTTTCCTGTGTCTTCTCCATCGCAGAGGTCTGGAAGCTTTGAAAAACCGGAATAATTTCTTGTCTGGAGATTACTTCCTTTGGGCACCAGAAGGAGGCTCTGGCGGAGGCAGAAGCAGCCACCGACGTGAGTGCAATGATCAAGCCCCACAAATGAGCAGAGCTGTCTCGTCGTTTCTAAAATAACGCCCTTTATGGTTACCTCGTGACGCGGTCCAGGATCTCTTCCAGAAACGCGGAATTCAGTTGTCCCGACTGAGATGACGCGGAGGAAGGCGTTCTTTTCATCTCCTTCTGTGACGTGTAAAACGAGACCCAGCGACCAGCATGAGCGTCGGCAGACTTGGAATCCGCGGCCCCTTTTATCGCTCAGCAAACAGAATCCAAACCCAACTGACCGGGGCGGATGGCACGTGGCTGCACGTGGCCAGAGCCTGTTTTCGGATCTGTCCTTGTGAAGCTCCGTGGTCCGGACCCCAGCCTGCCCTGAGTCCGTTATTCTGACTGTGGTGCCCCGTTCTTGGCTCCCGGATCCAGTCTCAGACTCTGCTCAGGTGTTGAAAGGCAGATTTCCGGCCAGGCTCTTCGATTGTGAATTGAATGACCAATCTTGCCCAGCCGGGAAGGAAGGAAAGCTTCCCGGCTCAGCTGAAGTCGTGTTTGCCTGGGTCGGCCTGTCTTCCCACAACTGGATAATAAATCTTTGTCCAGAGCGATCTGGTCACCCCCAACCTTGGCGCCCTTCATGGGGGGCTCCTGCGACCAGTGTGGGGCAGATGGGGTCCGAGAGTGAGGGAGCGCTGGCCACGCGCTTTGGGCCCCGAGCCACGGTGGGATTTAGACCAGAGCCTCCTGCTTGACCTCAGGCTGGGGGCTCCTGTGTCCCTCCAGCTAAGGACCACGAGCCCCCTGGAGATGGGTTTTTAGGCTGCCTTTTATCTGAAAGACACCTTTTTAACATTTATTACACTCCTGTCTCACAGCAAAAAGGCACAGGTGCTTTGGAAGTAACTAGAGAGGACACTGGCAAGTTCACTAGGTCTGGCTTGGGTTTCCTACTCAATTTTTTGCTGGACCCACCTTGCCAACACCTCGTGCACATGACAAGAAGACGGAGCGCGCAGCGCGGGGAACGCTGGTCTCAGGCGACCCCGCTGGTGAGGGGCAGAGCCGGGCTGCCTCAGGGGTCATGGGATCAGAGGTCCCCACCTCAGAGGTTGGCACGCCAAGACGTGGGGACAACCTCTGGCTTTCCGTCCCATGGTCTCACTTTTTTTTTTTTTTTAAGGATTTTATTTATTTATTTGACAGAGATTACAAGTAGGCAGAGAGGCAGGCGGGGGGCGGGGGGGGGAGCAGGCTCCCCACTGTGCAGGGAGCCTGATGTGGGGCTCGACCCAGGACCCCGGGGTCATGACCTGAGCCGAAGGCAGAGGCTTCACCCACTGAGCCACCCAGGCGCCCCCATGTGCTCATTTTTTATTTTCTTCCACATACGTCTGTGTTTTGTCCCTGTGACAGACTTTTCTTTCCAACCGCTTGGCATTGGCCACCGTGCCTGCTTCCGTCCCTCCTCCCGTACGTGGGTTCCGGAACCCTCCGCACACCCCGCCCCAGCACGTCCACCTTCCATCAGGGTGTTACCTCTCGGGGGGGACGTCCACGAGGGTCCCTGTGGGCCCGGGAGGACCCGAATTCTAGCTGGTGTCAGCCAGAGCGCAGTGGGGTGCACCCAGTGGCGGCGGCTGCCCAGTCTGCAGCACCCTCGCCCCTCACCCCAGCCACACACGGACAGACCTGGCGCCCGGGGCTCGAGGGGGCGGTGAGGGCTGGTGGGGGTCGTGCAGGCAGGAAGACGCCAGAGAGTTCGGAATTGGAGGAAGACCCCCAAGAAAGGTAGAGTGAAGCTTTGGTGGCTCCCACACGGCCCTGGACGGCCCACGCACACGGTTAGAGCTACAGGGAATGCCACTGGACAGACTGACCCCCCACTCGGATCCTCTGTGCCGGGAGCGGTGGGTGAAGGGGACCAGGCACAGCCCCGCCTCCCCTGCCCTTCATCTCCGGGGTTCCGGGGGGCCGGTGGTGGGAGGGTCTCCTTCTGGTTCCTCCCTGTAGACAGAGATCTGGCACTCGGGCAGCCGTCAGCCTTTTCCTGGGCTCCCCACGGGGCCACGACAGGCCCGCAGGTCCGAGGCCGGAGCTGGACCCCCTCACGGAGCTCGGTGTGAGAGGAAGGCCCTGGCCGGGAGGAGGGAGCCGACTCTCTGGGCAGCCCTCCTGGGCCTCGCCCGCCGCCCCACCTCCTTTCCGCTCATCTAAGGGTCGGCGTTTCCAAGAAAGAGGGTGGATTGGACGACCCAAAGGCCATTTTATTCTGTTTTATAAGAACCGAGAAAAGGAGACTTTGAAATTCTTGTGCCTCGCTGGGTGTCAGCTCTCGGAGGAAGGTCCCCGAGGCCGTGGCCGAGTCCGTGGCTGCCGGGTGGGCAGGCGGGTCCGCTGTGGGTATGTCGCTGGCGTCATGGCCCTGCGTGTGGCACTGCAAGAATTCGCCTGGCGTGGTCCTGGCCCCCAGGCCGTGCAGCCCTCCTCTGGACCCTTCTCGACCGAGTGCCGCCTCCCCTGTATGGCCGAGAGGTGCCGGGTGAGACCGAAGGAGGAGGCAGCACCTCGCCTGGGACTCTGCGTCGTCGTGGGCCGGCCCCACAGGGCCTCCGTGGGACCTTCTCAAAGACTTTGGAAATCTTGAGAGCGATTTCTGAAATAATCTGCCCCCGGTGGCCGGGAGGGGGGAACTGGGTGGCTCCGTGGGTTCAGCGTCAGACCCTTGTTTTCGGCTCAGGTTGTGATCTCCAGGTCGTGGGATCGAGCCCAGCTCCGGGCTCTGAACGTCGCACGTGATCTCTCTCTTGCAAAGTAAATAAATAAGATCTTAAAAAAAACAGGCGGTCAGCAGCCCCAGAAGCAGCAGACGCCGGCGAGGAGCCTGCCCGAGCCCCGTGATGGCTGCGACAAATCACCACCCCATTTGTGGCTTAAAACAACAGCAATTCATTGCCTTTCCGTGTCTGGAGGCCAGAAGTCTGAGACCAAGGTGGGGGCAGGGCCGGCTTGCTCTGAAGGCTCCAGGGGAGGGTCTCTCCTGCCCCTGTGGCTGCTGGGGTCCCCGGGGCCCCGCTGGTGCTCTCAGGCAGCCATCTCTGCCTCCTCTGTGTGTTGGGGGGTGGCTGGCGGTGGATTCCATCCTCCCCCGCGCCCCGATCTGGGGTGTTCTCACTCTGGAGATGTATGTTCAGCACATCTGCCAAGACCATATTTCCAAAAAGTGACCTTCTGAGATTCTGAGCGGACCTGAACCTGGGGGGCTGCTTGTCCTGCCCTTGGCTGTCATCTCTTTCTCCTCACGGTGCCCCCGGCTTGTTGGAACTTATTGGAACCCTCTGTCGAGAAGCTCACATGAGGCCGACGCCGGGAACACCGTTTCTCTCTAATGCGTTCGGCAGCAGCCCTGGAAACCGCGCTGGAAACACGGCGCTATCTTTCTCCTTCTGGGACGGAACACTGCCCTCCGTGGCCCGCCCCCCGCCCGCGGGACATTCCAAGCCGGTCTTTCCATTTGGACTTTCTCATCTGTCTGTCTTTTATTTATACAAGCCCCAAACCACAGAAGCCTGCCTGGTAAACACTCGGTTATTTGCTCCGCAAATGCTGGGATTGGAACCCCAGCCCCCCAGCCCCCACCCCTTCCCTGGAAAAGCCTGGGCAAAGCCTTTGGGAAATAGAAAAGGACTTAGTCATCGGGAAGGAAGTTCCCAGTTTTGAGAACCCATTACCAAACCCCGCAGGGGTGGCTAGCCGCCTGCTTTCCAGTTCCTGGGAAGCCAGGACTCCACCTCGAGGCTGAGTGTCTGGTGACCTCTGCCCCATTATGCTGCTTAAATGCTCGCCCACGGTTTCCCGGGGTGGGGGTGGGGGTCGCCTTGCTCCCCTGAAGGAGCCGCTTTGTGGGGCCAGCCTTAGTCAGGTCTTCCCCAGACCAGCCGGCCGCTTGCTCGGGCAAGCGGAGCATCAAGGGAGATGCAGGCGAGCGGCCGGCTTCCAGCTGCCCTTGTCCTGGGAGGCAGCCCGGCCGCTTTTCCTGGGTCTGGGATTGTAAAGTGTTGGAGGGAAGGGAAAGGTAGTGTGGAGGGACTTGCCACCCCCGTGAGAATTTAAAATGCATAGTAAGACGGGCGCCTGGGTGGCTCAGTGGGTTGAGCCTCTGCCTTTGGCTCAGGTCATGATCTCAGGGACTGCTCGGCGGGGAGCCTGCCTCCCCCACCCCCCCTCCTGCCTGCCTCTCTACTACTGGTGATCTTGCTTTCAAATAAATAAATAAAATCTTTTTTTTTTTTTTAAATAAAATAAAATGCCTAGTAAGATTACATTTAAGTCTATTTCTAAGGCCGATGCCCCGCTGAGCGTTGGTTTCCCAGCTGGGAGGGACTCCGTTCGCCCTTGGACTCCCCAGTCAGCAAGCCGGTGAGGAACGTGCCGGGAAGGGGCTTCCCCCTCTGGGGTCTCCCAGGGAAGGGGACGACGCCCGAAGGGCCATAGCAGAGCCTGCGCGCCACAGTGCTCCTGTCTGTTCTGGGGACCGTGGCTGTCGGGGTATCCGAAAATCAGTCGCCCTCGGAAATGGAGGTAGGGGAAGGCCACCTCTCTTCTGACGACCCCCTCGTGACCAGGACGATTGACCCAAGGCCACTCAGTCAACAAGTACTACTGTATGCTTGGCACTGGCCGGGGACCAGGAGGAGGCAGCCTTGGCCACGAGGCCCCCCTGGCGTTGGCACCGTCTCTCAGGCAGGAATGAAGAATACGCACATGGAGACGACGGACAGAGAGGCCAACACCCAGAGGGAAAGGGATGGGGCCGGCTCGGAGGCAGGGCAGGATGGCCAGGCAGAAATCTGCTTTTCCCCCGGGGCCAGCTGGACCGATGTTTGCTTCTTGTCGGCCCAACGCTGACCTGATGGCCCCCCCAGGCCCGGCCCCAATTGTGCGACCTGACCTCGGCTCCCGACCTCAGGCTGGCTTGGACCCTGGACCCAGTTCCTGCTGCACGGCTCTGCGTCTGTCTGTGCTCTATCGTGACCGTCCACTCCACGGCCCGCGCTCTCCCGCGACAGCCCTGGTCATTTCCCTTTCAGGGTCAGCAGGTTCTGGGCCCAGGGCCAGCCCTGCCTCCACTGGCTAAACTCCCTGAGGCCCGCCACCCGTCCCCCGGGCCCAGCGCAGGCCAAGCCTTCCCTGCCTGCTTCCCCAGTGGGGACGGACGGCTCCCTAGCACTGGCCGGCTCCCATCTGGTGCGGCGTGGCCCCTGCTGCCTGCCTGTCTGTCCCCAGGTGACCTGTGCGCGGAGTCCGTTCGGCCAGTGGGTCCCCCACATGGAGAGTGACTAGAGTTGACAATCACGGTCACTCTTGTCCTTAAGCTTGGTAAGGAGGGAGCGAGGACTAGCCTTGACGAGGCACACAGTCCTGTGTTCAGGGCCGCTGTGAGGGGCAGTGCTCCCTGTGTGCAGACGGGGACACAGCCCAGGGAAGGGAGTAGAGTCCGGGGGTAGGGCTGGATCACGAGCCCAGGGGCCCCCGAAAGTCTTTCTCTTCTTCTTCTAGACCGGCCCCGTTTCCTCTGGTCCGCGTGCTGCTGCCTGGAACCGAAGCCGCCCCCTGGTGAGGCCATGCTCAGACTGTGCACCAGGGGGCAGGGGGGCGTGCCCCTCGGGGGGGCCGCAGGGGCGTGGGGGGGTACCCCACCTCCTCATGCCGGTCCCCTTGGTGCCAGCAATGCCTTGTCACAGCCTCTAGATAAGGCCTTCCGGGGCTTAACAGGCCTCATTATCTGACCCAGATACCTGCTGAAACCGACCCGGCCCGGAGGGACCCGGAGGCCCCATCTCGCAGCTCTGAGGGGTCAGCCCCTCACCACAGGTGCCGGGGGAGATGCTCCCCAGAAGGGGGGGGGGCCACACCTGCTCCCTCGGAGCCTCGGGGACCGTCCCCCCCCAGACCGGTCCTTGCAGGAAGCCTGCTCCCTACCCAGGGCCTTCGCAGGCTGCGCCCGCTCCCCACGGGTCTGAGCTCTCGACCGGGGGGACACAACCTGTCGTGAGCTTGTTCAGGGTCTGTCCTCTGCATCGTAGACCTCGGGAGCCACTGGGGAAAGCGCCGCATGCTGGGGGCTCAAACCAACACAAGTGGGTCCTCTCGCTGCCTGGAGGCCTGAAGCCCCCCATCCGGGCGTCATGGGCCGCGCTCCCTTCTGTGGTGGCTTCTGTCCTACTGTCCCGGGGCCCGCAGGGTCATCCTTCCAGTCCGTGCCTCTGCGGGGGACACAGCCTTCCCTCTGCGTGTGGCTGGGTGTCCGCGGTTCTCTTTTAGGAGGACACGGTCCGACCGGATTGAGGTCCCCTCGAGCCATAGCCGCCTCCTTACTCAGCATCATCCGCAAAGACCTTGTCTCGCACCTACCTGGGGAGGCTTGGACATTTCCCTTTGGGGACAGGACGGAACCCACAGCAGACTGGACGGCTTTCCGAGTCTGGGTCAGCCCCGGCCATGGCTGCGTTCCCGGTGTGCATGTGGACGGCCCGGGGATGGATGCCCGAGCAGGTGGGATGAGGATTCTGCAAGCAGGTGTCCCCGCAAAGAGCCAACACTTAGGACAGTGTGACTTGTGCTGTCTGTCTTGTCCTCTCTTCCTCCTGTAGCTTTGAGTCTCTGCACAGACCGCAGCCCCTCCTGTCCCGTTCCGTTTCCTGCCTCCGGCCGAGCCCTTCCAGGAGCCGCACCAGCAGGGCCGGATGCGCCCGGGGGAGAAGACACAGGGCTGCCCTGGTAAGAGACAGTGACCGCGCTTTCTCCCGCCTCCCGGCCCCACACGTGTCCCCAGCAGCTTCCTGTGTCCCCCAGGGCTGCTCTCCTCCTGGGCCCGGAGCGGCTCGCGGGGAGAGAGGGAGTGGGACGCTCCCGCAGAGGCTGACAGCGTGTGCTCGTGGCCCCTCCGAGGCCGGCTCTGGCTTTGATCTTGGGAACTTCCGCCTCTATCCAGAGGCTCTGAGCCCATCTCTGGCTGCATCTCCCCGAGCCCACAAGACCGAGGGCACGGGTGTTTCCTGTCACCAGTGTCACTTGCTCCTTAAATCGCTCCGTACTCAGCTGTGGGCTGCAGTGACAAGAGGCCACGGCCTGAGAGACTCAAGGAACAGAAAGGCGCCATCTCCGGGGTCTGGAGGCCGGGCGTCCGAGATCAGGGTCCTGCAGGTTGGGTTTCTAGAGAGGACTCGTCTTGGCTGGCCGAGGGCCACCTTCTCGCTGTGTCCTGGTGTGACGGAGAGAGAGGGGGAGAGAGACTGGGAGCTCTGGTGTCCCCTCTCACGAGGACACCACTGCTGTGGGATCAGGGTCACACCCTCACGACCTCACGACTTCCCGGACTGGAAATGCAGCCCTCCTGGGGGGTGGGGCTTGCACAGCCAGTCCTCCACGCGCATGCTAGTTGTTTTCCGGACAAATCTCTTTTTGGAAGAAATGCTATTGCCTTCGACCTGCGACCTTTAGGGGCTGCAGCAGGCAGGGAGGGAGGCTGGGGCTGGGGTCGGGCTGGGCTGCCCCACGCTGGGAGTTCTGGCACTTTCCCCTCAGGCCCTGCTCAGGCTGCCGTGCTGAACTCACACCCTCCAGCTGGGAGGAAGGCCGCGGGACCAGGACGGCTCTCTCTGAAAGCCCTCACCGCTCACCGTAGATGGTAAGGCAGAGCCAGAGAACGTCAGAGGTTTTGGGATTGAAAGGCGGGAGGCGCTGTGGAGAAGCCTTGCGGGCAGGCCCAGTGCCCGTGACCCTGTGGGGAACCCCCTGAGACGGGGCTGAGATCGCACAGCCTCGCACAAGCCGGAGGAGGGCAGAGCCCCTGTTCTGGTGGGATGAAGACGTTTACAGACCATTAGACCGAAGGCGGCGGCCTTCCCTGCCGTGGCTGGCAGGGGAGGAAGACACGCGACTCGCGAGGCGGTCCGCGGGAAGCTCCGATCAGGAGGGTAATCACCTAGAGGAGTTCCTGAAGGCTTTCCTAGAGCCCTGGGAGGGCAGAGAGCCCGAGGCTGGAAGGCGTGGGAACCGACGTATTGTTTCCAGCGGAGGACACGCTGCTGAGGCCCCGACGTGGGCACCCACCCGCAGATCCCGCGCGTACCGTCTCTTACTGTTCTCCCCAAACATCTCTGCAGGAACCGGGGGTTAGTAGGGCTGGGGAACGGGGCATGGGGCAGAGGGCGAAGGCGGTGGTGGGAAGAGGACGTCCGGGGGCGCGATAGAGGCGGGCCAGGCTCTGCCCAGTGGGGCGCACGGACGTCCCGCAGCTGCCGGAACCAAGCCCCACGGACTGGGGGCCTAAACCCACGACCTTTGTTCTCTCGACGTCTGGGGGCAGACGTCTGAAACCAAGCTGTGGGCAGGGCCGCTTTCCCCTGGAGGCTCCGAGGGAGGCTCCTTCCTTGCCTCGTCCGTCGCCAGTGTTGCCAGCGGCACGGGCGTGCATACACGTCCTTCCGACCCGTGCCTCTGTCCTTCCACGGCCTTCCCGTCTGTGTGTCTCCAGTCCACCCCCCTTCTCTTAGGAGGACACCTGTCACCAGAACCAGACCCGCCGTAAATCCAGGAGGATCTCATCCCAGGACCTGCATGTTGATCTTATCTGCAAAGACTCTCTCTTCAAGTAAGTTCACACGCACCGGCACCAGGGGTTAGAACTTGGACTCGTCGGTGATGGCCCAGGACTAAGGGCACCTCACTAACGTCTCCTTAGTAGCGAACTGCCCGGGGTATGGACTGGGTCAGGGGCTGTCAGCCTTGCTGCCCCTTGAAATTCCCCTAGTGCCTTCAAGAAAGGGGGTCCCTCCCTCCCCAGAGATCCCGAGCCCTTTTCCTGGGTTGGTGGTGGATGTTGGCTTTTTTTTTTTTTTTTTGGTGTTGTATGTGAATTCTATCTCATTATTATTTTTAAATTTTTTATTTTTTTATTAACATATAATGTATTATTCGCCCCGGGGGTACACGTCTGTGAATCGCCAGGTTTACTCCCTTCACAGCACTCACCAGGATGCTGGCAGTTCCTACAGAGTGAAGCACACAGTCATTCCACGCAGAGGTGGGCCTCATCCAATCAGCTGAAGGTTTGCATAGAACAAAGGCTGACCCTCCCCTAAGTAAGAGAGAATTTCTCCTGCCGGACGACGTTTGCATTAAGACGCGGTTTCTCCTCCTTTGACCTCAGACGGAAACGTGGCTTTTCCTGGGTCTGGGGCCAGCGGGGCCTCCGATGGACACCCCATCCTTGCCTCTCCCAGGTCTCAGACCTTCCGAATCAGACTGCGGTTCTAGAAGGCTTCTCCATACCCCGTTTTTCCATACGCTGCTTTCCCATACATGGGTCCTGACCAAATCAGAAGACATTCATGCACTCTAAACGGGAAGGCACGGTTATTCCCATTCTGCAGATGGGGAAGCTGAGGCCCAGAGACGCACTGATGATAAAGCCATCTGGTTGTTGGGAAAACAGAGGTGGACCCAGGACATCTGGCTGCTTCCCTCCTCATGCCACTTGTGAGTGCCCCGGGCCGTGAAACCCAGCTGAGATGTGCACCGTCGTCGGCCTTCGCAGTCTTCTGCGGACCTCTGACAGCCGTCGCAGCCCGCCCCCCAGAGCCCCCTGCAGTCACATCCCCAGGGGCTCAGGGCACCTGCGTGGGGTGGGGCTGCTTCTCCTGAGTCCAAACTGCTCTGGCTCGAAGTCGAAGGAGCCGTGTGTCCCGCATGCTCCTGTGGGCTTGGGGACAGCGTCCCGAAGCTGTGCTAGACCCTTCCTGCCCCCCCGAGCCCGCGCGGAGGGCAACAGTTACCAAAGCGGAATGTGGAGAAGGGATCCCAAACCCTCTGTGCTGTGATTTTACGATGTTGAGGATTTGCAAAGCTACACGTTACAGGAAGAAAAGACGAAGATAAAAACTGTGCATGTCTGGGGCGCCTGCGGGGCTCCGTGGGTTAAAGGTCTGCCTTCGGCTCAGGTCATGATCCCAGGATCCTGGGATCAACCCCTGCATCGGGCTCTCTGCTCAGCAGGGAGCCTGCTTCCCCCTCTCTCTCTGCCTCTCTGCCTGCTTGTGATCTCTCCCTCTGTGTCAAATAAATAAAATCTTTTTTTTAAAAAAAACCAAAACCAAAACCAAAAGGTCCATGCCTGTGTGTAGTTCCAGGACCGTAAAGAGACCACACCAATGATAAGGAGAGCCCCCCCAGCAGCCGGGACTCTGGGCAAAGGCCTCACCGTGGGTCCCCACGCCCCGGGACAGCCCTGTCCCTGTGCCTCTCTCTGCGCTCACCCCCCAACCTGAGGCCGGGCAAGGCAGGGAACAGCACGGCACCTCCCGGCCTGCTCACCGGCTGGGTGGTCATTGCCAAGGCTGCACGTTGAGCAGGATTCTAGAACGGGGGCTGCGAGCAGTGAGTGATGCCACCGGAGTCATCCCTGCCCTAGGCCAGCAGTGAGCCCCTCCTCTATGGCCGCTCACATCCGTCCCTTGGGACACAATTGCCGTGTCCCAGGACAGTGCTGGGGCACATACGTTTTGGCTGTAGGGTAATGACAGACGTGATTTTCCAGTGCATCTGCTGTGCGCGGGACCACTGATCTCGGAACCCTTCTGAGGTCAGCTTGTTCACCGCCTTCCTGCAGGGGGACAGAGCAGGCAGAGCCCAGCGGCCACACCGTCACCGAGAGCAGAGACGGGGTCATGTCCTCGGAGACACGCTCTGGGGACAGAAATACAGCTTCGTCCTGTGGGCTTGTGTCTGGCTGCTTGTGTGTGCAGCCACACACACAAGTGTGTGAGTGTGCAAGCAGCAGAGCACATCTGCATTTGCACACACGAGAGCGTGAGCACAAGCATGTGTGAGTGTGTGTGCGCACACGTGAGGGTGAGCGCGTGCAAGCAGCCGAGCATGTCTGTACACACATATATGAGAGTGTGAGCTGCGAGCTCGTGTGAGTGTGTACACACATTACATACACGGGTGTGAGTGTGCAAGCAGCTAGCTCATGTGTACTCACTCGCACATGTGAGTGTGGGCTGCGAGCGCATGCATGTGCATGCACGCAGGTGAGAATGTCTGAGCAGGTGCACATTCGCACTATGGATGCATGCCCGAGTGTGAGTTTGTCTGCATGGGAGTGAGTGTGTACACAGGACAGCACAGAACCCCAGGTGTTTGCATGCGCACGTGAGCGAGTGCGTGTGTGCGAGTGAGCGCCACCGTACCAACGGCTGCCCCAGATCCCTGGTTCTTGGAGACTGTTGGGCGAGACCCCGGGTTTTCTGCACGGAGACCCCGCGTGAGGAGAGGGGACGGGAGGGCACGCTGCCGGACGGATACTCCTTGGAAGTGACGAACTTGACACCCGGGAGGGCCGCCCTCTCCCCGCTGGGTTACAGGGCGGGGTCATTTCCTCCTCAGAGCGTTTCCACCGAGAAGAAACGTGGGAGAACCCTGCGGCCGCCGTACAGAAAAGGACGCATCGGCAGGAACCGGAGGGGAGACCTCAGCGTGGGTGAAGTTGAAACAACACACGTTTTCCTGGTGCGCCTGTAGGGGACGGCGGTGTACGGAGGACCAAGCGAGCAACGGATGGTCCATTTCGAGAGTGTTTTTTAATCATGTGAGTTTTGATATTAAGGGAAAGCATGATATGACGACGTTTTACGGACGCTTCCGAGTGAAGGTGACGTGCGGTGCTGGAAAGACGTCGGAGCCGGCTGCGCGCTCTGTGCGTCTGGCCGGACGCTCGCTTGGTTGGAACCGTGACCCGACGGTGGGGGTGGGGGGTGGACTGTGAGGAATTCAGGCTTCAGGGTTGAATGTCCCGGCCACAGGCTAGGCAGCCTCTCTGACCCTCAGTTTCTTCATCTGACCAATGGGCACAAGGGACCTACTTCCTAGACTAGTTCTAAAGGTGAGAAAAAACAGGGCACAGAACCGATTTCAACTGGATGATATCACCCTTAACCGCACCTTCAGACTTCACAGAAGCATTCATGGGCTTCTATAATAGCCGGAGTTCTAAGAAATAAGACCATAGAATGTTGTAATACGGATTCATGTCATATTCCTAAATGCTCAGGCTGACCTAAATTACAATACTTTCCTGTTTATTGTTAGTGTTGATTAAAGCCTATTTTCTTGAATATTATGTGACATCTTTAAAATGCATTCTTCTCTTATTGAAAAATTCTTTAAAATCACGGCACAGTCTGTGAGTCAATCCTGTCCTGCAGACTTTCCAAGACCCCCGTGCCGAGCCCCCCTTGGCTGCGTGAGGTTTTGCAGCTCCTTGTTTTTTTCCTCTCGTCCTGGAGACTCTCGTTTAACCACTAACCACGCAAATGCCCTGTTCGTCTGCTTACAGGTTACTCCACGGAGGAGGAAACACGCAGCAGCTGGAAGGTCCCTTCAGAGAGGCTATTTTGTCTCTGGAGCACAGGGAACAACTCTCGCGAACCCCGCAGCCACGATGGGTCTTTGCTACCTTATTTGAAAGCTTTCTTGGCAGAGCTAACGAGATCTTCATCTCACGGTAGAAATGCACTCCGGCTCCGAGCCCCGAGCCGTGAAAGACGACCCAGCGGGGGAGCAGGGCGGCACCACCGACTGGAGATGTACAGACCCGTGTCACCGGTGACGTGTGGGCCACTGACATCAAACATAAAGCGCTCGTCCCCCGTCACCTGCAAGGGGTTCCCTTTTACTCCTGTGGCCCTCTTGGGACGGCGCCCACGTTCCCGGAGGCACACAGAGTCATCGCTCGTGGAGATGGGGTTTACGAGGGACTGTGTCGACTTTAAATTGTCTCCCCGTCTGCGTGACGTGGCGCCTGGGGCTCTGCGAAGCTCTGCGTTCCCATCCCCTGCGATGGCTCGCTTCAACGCTCCTCCGGGTCAGACGCTGACGAGGAACGGGCCGCTCCGAGACCCCGGAGGAGGTGGCGGGCTGGAGGGGTCTGTACACTCCGATGGCTTTGATCTGTATTGTCCCGCCGGCTGAAGGGTGCTTTTCGGGACCCACTTTGATGTGGCGCTGTTCTCCAGCCAGATCGCCACGATAAGGAAAGAGAATACTTTGTCCTTGATGGAGGGAGTCAGATTTGGGTCTGAAACGGGTTTTCTGCGTAACAGTGAGATGGGACTTGGCGATGCTGTCTGCTGGTCGGGTGCCATCTGTCTGGAGAGAGAATGGGCTGTGCCCCGCGGGTCTCCTGAGGGACACAGCCATTCAGCCAGCAGGCATAAGGGACTGTTCCCTTGGAGCACATGCCCTGAAGCCATCGCCTCTAGGCACACCAGGAACAGAAGGGCCCTTTCTCCAGGCCCCTCCGCAGGGCTGCTCACAGGAGACCCAGAGCCCTACCTCGGTCCGACCATGCTCAGGACCCTGCGGCTGGCCCTGCTGGCTCTGGTCAGCGCGGCGGGCCCGACCCAGGCCAGTGGCTTCACAGGTGAGGGCTCGGAGCTCGGCATGGGTGATGCCGGAGGAGTGGGGGTCCTGGGAGCAGGTCTCATGGGGACGGCGGCCCTGCAGAGATGCGTCTGCTTTGAGAGGGGACCTCCGTCCCGTCTGGCCGAATTTTCCGGTAACCACAGAAGAGAAGGCGTGTGTGCCTCTGAGTCAGCTGGTGGGGTGGGGGCTCAGGGCGGGGTTCAAGCACAGATTCTGAGTCAGAAGGTCTGGGGGTTCAAGCACAGATTCTTTTTTTTTTTTTTTTAAAGATTTTATTTATTTATTTGACAGACAGAGATCACAAGTAGGCAGAGAGAGAGAGGAGGAAGCAGGCTCCCTGCTGAGCAGAGAACCGGATGCGGGGCTCGATCCCAAGACCCTGAGATCATGACCTGAGCCGAAGGCAGGGGCTTAACCCACTGAGCCACCCAGGCGCCCCTCAAGCACAGATTCTGAGTCAGAGGGTCTGGGGTGGGACCTGGAACTCTGCATTTGTGCTGCCGGCACAGGCCGTGCTGAGGAGTGAGTTCCTAGAGAGTCCTAGTCAAAGTCTCCCGAGCCTCGAGTCTGAGTGTTGTGTCCCCAGCTGCGGGTAAGGGGAGGGAAACCCAGAGCGGGCAGGGACTCGCCCCAGGCCGCACAGCCGGCAGCGGGCTGAATTTCCATTGCCGCGGGTTCTGGCTCGACCCTGCTCGACCCCAAGGGAGGTCCCACCTCCGGTCCTCTTTGGTGCCTGAAGGTGAAAAGTGGCCCCCAGGGCGGTGAGGGACCCCTCGAGGTCGCCTGCCCAAGCTCTGCCAGGCCCGCGGTCCTGCCGAGAGCACGGCCGGTTTCTGAAGCCCCAGACTGCAGAGACCTGAGACCTTTGCCATCACGTCCCTTTGAAATCTGTCCTACTCGGCTGGGAATTCGCACAAATCCACTCGGCTTCCACCGTCCGCTTCGGTGAAGCCCCGGTTTTGCATTTTTCCCGCTGCAAGCAGAACTCTGGTGGTGATTTCTTTCCTTTGCTTTTTCCTGCGTGATGGGTTCCGTGTAAACCGTACAGCCTCGAGGAGCTGGAGCTGTCAGGAGGTCCCCCCCGAGCCCCTCGCTGTGCCCGTGGGGACTCCGGGAGCCGGGGCTCAGGGCGGTGTCGGTGTCACCCGGCTTCCTGCCCTTCATGCCGGGGACTGCCTTCCCAGGCACAGTGTCGCTTACTGAATCCCAGGACGCAGTCAGCGTTTGACAGATGACAAGAGGGGGTCTCTGGGAGGGCATGAATCACGGAGCTGGTTGCGGTAAAGCCGGTGTGAATGGGGATCTTCTGACCCCAGGTCGCTCTCCCTCCTTAGGGTTATTTCCCATCTCTGAGACCAGAGCCCAGGACCCCTGACTCCCATGCTTTGGGCTCCCTGGAAGGTCCCGTACAAAGGGAGGATCTCCTCTGGGCTCCGCCGAGAAGCCAGGCTCGGAGAGGAACCGGTGGCCTCCCGAGGAATGCAAAAAGCCAAAACGCACGGGTCCCAAATGCAGTTTCAGAGGAGGTGCACGTGTGCCTGTGTGTGCACACGCATGTGTGCACGTGCACTTTTGTGAGCACTTTTGTGAGGGCTCTGCTGACGCTCACCTGGGCCTTGTCGTAATCAGATGGGGACAGCGGCTCCCCAGGGCTAGGAACGTAACCTGCGTCCGTGGTTAGCAGCTCCTCTTAGGTGAAGACGAGAACCACAGTCCAGAGCGTCCTTCCTAAATTCTCGGAGCAGGAAGGCTCGGGCTTTGTGTGTCCCACACAGTGAGGGGCCACGCTCACGGAGCCCACTTCTCCAGTCCCTTCCCCGTGTGATATCCGAGCTCTGGGCTGTTTCCCGCTCCCCCAACCCAGTATGAGGGCCTCCCTGTGTCTCGCCGCAGCCCCCCTTTGGTGAGGAGGGGAAGCCCCCGGCTCCTCTCCCAGAGGATCCACCCCCGGCAGCGCAGCGTTGAGCGGGGAGGCGGCCCCGCGGCTCCCATGGCTCCGGGGTGGGCTTGCTCTGTTCTCGGGGATCCAGCCCCGTGTTCTGCGCAGAGTAAGGCTGCAGACCGCCCCTTGTCAGCCCGGGCTGGGGGCTGGCTCAGCCCTGCTTCTCCCCAGGGTCACCAGCCCCCAGTCTTACTCTCTGCACGCTCGGGGGAGGCTGTGAGGCCGAGGGAGGGGGTCTTTGGGGCGCCGTGCTGGAGTTGGTGATGCAGATGATTTCTGCGGCTGTCTCAGCTCCTTCCAGAAGCCCAGCTTCTCCCCAGGGTACACACTCCTCCCTGGGGTAACACAGGTGCTTCTCCCGGAATGGCATCGTTTTGTAAAGCCGAGAGCTCAGAGGTTACACATCTGACGAACAAAGGACGGTCCCGCCATCCCCTCATCCGACACCAAGAGCCCACGAGTGCGCGGGGCTGGCCGGGAAGTTCCCTGGGGCTGCCCTGCCTCAGCACCTCCGACTGGGGCCTTAGGGCAGAGATCTGCCTCCTCCCAGCTCCAGAGCCCAGAAGTCTGAGATGGAGGCAGGGCTGGTTTCTCCTGAGGCTGGGATGGAGAACCTGCTCCGTCCTCTCCCCCAGCTTCTGGGGCTTTGCTGGCAGCCTGGGTGCTCCTTGGCTGGGGGCGGTACCTCTCCAATCTCCGCCTGTGCCTCCTTGCCTGTCTGTCTGTGTGTCCAGATTTCCCCTTTTGTAAGGACGCCAGGCATCACGGAAGGGGCTCTACCCTAACGCACTATAACATCTCAGCTAATGATATCTGCAAACGCCTCCTTCCAGGACTTCAGCCCATGAGTTTTGGAAGGTTGGGTAGGGACAGGATTCCACCCGTGACAATCCTTGCTACACGAGGTGACAGAGGCTCCGTGGGCAGACGGGATGCCCCAGGCCCCCAGCTAGTGAAAGGAGGGGCTGCCCCGGGGTCTTGAGAGCCCAGTGATCAGACTGACATAGGGCCGGAGGCCGTTGGCGTTTGTGCACAGCAGCAGGTGGGAGACACAGAGACCCAGCGGGCAGGAGGGTGCTGTCCTCGGTGGGGCGCCGTGCTCTCGTCTCTGACGATGGCTGCACGCGTCAGGCCGAGCTTTATCGTCTAGGAACGTCTCGTGTGTGTTTCAGGGGTTGCTTGTTCCACAAAAGGCTGCCGTTCCCGTCTGAGCCCGGCCCGGGGCAGCCTTTCCTATTATGCGTACGGAGGGGGTGGTCGTATGTTCATATCGCGAGGACACGCCCGAGGCTCGCGGAGATTCAGAGCTGCAGCTGGTGGGATCGGGGCGCAGAGCAGGAAACGGGGTGCGAGCCCTAGGTGCTTGGTCCCTTCCCGCCTTGTCTCTGGTGCACCGTCAGCGCCCGGGCGGTGGGAAGCATGAATGACCCCGGGGTTGGGGGCGAGCTCCGGGCTCGGCACGGAGACTTCTAAGCATGCAGGTCCCCGTTCACCCATGACGCCCCCAAGTTCACGCGATTGCCTGACCTCTCAGCCGGCCGGTGGGCAGACTCTGGTGGGGAGCACCTGGGGGAGGGGAGGGTCTGGCTTTCCTTGCTCTTGCAGAACTAGAGGACTGGCCCACGGCCCCTTCTCTGGATTTGATTCCGGCGTTTTCCTCTTGGTTGTTTCCTCCATCCCTCCTCTTACCCCTCCTAGAAAAAGGCCTTTCCCTGCTGAGCTTCCAGCTGTGCAACTCCAGCGTGACCCGAAACGTCCAGAAGGTGGAGGCCGTCCAGATGTTGCACGTGACCTACGCCCCCTGCGGTGGGTGGATCCCGTGGAGGCGATGCCCCAAGACGGTCTACAGAACCCGGTACCTGACCGTGGAGGTCCCCGAGGCCAGGAACGTGACCGACTGCTGTGCGGGCTACGAGCAGCTGGGCCTCTACTGCGTCCTGCGTGAGTCCGGGGTGGCCAGTGGGCGGGGGGCCGGGGACCCCTCGTGAGACTCAGGATGCGCACTGTTGGCACCCCTGAGCCCTTCTGGAGCAATGATTCTCCAGCTAGAGCGAGCATCAGGGTCGTCTGGAGGGCTTGTCCCTGCGCAGGTCACTGGCCCAGCCCCTATCCCTGGGACCAGCGGCTTGGGGTGGAGTCCAAGTTCCCAGCGGGTCCTGAGGCTCTGGGGGGCCCCCTTGGGAGCCCCCGTTTTGGAGCAGTGGCTCTCAGACCTGACTGCACACCGGAGGCCCCTGGGCAGCTTTAAAAACGCAAACGTGTGGATGCGGTCCTCAGAGAAGGGGATGGAATTGGTCTGGGACAAAGGCGAGGCACTGGGGTCTGTTTTAAAGGTCTCGAGCAACGCGAACTTCAGCTGTTTGAGAACCAGCATTGCAAACTCGTCTGTATTGGTGAAGGTCTTTTCTTTTTAAAAGCTGAACGCTTCCTTCAATGGAAATCCTCATCCGGGTGCCCATGGGTGAAAGGGAAAGGTCCCCTGGCCCCCCCCCCAACTGTCCGGGGCCCCTGAGTCCTCTTCTTCCACGGGCTCTTTGGAGGATGCTTGGGGCAGGCGCCTGGGAGACCAGTGTGGCTGTGCCCAGCCAGGGGGCTGGACTTTTTGCAACATTCAGGGCTCAGCCTCTCACCATGGAGAGAACTTTCCAGAAGACCTCTTCCAGGGGCGAGGGTGCCTGTGTGAAGACGTGGGTGGTGGTGGTGGTGGTTCAATTTGAGTCAATATGAGATCAAAAATGAGTTTCTGAGCCGCCAAGAAGGTCTCCCTGCCCCCACCCCTGTTGCAGAGGGGAAGTGGGAAGGGTGTGGCCCCCGCTGAGTTTCCAGGGGCCACCCCTAGAAATGAGGACTGCTGCCTCCAGAAAGCACGAAGCCGCTGTCCGGTGGTCCAGGAGGGGCATCCCATGTGGCCCGTGCCCAGGCGGCCCGAGGCCAGGTCGCTGCACACCAGGGCTGGCGGTCCCCTCACCCCCACTCCCGGCGGCTGCAGGATGTGATGGTGCGGGCCCTGCAGAGGGCTGTGTGGGCTTGGCACACTGAATCATCCCGAGCACGGCTTTACAGGCCCCTGAAGCAGCCTCACGGAGGACAGACATGGCTGGCAGGTCCCACTGACCCCGCTCAGAGGGTTACACACAGGGATGAGCCGTAAAATGACACCACTATCACCAAGGCCACCACTGCCAATAAAAACCTCAGGGCCCACAGCCTGCGGCCAGCTCCAAGTCCCCACTGGTTCCCGAGGGTGCCCTTTCAGTGGGGGGCTGTCCCCTGGGGTCCCGCCAGGGACTGGATCTCAGGTGTCCCTTCCTCTGCGGACACTGGCCTCCCTTCCAACTCTCCTTGTCTCCAAGGGCCATGGGCACCAAGGAAGGGCTGCCTGGGGGCACCTCTCTTCCTGAGGGTGGCAGAGGTCCCCGTGGTGGGGAGGACTCAGGCCACGGCACCTAGGCGTGGAGGGTCCGGACCCAGGGGTAGAAGGTGGGGGCTGCCCGGTCCTGTCCATTTGTCCCTGTGACAGCCACTCTCTTCCCGCCGGCTCCCTGCTGCTGTGAGGTCCCCCGCCCAGAGGAGCCCCCTGGAGCCCCACCCCCCCCAGCCCCACCCATGATGACCGGTGCCTTTCGGTCAGGCTGCTGCCCTGCTGTGCGAAGCCAGGGAATTCTCAGGGGACGGGGAGGGTGCGTGTCCCCTCCCCGCCACCTGCTTGCTGCTCCTCTCTCTTGCCGTCCACAAGCCAGTGCCCGGGGAATGCCTCTCGGGGGACGTCAGCTCCACATGTGGAGTGCTGGCACCTTTAATGAGGAACTCACCAGGTGTGGAGAGGCCAAACATTCTAGTTAGGGTCCCATGGGCAGGGCTCTCTGGGGGAGCTGCTGGGACTGGAGTGGCAGGAGGGCGCGGCTGCGGCGAGGACCCCCCCCCCCCCGAGGACGACTGGCCCCCCCGGGGGTGGCTAAGTGGGGTGGGGGACCTTAGAGGGGCCTTAATGGGGCCTTAGAGGGTCATTCTAGTAGCCAGCTGTGTGGAGAGGAGGCAGCTGGGGGCCTGGAGGGAAGGCACAGGGGATCTTTATTGACGACAGGCCAGCCAGATGGGTTCCTGGTCCCTGATGGCCGGGAGTCATCCACCACCATGCCGTGGAGACGGGGCCACACATCAGGGGGCAGTGGGCAAGGACCTTGACGAGGTGACACAGACTCGGGCTGGGTCTCCCCAGCCCCCTGTCAGATTCAGTTTGTGGCATTCGAGGGGGGGGGGCCGTGGTGGGGGTGGAGGAGGGGCCGAGGTGGGAGGGGCGGGGCGCGGAGCTCCAGCCTCTTCCTCCAGGAAGGCCTCTGCTTGGTCCCAGGGCCTGTGTGACACCGCAGCGGCCACAGGCCCTCACACGGGGCAGCACCCCCCTCTTCACGCCCGTGCTCCTTACATCAAAGCCCGTTTGCTGGTGCCTTGCGGGGGAAGTGAGAAGTGACAAGTGTCTTTAAGGGCCCCCGCCACCCGCTGCAGAATGAGACAGGGGCCAGCCCCTGTGGTAGCCACGGGCCACAGCCTTGGAGTCTGGGGAGGACCGGAGGGCACAGGGCATTCTTCCCTCCCAGTGAGGGGGTGGTGAGCGGCATCCCGGCAACGGTTTTCTGGTCCCCAGGCAGCGCAGACCCACAGCCCGGCTGGCTTCTGTCCCCTCCCACTCAGCCACCGACCTTCTAAAAGCGGAAGGTAGTTAGAGCACCCGCGTGCTGTGTCTGCAGTCTAGAGAGACGGCTTTTTCCATTTTTTTTTTTTTTTTTTAAGTCCACACTGGAGAAACAGTGACAAGTCATACGTTTACTTTATTTCAATGTCTCATCCGTACGGTTACAAGAGTGAGTACATGAGCCCCGCAGGAAATCTGGAAACAGAAAAGAACGAAGAGCAGCGGCCCACGCACAACCTGTTGACACTCTCCTGAGCTCCGGGCAGAGGCAGCGTTTCTAGAAACGCCTGCTCGCCCGGACCGGGATTCCCGGCACCACACTCATCTGGAACATGGTTCCTGCCAGATGCTGTGTGCCGCGTGATTTAGCGGCCACATGGCACCACGTCATCGGCGCGGATACGGAAGTGTGGATGAGACGAGCCGCTCCCACTGGATGTCTAGCCGCTTCCAACTTTCCATTAGAATAAGTACCGCCGTGATGAGGACCGTGTGGGACACACACTGGGGGGCACGCCGGGATGAGTCACTCGCGATCAATTCCTAGGAGCGTCTCAGCCGACACTCACCCACGGGGGTGACAGCCCTGGTTTCCACGGGCTCCTCAGCTGGGCGAGCCCAGGACCCCATGGGGCCGGGAAGCTCCCCAAGCCGGTGACCAGGACCCCTCTGGGGCGGGAACAATGATTCCAGAGCCGGTGGGATTCCCAGCCCCGAGGACAGCCGTCAGCTCCCGCCGTCCGGACAGAAACCTCTGGGCCGTCGCGTGGACCTGGAACTGACCTTGGGTTGCCAGGCTGCTTCATTGTTTGTGCTGAGCTCGTGGAAGGAGAAGCAGATATTTGACTTTCCACCAAGTTGGAACTGTCGGTTCTCTTGGGCTCTCAGTAAGCCGTCGGGCTCCAAGCACGCAGGGGCGCGCCAGCAGCCTCCGCGTGAGGATGAACTGAACTGGAAACCACTGCTGTTGTGATCGGGTGACCGTTTTTGGAAGCCAGTTTTTCTCCGTGGCCTGTATTTTCGTTGCATTGAAGTAAACCTCTGAGTTTAGAGCAGTTGCAGATTTACAGGGAGGTCCAGAGAGGGCAGACGGTCCCTAACGCCCTCCCCCACCGCCACAGCTGGCGGCGCCTTTCGTTACCGTGACGCATTTTGCCCCAACGATGGAACCAACGCCGCACATCACCGTTAACTCAACCTCACACTTTATTTAGATTTTACTTTAAAAAAAAATTATTCATTTATTTGACAGAGAGAGACAGCGAAAGGCAGAACACAAGCAGGGAGAGAGGGAAGCCGAGCAGGGAGCCCGATGCGGGGCTCCATCCAGGACTCCGGGATCATGACCCGAGCCAAAGGCAGACACTTAACAACTGAGCCACCCCGGTGCCCCTGGACTTCACTTTTCTCCCCTGAGTGTCATTTTTCTGTCCCAGGAGCCGACCTTATGTCTCATCTCATGTCTCCTTAGCCTGCTGGTTTTTACGGTGGAAGGGAAGGCCATGACCTTGAGGTCCTTGAGCGGTGGCCCTCCAGGGAAGCTGGTGTTTCCCCGCCACGGGCTGACCCCCACACCCATGCTCTGTGCCCCAGAGCCAGCCCCCTCGTGACAACGTCTCCAGGACTTCAGACGCCAGACTAGGCACCTGGCTGACTGGGAAGCGGCGAGGGGGCCACGGACGGCATGGAGAGGAGAAGGCGTTGAGGCTGAAGGTCAAGCCGTCCCTCAGCAGGGTGGGCCACGTGGCAGGAGCTGGCCTGGCCCTGTGAGAAGAGTGAGGGCAGAGTGTCCGCCTCTGGGCGGTTTTGGCTTTCTTCTCCCTTCCTCTGCTGGAAGGCAGTGAAGTCACCTGCCCTGGGCCGCGTGCGCCCACACTAGCAGGGGTCCTACCTTCTCTCTGTCTGCGGAGACCTTGGGGGACCCAGAGGGCGGTCTCTGGGACCGCAGCCCCTGAGGCTTCCCTTCCACGTGGGACCCCACACATCCCCCCGGGGCTAACCTTCCCCACCCCTGCGGGATGTTTGCAGAGCGTGGTCCCCTGCCGACCTCTTCTGCTTTCCCTGGAATCTGGAGGACTTGGAACGGCTCTTCCGAAGGTCGGGCAGGGTGTGGGGCTTTAGAGGAGTCCGGGCAGAGCTGTGTGCACTTACCTGACACCGAGGGTAGCGGGAGCCCTCATCCTCTGGGTGGGTGACGGGAAGGCTGCGGACCACACAGGCCCTTCCTGGGATGCCTGTGCCCCTCTCTGCGGCCCCCAGCCTCCTCCAGCTCTTGGCTGCCGGGCTCCTTTTGCCCCTGCTGCCCTGAGCCCAGCTGCCCCTCTGGGTGGGCAGCCCTGCAGACCGCCATGGGTCCTGCAACAGGAGTGTCCCAGCAGAGCATCCCACCCCCTGGAGGGTGGCACCCCAGCCTCCCTAGGGTCAGTTTCTTCTCCTTGATCTTGAACTTTCCACCAACCTGAGCGCCAGCCCCGTGCCTCCCAGCCAGTCTCCTTCAGCCCATAGATTCCCTGGTATTTTCCCTGCATCTCCGTCCCCGAAAGCCCTTTTCTTCAAAAGCCCATCATGTCTCCACCACCCCCAGGCCTTGTTTCTATAGGTCTATGTGAGTACTGGCCTTGTCCACTGGAATCTAAGTGTCCTGGAGGCAGGGACTTTGCCTCGGGACCACTGCTGGGTGCTGGGTACCTGGTGCATACTGGAACATAGTAGGTGCTCAATAAATGAGCTAGCTATTGGAATACGGGGCCACAAAGTGGTCTCTAAGAGGGGAGCCCCCACACATGGCCTAGAGAAGGGGATACCCAGCGCCCCAGCTCATACGGTCCTCCATCCGGGCAAGACGGTTAGACTACATGAAAGTCAGAACACGCGGCCCTGGATGGTTGCTCTGCAGGACATGCCAAGATGATGCCCAGCCCAGGACGCAGCCCATGACCAGGTCGTGTCGCGTGTCTCCAGGAAAAGCAGCTGGAATCCAGGGTCGGGAAAACCAAGGCTTGTGCCCAGCATCACTGATTGCTAATCACTCCCCCCTCCAGCCCTGAATCGGTCCAGAGAGTTTGCCTCGAGACCTGGGGTCTGCCCGGTGGTGGGGCCGGAAGCCCCCGCCTCACCATGCGTGCTGGACACGGACTGCCCGGGACTTCGAAAGTGCTGCCCTTCATCCCGGGGCCACCACTGTGTGGCTCCCGCCCCCCGAGGTAGGGTTGAAGCCCTGGTGTGGGGGAAGGGCGGGGCGGGGGGTTTCCAGAAGCAGCAGCTCCATCTTACAGAGAGCCTGCGGCCATGTCCATGGGCACCTCTCGCTCCCGGGCGATGTCTTTGTCCAACTGACACCTTGAGGGGACGATTGCTCACGGGGCCTCCAGAGAAGGAGGATATTCTTGGAAGAGCTGTGACTCTGATCTCCCCAGGGCACCAGAGAAGCCCAGGGGTCGGGCTGGCGCCCGTCGGAACCTGAGCTGCGTCAGAGAGGGAGATGTAAAGCTGGTGGCTGGGGCTTCGGCAGAGCCCCGGTTTGGCCCTTTGGCAGCCTGGCCCTCGCTAAGCACCCGTCTGGTCTGGAAAGCTCTGCTCCTGACCATGAGCTGCTCCCAGGAGAATGGGTTGGTCCAGGTTCAGAACGAGGGAAATAGATAGAAATATTGCAAATATAGTATATGTGACATATGTTATAAGGCTATGGTATCAGCGTAGCGTATATTAGTATAGTATGAAGCTACAGGATACACAATACAAAATATTACACTATGCATAATATATAATGTATAATTATATTATGGAAGATACTTACATACAATATAGTACATATTATTTATGTGTATAATATAAATGTATAATATGTTATGGATAATAGTAACATACTATATTATATGCTATATACGTAATATATGTTATATGTAATATATACAGTAGTATCTGATGTGCATGACACACAGTAATGTATCATACGGCGTATGTAGGGTTACATATATTATCAGAGAAGCGAGAGGTGGCAGGTGGGGAAGTGACCCACGCTGTGTCCGGTGGCAGATTCCTTTGGGGGAGCCTCAGTTGGCCCCTGCCTGCCCCAGATCTGTAGCTCACCAGAGCGTATCCTCGTGCAGATCCGGACAGCCCGGTGACCTTCTGGTACCAGGTCACTGTCCTGGTGAAAATGGACTTTAGGGAGCTGGAGGAGGTGGACCCCAGGCTCCTGGACCACGTGCGGCTTCTGCACTCCATGGTAGGTGGGGAGGACAGGCACTGGGCGGGAACCGAGGGTCAGGATGGGGGGTTCTACAAGTGACCCCAACACGGCTGACTCTGAACCAGACGTGAATTCTGAATCTATAAAAACCAGCCTGAGAGAGGCAGGGTTTATGTGCAGTACACCGGACGGACTGCCGCAAGCAGCTCGCCGCGTTCCGAGGCGGTGGTGTCCTGAGCTAGCCCGTCGCCTTGGAGTGCGGAACGCGTCATCTCTCTGCTTCCATAGAAGGACGCCGCAGCGCAGACGGCCCAGGCCCCAGCGCCGCGCCCTCGCTAACCCCCCTCGAGCCCGCACCGCATGGGGGTTGGCGGGCCTCAGGGACCGTGCCAGGTGGGGGCCTCTTGCTGCCGGGGTCTCTACGCTTCGGCACGAGCTGCATTTGGGGTTGGGAGCTCGTCCCTGTGGGGGCTACCTGCCATCACAGGGTTTCCATGCGCAGGAAGCCAGAAACACAGCCACTGTGACAATCAGAACTGTCTCTAGATGTGGCCGCATGTCCCCAGAGGAGCCACACCAGGCCTGGGGGAGCGCCCCCACGGTGGGCACGGCCCTGTAGGACCTTCCATGGGAATCTCCCCACGCTGCCCAGAGCCCCCCCGCCGGGCTGAGACCCCCATGGCGGGCGGGGCCTGGCTCCTCTTCACCGCTGGGCAGCTTTCCCGGGGACGGTCTGGCCTCAGGGCCCGCTTCGTGGGTGCGTGACCCGTGCAGTCACCCGGCGAATAGACAGGCCTCAGCCTCAGCTGGCCGTGTGGCCCACGGGCGGGCGCAGCCCAGCACAGACGGCACTCACGCTCCCCGTGTCTGGGCCGTCGGGGACAGCAGCTAGACTGGGGTTCCTCCACATCACCTTGCCCTGGCGGCCTCCTTAACTGTCCCAACGGGGAGGGGTTTGTCTTTTTTGGCTTGTTGAGGGGCTGGGGCTGCCCGGCTGGCCAGTGAGAACATGGTTCTGAGACTGCCTGCCAAATCCCACCACGGCGCCGTGGCTGTGCCGCCCGGGGCAAGTCGCTTCACCTCCCTGGGCCTCAGACACCTCCGCGACATCAGAGTAATCGTCCTCCTGCCTGTGACAGGGGCTCTGGGGCTCACAGCGTACACGTAAGGAGCTGACAGCCGTGCCCACGATGTAGGCTCTGAGTTGTGGTTGTTGATATTTTAAACTGTATCGTCTGGGTTCCCCCCATCCCCTTCCTGAGCGTGGGTGTTGCTTCCGCAGGGGTCCTGCCTCCCATGGGCTCCCACTTTGGCTGGCGCTGGGTGCCCCGACTCCAGGATTCCCACGAAGCTGGAGCCAGGGGTGCGCTGTGTCTCCGCGTCCCCCCCACCAGGAGAAGGGGGTGTCGGGTCTCCCCGGGGGAGACGGGTTCTAGTGCCCCCCAAACCTGGTTCTGATTCCACATCTCCCTCGGGGTGAGGGTGGGCTGGGGGTTTTCCAGGGGCAGCCGTACAGAGTGCTGCTGGCGGGGAGCTCATACCACCCACCTTCCTCCCAAACGTTGTGGAGACCATCTAGAAGCGCGGAGTGGCCAGGGTGGCCTCCCGCCGAGGGCTGCGAGGGAAGGTCTGTCCTGGGCCCCGTTCCTGGGCATGTGGGGTCTCTGTCTGTGGCTGGGGTTCTTTGTGGCAGGACACGAGTCGTCCTGGACAGAGGCCCACCCCAACGACCGCCCGATAACTGACGACACCTGCAATGACTCTATTTCCAAACAAGGTCCCGTCCCGAGGTTCTGGGGGTTGGGACTTCAACACCGGATTTTTTGAAGGGACCGGAATTCAACCCATGACTGTGTTTGCAGAAGCGTTCATGGTCCGGGTCGTAGGACTTTTACTGGGATGATGACCAACAGAGGCACAAGGCAGAGGGTCTTTCCCGAGGAGCAGAATGGCGTGCACTCGTGTGTGCGTGTGTGCGTGTGTGCACGTGCGTGTGTGCGCACCTGTGCGTGCTTCTCCGGGCCTCAGTCTCCCTGTCTGTCGGATGGGCGCCCGTCCTCGAGTGATGCTCTGGCTCTGGCCTCCCAGGTCACCAGTGCCTTGCAGCCGCTGCGTCCCGCTGTCCACCACCTGCAGTCAGCCCGCGGGGACACCTCCCTCACGGTGTCACAGCTGCTCCTGGGTCTGCCACGGCCGGTGCCTGCGGCCCGGGTC
This sequence comes from Mustela nigripes, assembly GCF_022355385.1. Classification (NCBI taxonomy): domain Eukaryota; kingdom Metazoa; phylum Chordata; class Mammalia; order Carnivora; family Mustelidae; genus Mustela; species Mustela nigripes. The sequence continues at coordinate 215,902,177 of NC_081558.1, forward strand.
TCCGAGATGCTGGACGAGGTCGTGAAGCGCGTCTATGAAGTGATTGACATCCAGGCGCAAGGTGCCGCTTCCCCTCCGTCCTCTCCGCGGTGGGGGGGGGGGGGGGGGGGGGGGGGGGGGGGGGGGGGGTGGGCCCTGCAGGACGAGCAGGGTCTGACCTGTACGCAGCTCATTCGGGCCCAAACCAAACTGAAACTCTGAGCTCCAAGGTGAAGATTTGAGAGTCTTTTTTTTTTTTTTTTCTTTTTTTAAGATTTATTTATTTATTAGGGAGAGAGTGAGCACCAGCGGGGTTGGGTGCAGAGGGAGAGGGGGGTCTTTAAGCCGACTCTCCTCTGAGCAGGGAGCCCGACAAGGGGCTCAGTCCCACAACCCTGAGATCATGACCTGAGCCCAAACCAAGAGTCAGACGCTTCCCCGACGGAGCCACCCAGGCGCCCCGAGAAGGGTTTTGCACCCACACTGGGCTTCCCTTGGCTCCCACCTCCGGGTCCCCTCCACGCCGACCCGCCCCGGATTTCCCCTTCCTCTGCAGGTCCCTGAACAACTAGGTCACGGCTATCGCTTCCGCTCTTGGGGCGCTCGCCTGCCCTCTTGCTGTCCCCCAGCTTCACCAAGGACATCCTTGGTCCTGGGAGGCCCGTTCAGTAGAACCGCACAACACGGAGCGTGGTAAACCCCCAGAGCTGGTCTCCTTTCTGGAAGGAGTTATCTAGCCCTCCTCTTTGTCAGGGGTCAGCAAACTTCTTTTTTTGGAAAGGGCCACACAGGACGGGGTTTTGGCTGTGGGCCCCATGGCCTCGGTCTCCACGGCTCGGCGCTGCCCTTGCGCTGAGCGGCCGTGGACAGCGTGTGAGCGGAGGGCTGGGCCCGTGGAGCGTTCTTGCCCACGGTGGGAGCCAGATGCCCCTGCCGCTCCTGGGGCTGAGGGGGGATGGCTTCTCTTGCTGGTGGGGCTTCTGTGACATAAAGGTCACATGTAAGGGGGGTGCGGGGTCTGGAGCCCAGGGAAAACTCCAGCGGTTGCATTTTACTCCAAAATGTTCTTCGAGACCCGACTGAGCTGCGCCCATAAGGGAAGGCACCGGCAGAGAGCAAACCGGGTTTACCCCCCGAGGCGGCGGGAGAGTTTCCAGCAGGGGCGCCTGGGCCCTCTCGTAGCGGTGTTGGGAGTCTACTAGGGGACAGCTGGGGGAGGTCCGAGGGAGTGGGGCTTGGCTCTAGGTTGGACCCTCTCAGAGAGCGGGCACAGAGCCGAGACTGGGTGTCTCAGCACGTCTTGTCGAGAAGGAGGGGACCGGCAGCTCAAAGAAAAGCCACGAGCGGTAAAGCGGAAAGCCAGTGGGGGGTGGTTGGCAGGTGACTCGGCGTCTGTGTGTCCCGTCTGGCTGGGATAGAACTGGGACGTGGCCTCGCTCTGTCCGCTTTATCCGGGTCGTGGAGCAGCCTTGACCCGGCCCGTGCTCTGCCGGAGCGTCCAGCTGTCGGGGAGGGTGACGGGCCTCTTCCGGTCCGCAGGGGCGGCTCTGTTCTCCTTCGGGTCTGGAGAACTACCTGGCCACGAGGTTTACTCCTGGGCAGGAGTTTCAGACCCCATCACTTCAGGACCCTCCAGACTCGCTGGTGGCGGCAGCTCCACCTGACCCCAGCCCCCGGGGCTGCCTGTGGCCTGAGACGTGGGCCACCCGCGTGGATGAAGGCGCCTGGCGGGCCCCAGGGCTCTTTAAGACAGGGCTCCGGCAGTTACTCTGAGACCGCTGCCCACGCCACTTCTTCAGCCCGTGTGATGCCCGTCTGGAGGTTAAGGCGAATGACGAGGTGGTTCGGGCTGTGACACGTGGTGTGACAAGGGCTGTGACAAGTGTCTCACCTACTCCTCTTGTCAACAGATGTCGACGAATGCTTCATCGATGACCTCAGTGCCTGCTCCGGGAAGGACCACTGTTTGGGCACGGAGGGCTCGTCCCCATGCACCTGTCACCCTGAGCCACCGGCCTCGGGTCCCCAGAAGCTGGACCGCACGTGCGGAGGTGAGCGACCGGGCCCTCCCGGCTCGGGGAGGCATGGCCGAGGGAATCTGCTCAGGCTAACTGGGCCACAGCCCACAGACACCCTCCCATCTTGCAGAGAGGGAATGACCGGCTTGTGTTCCAAGGAGAGTCACTTAGTTCTTTCCAGCATCCTGGATCCCGTAGTGGGCTCGTCCTGCGTTCCTCAGAGCTGGTGATGTTTGCTTATGTGCCGGCCACCACGCTGGATGCTGGTGATAGAAACACGTGCAAAGGGGCACCTGGGTGGCTCAGTCGGTTAAGCCTCTGCCTCCAGCTCAGGTCATGATCCCAGGGTCCCGGGATCGAGCCCCATGTCTGCTGTCTGCTCAGCAGGAAGCCTGCTTCTCCCTCTCCTTCTGCCTGTCTCTCATCCTGCTTGTGCTCTCTCTCTCTCTCTCTCTCTCAAATAAATACATAAAATCTTAAAAAAGAAAGAAAGAAAGAAAGAAACACATGCAAGTAGGTCACAACCTTTGCTCCAGGAACCTCAGAAGAGAACACACCAGACACTTCCAGGCGTGGCAGGCCAGGAAGATTCCTCTCTCGCTTGCTGCTTACATCGGGACCCTTCCGAGAGTGAAGGGGACATGACTGATACTTGCACAGAGACCACAGGTGTGACCTTGACTGTCCTGTGACCGCAGGGTCAACCTAGACGACCCTGACAAGCACGGGTCTAGCTCTGGCCCAGGCGGGTCAGGGGACGTGACGGGCGTATCAGTTCTGGGTGCGTGTGATTGGCTTCTGCCATCACCGGGCTTCTAGTGAGACGCGGCTGCGTGTGGAAGGTGCCGTGGCGTCGGTCAGCCCTGGCGTCTGGGGGGCGGAAGGCGGTGTGGAGGGGTGAATCGAGGCATCGGTGGGTGAGGAGCCCTCGGGACTGCCTGATTAGCTGGAAGCAGGAGAGGGAGCGGGATAGGGCGGCTTGGCCCGCATTCTGGTTGAGCCGCGAATACGTGGTGATTTCTGGGGGGACGTTGTCCATCAAGCGTTGTCCTTGATGATAGTCATTGGAGGAGACGGCAGCGAAGCCAGGCTCCACCCCCGGGGCTGGCGCTCCGAGGGGGAAGGGGGCCTTGGCCCGGAGTCTGTGCGGGATGAGGCGCTGACCCACGGCCAGGGCGAGGCAGGAAGCACGGCAGGAAAGAGCCTCCAACAGTCCAGAGGGAACCATCCCTCACGGACGGGTGCCCAGAGAGGCTCAGAGAAACGAGCAGACGTGGAGGAGGCGTGGCTCTCAGGAGGGCCTTGGAAAAGGCCGGAGATGTCCAAGCACGTGTGTGTGCTGGGGAGGAGAGACCCTGGCTAATTTGGGCAGCCGCGGGACCGGGTCCGGCCTTCCGTCCTGCAGGAGGCTGCCCTTGGAGTGTCTTCTCCTCTCCCTGCAGGCCGTCCCCAGCGGGGATGACGGTCCCCCGCGGCTGCTCGGGTGTGCGGCTCCGGGCAGGCCGGTGCCCGTGGGCTGCAGGGCTGTCTGTGGGACGGTGAGGGGGAGACCAGCCACGGCACCGCCAGCGCGCGGGGAGGGAGTGGTGACGGTCGTGTTCCTCCTCGGCTGGTTATTCATCCACTCATGCATGCATCTACTCATTCGTTCATCCGTCCGTTCTAGATCCTCCCTCCCATCCACCCAACCGTCCACTGCGTATACAACACACTCAGTGAGTGTCTGCGCTGCGGCAGGTGCTGTCCTGATGGTTTCTTCAGCGTCCAAGAGCCCTGGCTCCCTTGGCTCCCATTTCAGTGAGGCAGACGGCACAGATGTGGACAAATACCAAGTGTGGGGCCGTGGTCGGCAACGGAGAGTGACGGGAGGGGTGGGGCCCGGGGCTGTGGTCTCAGGTGTGGTGGCCAGGGCAGGCCCCTGGACAGGGCGACCTTTGGGCAGAGACCAGAGTGAAGTCGGGCCTGAGTGTTGGGGGCAGGATTGTGCTAACACGCTCCAAAGCCGCCGGCGTGCGGACCCAGGGCCTGTGGCTGCCCCTCTCACCGCAGAAGGCACTGAGGGTCTCGGGCTGGGGGTCGGTGGTGGATTATGTGGGGGGGGGCGGAGGCTCAGAAGCAGGGAGAGGGGGCGGTCAAGGGAAGTGGAAGGGGCACAGGGGCTGCACGCGGCTTTGAAGGTGAAGGGACCGCTGGCCGCGGGGACGGTGAAGGGCAGGTCTGGCTTCTCCCCCGGAGTCTCCAGCAGGAGCCCAGCACGGCCCACGCCTGCCTCTTTGACTTCCGAGCTCCAGAGCAGTAAGAGTGAATCTCTCTTGTTTTAAGCAGCACGTGTGTGCTCATTTGTTACGGCAGCTTCGGGAAACGCGGGCACAGAGCGAGGTCAGGCCCCAGCGGCGGCGCGTGCCTGATGGAGTCCAGGAACCAGCAGGCGGAGGGGACGGGGACGGGGCCAGGCAGGACCCGCCCTGCCCAGAGTGATAAGGCCATGGAGATTCATGTCTTTATTCTGGAAACTTGTGGACAAAGAGAAGCCCAGAGAGGAGCGTCACGAGCGTCCGCTGACCCTCGAGACCCTCCTCCCCGCTCTGTCCCTGTCCGCTGCCTGCCCCCAGCCTCATGATTCCGAACCTCCTTCAACGTATCACTCCGTCGGTCGTCCTCCACGGTGTATCTCTAGGAGATGAGAGAGAGAGATTAAAAACAAAACAAAACAAAACAACCCCAATACCAGATCAGATCTTCCCTTAACCCCACACCACAGCTCCTTAATCTCATCAAACATCCAGTCTGTGGAACTCTCTCCCTGCCCCGTCACCATCAGGACTCTCGGATGGTTTATTCCAATCGCAACGTGGGGGTTTCCCTCCACCTCTCTGTTTCTCCTCGTAATGGCTGGAGGACGCGGCATCCCCTCCCCCGGCTGAGTTTCCCATGAGCTGGGATCTGCTGGCCTCCAGGACCCCATCCTCTGGATTTTTTTTTTTAAAGATTTTATTTATTTATTCAACAGAGAGAGATCACAAGTAGGCAGAGAGGCAGAGAGAGAGAGAGAGAGAGAGAGAGAGAGAGAGAAGGAAGCAGGCTCCCTGCTGAGCAGAGAGCCCGATGCGGGGCTCGATCCCAGGACCCTGAGATCATGACCTGAGCCGAAGGCAGAGGCTTAACCCACTGAGCTACCCAGGTGCCCTCCTATGGATTTTCTAAGCCACAGTTGGCTATTCCTTTGGTGGCACCCGGATCTCTGTGCGTGGATGAAGCCAGTGGACTCCTTCCTAAAATGTTCCCAAGTGCATCAAATTCACGGGACACCAGAGCAGACTGACAGCACCGAGAGATCTCAAACCCCCAGATGGTGACTCAGCTGTCTCAAAGCATGCTGTTCCCCCCATCCATTCAGTCAACCGTCCGTTGCTGGACTCGGCTGCTCTGTCTCCCCAGCAGAAGCCTTCGGGGAAGGCGGCAGGCGTGCGCCCTCAGGTCCCAGAGATTCCTGAAGGAACCAGGTGCACTCGCCTGCTCGGGCCCCGAGGTCATGGAAGACCCTTCCTGGCCACCTTCCTTTCCCTGTGTCCCCCCTTCACTGCCCAGGTTTCCCGAAGCACCTGCTTGAGAGTCCTTGACTCAGGGGGAGCCCAAACGGACTTGTAGGCTAGGCGTGTCTTTGCACGTTGATTGAATCATGGGGTTCAGCCGTGGGAGCGAGGAGCACAGGGGATGCTCGGGGAGACCACACTGTCCCATGGTACGAGACTCTGGGGTTCCTGCGGGCACCAAGCTCACGATCGAGGGAAAGGCTACGTTCTAGGTAGAGGCAAGCGAGAATTAAGATTCTTTCTCTCCTCTACGTTGGAACCCCGACGTCTGCTTATGATCCTCATCCGGGTTAAGAACCCCTAACTCAGCGATGGACATTAAGGAGGGCCCATGATGTGATGGACACGGGGTGTTGCGTGCAGCAGATGAGTCGCTGACTTCTGCCTCTGAAACTACCGATGTCCTACATGTTGGCTAATTGGATTTGAATAAACTAAAAAAAAAAAAGAAAAACCAAGAACCCCTAATGCAGAAGTACCATCCGATTCAGACTGAGACTGGACCTGAGCTTGGCAGGACTGGTCGCACGCCGTAGGTGCCATCCTGCTCTTCCTGTTTCTGCGGGCTTCGTGGCGGAGCGCAGCAAGCGGGACTTTCGGGGACTGTCCTCTGAGGAAGGCAGGGCCGTGGAGGGCGCCCCGCAGCGGACTAGATGACCTGACGCCCCTGTGTTCGGGTGCTGGGCGGAGAACGGACCAGGGGGCTCATGGCAGACCCTGGATCCTTCTCTCTTTCCTCAGTGACGAATCTGGGAGTTTTACACGGCGATGTGCCCCGCAGCAAAGACGACGTCTCTCTACCTCCTTAGTGACTCACCGTAGCCGAGGAGAGAAAGCAGAAGTCCCCCCGGGAGCCGGGAAGGCTCTGCAAGGGCGCTGGCTCCGCGGAGACCAGGGTGGTCATGGCCCCATGACGGCCAAGGCCCTGTTCGCCATCCGAGCCACATGGTGACCTCGAGGTTAGACCCTAGTGATGGAGGAGCAAAGATGGAGAAGGAGCCGGGCCTGAGCGGCCACGGATGTTCTCCCCGTGAGGGTACAGCTGGGGCTTGGAGCCCCGTCCTGTGGGCTCTGCTTTCATGTGCGGCAGCGGACCCCGCTCTAATGAGGCTGGGGCAGGACCCGAGGCAGGGGGCCTGCAGGGGGAGGTCCTGGGAGCAGCGGCTGGCGGTGTGGTGGGGACGGGCCTCCCCAGGACAACGGGGCACGAACTACAGGCCGGGCTTGCAGGAGAGAAGGCTGCAGGTCAGGGCTGCCCCTTGTGATGGCCGAGACCTTCTCTCCGATGACACGGACTAGGGGCCGAGACAGCCCACTCCGCGCGGCTGTGGAAACTCGGTCGTTCTGGAACCTGGTTTATTACTTTAACAACCAGCACCAACAGTGGAAGGTAGGGGCCCGTCCTGGTGGCCCAGCACCCCGGGTTTATTTCCCTTGCTCCCTGCCCAGTTTTTTACGCTCTTGAAATCCTGCCGTCGACACAGTCTTGTATCCTGCTTTCTTCGCTCCCCATCACGTCATATAACGTTTTCCGGGAAGCCACCTCGTCATCGTCCTTAGGATTTTTGGTGGTTGAGCAACAGAGCGGTCCCCCTTATATGCAGTTTTGCTTTCCACGGTCATTTGCCCATGGTCCTCTGTGGCCCTATGGTCCGAAGGTGAACAGTATGGTCCGAAGGTGAACAGTATGGTCCGAAGGTCAACAGTATGGTCCGAAGGTCAACAGTATGGTCTGAAGGTCAACGGCAGCCTAACCCCAGGTCATAACATCTGTGTGTCTCACCCCCGTTCACCTCGTTCCCACGGGCATTTTGTCGTGTCCTGTCATCACAAGAAGGGCGCACGCAGGGCGGTGAGACCGCTTGAGAGCAAGAGCGAGCGCATCCACCCAGGCAGCCTTCTTGGCAGCCTGCGGCTAGAATCCCGCTTTCATGTCGCGCCACTCATGCTATTCTCTTCCCGGGCCTGGTGTGTAAGTTGAATCCCATCATAGGAATGTAGATAGGCCAGCACGTGGTCTAGAAGACAGTGCGTTTCTATCCCCGGCTCAGGCACCCGCCGCCTTGAGATGCCTCCCCCGTGGATGAGGGGGACCACAGCTTCTACAGCCGTGATATGAGGCCTTTTGCTGTTTCCCTTCAGGGGGTGTGTTTAGCCTGCTTCCAACATTCTGCCGCAAGAACTGCAACTTTCATTAACGTTGTTTCGGAGCACATTGTAATCGTGGAGTCTGAATGAGTCACTTAATTCACAACCCCTTTTTAAGGGACAGAACAGTGAGGACCCTCCCTTTGTTCATAACAGAGGAGAGCTACTTAGCACTTAACTCTCCCCAGGCTTTTTAATAAGTGATTTACGGTCTCACCTCATTTAGCCTGAAGATGAGGAGAAAGGCCCGCTGAGAGAAGGTAATTGTTGGTATGAGGTCTCTGAGCCGGCTCTAACAGACGACGGGGTCCCCAGGCCGCCTTTCCTAGCGCGCTCTGGCGGGAGGGCCCTGCTCTGATCCTGGGTTGTCTGTGGGCCACGATGGTGCTTCTTGCGGGGACAGTTGTGACAGGGTATGTGTGGCCAGTGGCCATGCCCGTTCCTCCCCCACCCGTGTGTAGGACCAGGATCTGACCAGCTCTCTAGGGCGATGGGGTTTTGTCTTCGCTGTTGCAGAGCCTGACTGACGTGATGATTTAAGTTTCCTGTCACTGACTCCTCCTGCTCTGCTGGGGGAAGGGGCAGAGGCCACGAGCTGATGCGGGGAGGCGGGCTGGTCCCCAGCACCACGTGAGGAGTGGGGGTGCCCAGGGTCAGTCCTTCTCCTCCTGGAATGTTCCATCTCACAGCAGATGAAGCTTCACGGAGGGAGGAGGCTTGTCTCCTGGTCACGGCCAGTGAGTCTCTGTACTTAGTAAACAGCAGGCGCTCAACCAACATTTGTTGTCAATGAACGGAAAGGCAGGAGGGATGGCGGCTGTTCCAAGGGTTCTTGGGTGTTAAAGAGCAGCACCTGCCCCACTCCTGGCAACACAGCCCTCTTCGGCATTAGCACTACCCTCTCTGCGCAAGCGTGCCCACAAGCTTTCCACGGAAGCCCGCAGGCCGTCCTTCCTCTCCCGCACCGCGGCCTCGCGCGAGCGTGCTGAGCAGTCAGCGAGCCGAGAAGGCGGAGTACAGTAACCGACAGTGCTCTGGCTCGCGATCTGAGATAACATCAGACTCATCAGACTCCGATTACCGTTAGGAGCGTTGCCAGCCACACTGTGCCGAGTCACTTGACGTCCTGCGTTGCAAGTTTCCTTCGAGATGAAGGACGCTTGGGAGCAAAACATCATGGGGAGAAGCCGCACCCCCCGACGTCTCCTCTAACAGGCAGAAAAGACGAACGCAGTCTCCAGCTCCGAGTGTCAGTGAATCCCAGCGGCGATGGGCGGCAGCGTACGGTTTCCATTTAGAGGCCAGTGTGACTGAGCAGTGCGCCGCCAGGAGCTGGAGGTACGGACCCGTGGAAAACGCGGCACAAGTTTCAGCTGCTTTTCTTGGGAAATTAGTCATCCAATTGATGACACGCAGGGCAGCTGGATCCTTGCACAAAGAAAAACCCGTCAGAAATCCCTCATGGCTCCCGCCTGCCATTCCGGGAACACGGTCTGTTTTCAGGATCAGGTGGAACTGTGTTCAAGGTCACCCGCACTCCCTCCCACACGGTCTCCTTCCCAGCGGGAGCCTCATAGTTACTCGGCTCCATGAAGAAATGTCTCCTGAAGCCGGGGCTTGGCGAGGGCAGGGCTGCCTGCAGGAGAGGCAGCCAGGGCCGGAGAGAAGCAGCGGTTCTCCCGTGCCAGTGCTCCTCACAGGCCGTCAGGGCTCTGACCGTGGGATGCTCAGAATCTTGACTCAAATCCTCAGCATTTCCACCTTTACAAGCTTCAGGTGTCAAGCTGATGGGCCTGAGGGAAGAGAGGAGAAGAGGCTGCCCTGGGAGATCACGGGAAAGGCAGGATCCCCACGGGCTCCAGAGATGGGTCAAGGTTGCCCGGAAGAAACAAGGACCCAGACCCGTGGACACACCCCGGCAAACATCAGGTCCTGGGTCTGATGGCCACCAGACGGGGGAGGCCTCAGGTTCTCTCAGATCACGCAGGGCCGAGAATTGAGCATTATTTTCTGGGGCCACATTTTAAGAGGAAGTCAGAAAACGAGCGGGCCATGGGAAGGTGTCCTGCGACCGAAGGACGAAAATCCATGTCGGAGGGAAGACGGAGGGAAGGAGGCAGAGGACGATTCCTCCGGGGCACAGAGGCGGGACCGGCCTGCCAGTGCTGAAAGGCGGCTGGTGGGCAGCGCCATCACATCTCCCGGCATGTGGCACGGTCCTGCCAGTGGAGACCTTGACGGCTCTCGGAGGAAGAGCTCAGTTCCTGCAAGGCGGTGACAGAGCAGCACAGGCCGGGTGCTGGAAACCACAGCACCCGGCCCTGTCCCAGCTCTGGGGACAGAAGTCCAGAGCCGGTGTCCCCAGGGCCCAGAGGCGGGCGGCGGCAGGTGTCCCTCTGAAGGCTGGGAGAATCCACGCCATGCAGGTGTATGCTCGAGAGAGGGCTCTCCGGCCCTGCGGCTACACCGGGCAGAAGGACCGCAGGACCCTACAGCCATTCGATTTTTAAAGTTCTGAGGACCCTTCTCACCGTTTCCAGGGTCTCTGTGCTGCCTTCCCACCAACGGCGCGGGAGGTTCCCCTCTGTCCACGTCTGGCCAGTGTCTTAACGCTGGTGGCTTTGATTTTAGCTGTGCGGACGGATGCGAGGCGGGTTCTCACTGTGGTTTTGATCTGCATCTCCCTGAAGACCAGGGACGGTGAGCACCTTTTCGTGTGTCTGTCAGCCATCCGGATGTCTTCTTTGGAGAAAGATCTGTTCGGATCCTCGGCCCGTATTTTAATTGGATTGTGTAGGGTTTTTTGTTTTCTTGCTATTGGATTGTAGGAGTTCTTCCTGCGTCTTGGATATTGGCCCTTCTCAGATGTGTGATCGGCACTGGAGCCTCACCTTGTGGACAGTCTCCCCTGCTGTGCCGAAGTGTTTGGTCGTAGTTTCCCTTTTCCCTTGTGAATTTTGGGTTGGCGCGCTGATCTCGCTTGCTCCGTGTTTCACAGGCTGCCCTCCCATCCGGGACTATGCCATCCTCAATGTCACCAGCAGCAGCTTTCGGGTGTCTTGGAGTTTCAATTCTACCCGGCGCCGCCCTTTCCACGTGCGGGTTTTCAAGGGGGAGGAGCTCGTCTGGAGCGCCAGGACCGCAGGGAGGACCCTGCAGGTGGCCGGGCTGGAGGCCGGAGAGCTGTACACGGTGAAGACCGGCTACCAGGCGTGCGGGGCCAATGTCACCGCCACGCTGGCCGTCAGAACAGGTAAGCGCCGTCGCACGCGCTCAACTCGGTACCTGTGCATCTTCGCCTGGTCCCGCCTTCGTCCTGTCGGCCGCGAGACTCACACCTCCTTCACCCGGTTCCCAGGGCAGGACAGGGGCCGGCCTGGCGTCGCCTTCCTGGTGGGGCTGTGGGGGCTCCACGTCCTCGGGGCGGGGCCGTGGCGCCTGTCTGTGCTCCCCGTGGCTCCCCTTGTGTCCCTACGTAGTCTCGTCCTGTCCCCGGGGTCTCACTCTCACACCTGAGCAGATGCGGGACCGTGGGGAGCCCACCTTCTGGTTAGAAGGACGTAGAAAGCAATCAGAGAGCACAGAGGAAAAAGTGTAATAAAGCAAAAGTGGCAGCGATCTTCATGGCCTGAAAGAGCTTTCGTGACACCGAGTTCCCAGGACTGAGTCCCCAAACCAGAGCGAGTGTCACGCGAAATCCTCTCGGACCCGTTTCCTCTCCCACGTGACGCACCCGACAAGCTAATGCTGTCCCCACTAGAAGGTCCGCAAGGCAGCCTGCTTTCACCCAAACGAACACGTTACAGGTGGGAACCGGGGATTCCGTTCCGCAGAGGGCGGCTGGTGTGGCCGAGGGGGCTCTGCGTCTGGGTCAGGTCCAGCACTGGGGGCGCTGTCCTAGGCTGGCCGCTGGCTGGGAATGGTGGGGCTCCCAGACATGCTGGTCCGGGGACAGTGCGCAGAAAGCACCGCGTGGGAGACCCTGTGGGTGTGGCTCTCGTAGAGACGAGTGCCAATGCCCATAGCAGTGAATAAGAGAGGGATGGAACTAGCAGGGCTTTGAGGACATGACCTTGTATCCTTTGTGAGCTGGTCTGGGGGCTGACTCTTGCTAAATTGTCACAGCCCATAGCACGGGCACCCAGCAGACGCCCCACCAGCCCCAGGCAGGGAACACACAAACCGTGGTATTTGAGGTTTCTGATTTCGGGGCAGGGAGCACCCCATCTGCTCATTCCCTCCTCCACGTGCTGCGGGGAGTACGCGGAGGGAGTACTCTGCTCCCTAGGTCATCCCAGGAATGAGGGCGCACCGCAGGGCTCCCCGGCCCCGGCCCCGGCGCGCCACTGTCCCCTGTCCCCTGCTCCCTCACCAGCTCCTCTCAGGACAACGTATGGAGCAACTTCATGTCCAGCAGGACGTGCCCTGGGAACTGACCCACCCGTGCTGTCAGGAAAGTTCCAGAAGACTCCGAGATGCCAGCCCCTTCTCTCCCAGCCTTGGTTTTCTTCTCCTTCTCTGTATTGTCAAAATGCCGTGGTGGGCACACAGCCCTTCTAAGGAGCTTGGTTCACTCTCAAGGCTCTCTAGCGCATTAATTCGGCCAGGCTAGGAGCCGGCCGGCTTGGGAGACAGTGGGCATGATGGCCGCAGTGCGCACAGAGCCTCGCAGAGAACCCAGGTCTCCCGGGCACAGGCGGACATGCCCTTCCAGGTGCTGCATGTTGTGGGCAGGGTCGAGGCTGACATCACAGGGACTCCGGCTGACCTGAGCTAGAAACACACGGTACACAAGCTGGTGACATTTCCGTGACCGGTCGAGGCGTGTGACACCGTGGGGATAAACTGCGCCTCCGGCCCGGGCTTGCTCGTCTGGGGGGAGCGGCTATTTGGTTGTTGGAGAAGCAGAGACGCGGCGGGACCTGCCGTGGATGTGGGTCTCACTCTGGTGATGAAAGAGACACGTGTCCCCCGTCCCGCCGTAGTTTCCAGCTTTGCTTATGTCCAAGCGAAGGGAGGCTCCCTCGCAGGGTGACCGCCCCGATGGTTTGCGGGGACAGAGTAGGTTCCCCAGGTGGGACTTCTGGTGCACACCCCTGGAAAGTTCTAGGTGAATGGGGTGCATTGGTCACCGAGGGCCAGGGCCTAGGTGGGGTCTGGCGTGAGGGCCTGGCTGGCCGTGCGTGTGAACGGGGCGGGAAGGTGGGGTGACGGCTGGCAGGAGGGACCTTCAGAGCCCCCCCCATGGTGGCTGAGTGCCGGTCCCGCTGGCGGAGGACAGCGGCTCCTGTTCTGCCCGTGCCTGCTCTGACTGAGAAGTGGCGCATGTTGGGCGGCTCCGTCCTTCCGTGTCCCCCACCACGGCTCCCCGTGTAGGACTCCTGCCTCCGTCTGTCATGGAGGACATAACCAACGCCCCCGCGGAAGAAGAGCCTTTCTGGGGGACAGGGACCGCCCAGCGTGGGACGGCGCATCACCGGCTCGTGTGTGCTCCTGCTGTTGCAGACGCCCGCATCTTCCGGGTCACCGTCAGGGTCCTAAACCGCACCGCGACGGACGAGCTGCGCAGCCGTAGCGGCCCCGAGTACCGGGACTTCTCTCGACAGCTGCTCAGCGAGGTAAAGCCGGAACGCAGACGCGGGGCCCCGTGGGGGCGTCCGAGCGAGACGCCCGCCCGCTCCAGCTCCGGGGCCCCTTCTCGGTGCCTGCGCCGCCGCAGTCCAGACCCCGCACTAATTCCCGGGGCGCTCCCTGCCACGGGCACTGGATCTGGGTTTGGGGCAGCCGCCGTTGGAGCCACGCTTTGGTTCACATGGGCCCTTGCTGGTGTGTGCCTTCCCTCCGGGGGCCCTGGGTGTCGATCTGCCTCCCGGGGCTGGAGGCATTCACCAGGAACCGCGGCCTCTGTCCCTCCCTGTGCCTCCCCGGGGACAGCGGCACGCAGGCCGGGAGCACCAGGCCAGTGGCCAACGCCGTCTGCCCTTGGGTGACGGGCCAATTAGGGAGCAGAGAGCCTTGCCGCGCTGCCGAGAACTCTAGGACGGTCTGAGAGTTTATCCTTCCGCGAACTGACAAGTTAGTCGGCTCCTGTCGGGGTTCTGGGGTCAGACACCGAGGACTCTATCCCCCCAGCAGGGCGGGCAGCGGGAGCTGTCATGCTGGCGACAGCTCCCGCTGCCCCGCAAGTCCCACCGGGCTGGCGTGGAGGGGTGTGGGGATGGGGCGCACGCGTGGGTCTGCGTCACAGCCGAGGAACCCCGAGCTCAGGGAAACTGAATCTCGTAAAAGGCTGAAGGAAAATCTGCCTAACTGTTGCCCCAGAACGAGACACTATCTTTGCGGCGGCCGACGTGATGCCATCTGCTCTTTGCTCTCTCTCTGGAGGCCGTTAACCCCATGAGCGTCTTGGAAGGACACTTTGGATGTTAGCACCTCTGCTGGCCAGACACACGTCTGTGGGGCTGTGGGGCAGACGGAAAGCGGGTTTCTGTCCGCTTTCACCTGGTGATCCTACCTCATGCACAGGCATGGTGTGGGGGCAGGGCAAGGCTGGCCTTCCGCACTGGGCACCTGCTTGCCCACGCGTCTCCCCGGGGACCCAGCCAGTAAGCGGAGGCAGCTCCAAGAAGCCGCTCACTGTCGGTCTGGCTCACACACGTTACCTGCGCACTGATTTCCGGGCACACAGAGGGGACTGTGCGTCTCCTGCTCTGTGGTGGGGAACCCACCATGGATTCTCACAAAGCCTGACCTGGCCCAGCCCGGCTGTCCCGGGGGAGGCCTGACTGGGGTGCGGGGAGCCAGGGCATCTCTGTTGGCCCCCAAGAGGCTGGTGGCTGGACACCTCATGTTGGTCGCGAAGGGAACAGATTCTGTGACCTGGCCATCGGTCCCACGGGAGGACGCTGATGGAGACACCTGTCGTCTCTTCTTGGCCAGCTTGAAAACTCCCTCCCGCCGGCGCTGTCCGACCTGCACAGGAGAGGGAAGCTGAGGCTGCGGGTCGTCTCTCTCCGGGCCGGAAGCGTGCTGGTGACGCTCAGGCTGACGGTCCAGGACCCCGAGTTCCCCGTGGGAGTCTCCACGCTCGTCCCCATGCTCCCACCTCTGCTGGCCAGCGCGGTGTTCCAGATCGACCCGCAGGGGACACGCGTGCAAGGTCGGTCCCTCCACACCCAGGCCTGGCCCAGCCACATTCTTTCAGGTGCACGTTTATTGTAAAACGTTGATCAAGTGCACAAACTCGTCTCCTTATTCCGCGTTCCTGCACGGGATCCGGAAGCCTGCCCACGTCCCACACCTCCTTGCTCTGGGTGGGGGAGGGACCCCAGCGCCCGGGGAGCTCGTTCCCGCAGATGGCCCGGAACGCAAGGTGGGACGGACCCAGAGGACCCTGGAGGGGACGGGCACTGGGGGCTGACTCTGTGTCAGGGCCCAGCCCCCCCCCCCCACGCCACCGGCTCATGCAGACGTCTGGTTCCTTGCCCCAAATGTTATGTAATTTTACTTGATGTTGCCTTGAGGCGGGAAGTCACAGATCAGGGCAGAGACAGGAGGGTCGGTGGAGACGGGGAGGAGAGAGTCAGAGATAGAGGTAGACAAGGGAGAAACAGAGATATGGACAGGGAGAGACAGAGATATGGAGAGAGACAGAGACAGACAGAGACAGAGAGATAGTGAGATAGAGATAGACAGAGACAGAGTCAGAGAGATAGAGATGGAGGCATGGAAAGAGACAGAGACAGAGAGACAGAGTGACAGAGATATGGAGAGAGACAGAGACAGAGAGACAGAGAGTGAGAAAGAGACAGAGAGAGACGCAGACACAGAGAGCCTGCTGACATGTAAGGAAGTTCTTGCCACTCAAACCCGGGGATGAAACTCTGCGCAGCCAGAACCCCGGCAGCCTGCCTGGGGCCCCGGGGGTCCGAGAAGGAGCTACCCTCTCCTTCGAGCCTGGTCACCTTCTGGCTTGCTGTTCCAACCTCCCCCCGGCCCGCGGATGCCGGGAAGGAAGGACGTGGGACGGTCACATCTGAAGTCAGCCTGGAAGACCCCTGCCCGCTTAGCCTGGGGATCGCTCTGTCACTCACTCTCAGGGACGGAGAAGCCAGCGGTCCCCTGCACAGGGGGGCTGCTTACCTGGGCTCAGGGACGGTGTGCAGGGAGGCATAGGGACGCTCTGTGGGTGGGTCCTCAGCGGGCACCCCCAGGACCCCCCTGAGACCAGGCTCCAGCCATCCCTGGGTGACCCAGCCAGTCCCTACGTGCTGTTTCCCCGCCCTGTCCCTGTGCATCAGGCACTGGGTGACACCGGATCTTAGCCAGTGTGTTGAGTGGTAGCCCCCAAAAGAAACGTCCAACTAAAACCTCAGACTGTTTGGAAGAGGGTCTTTGCAGATAAAATTAAGGTAAGGATCTGAGATGGTCCCGGATCAGGGGTTTCCAGCCCATCTGGAGGCTTGCGGGGTCTGAGAAGTGACGCAGGGGGAGAGGAGGCACCTTTGTCACTCATGCTCTAGGGTTGTTAGCAGGTCATGTTCTGTGTCCCTGTGAGGTTCCGGAAGCCTCTCCACAGTTAGGAGCCCCCCCAGGCTCTCACCCAGCAGGCTCCCTGCCCCATGGTGGGCTGTTTGCTGAGGAGCCGTTGTGGGAGGCCCTCGAGAGCCGGGACCCCTCTTCTGCCCAGTGAGAGGGGCGGGGGGATGCCAGACCCCAGGCAGGGTCTTCTGACCCAGTGACCGCTGGCCGCTGTCACCAGGGCTGGTGGCAGGCACAGCCCCCCGCTCTGGCCGGTAGCCCAGGCCCGGGTCCTTCCCAGGAGCGCCCCAGCCCCGCAGGCAGGGGCCTAGAGAGAAGCATTCAAAGCTGCTGGCGGGAGCGCTGAGCCACAGGCCAGAAAGCGCCTTCTCTGTGGCTTGCACAGAAATGCTGTTGTTGGCGGCCGCGGAGAATTCCTGGTGACTGGGGCTCTCGCCTGCCATGAGTCAACACGTCCCAGCAGCGTGGGGGGTCACGTTGTCATGACCTCAGCTTCTCCCCAAGGCCCATCTGTTGTGGGGGGAGTCACTGGGCGGCCACGTGTCCTTGGTCTTGCTCCAGGAGGGCGTGTCTCTCACTGAGCCGCACCCGCTCCTAGGAACCGCACCCGCTCCTGGGAACCGCACCCTCTGGGAGACCGCCCACCCTCCCCCGCAGCAGGGCTGGCGGGAGCAGAGCAGGGCCCCACGCGCGGGCCCCTGCCCGAGTCCTCGGTGGGCACGTCCAGAAGGAGCCGATGCCAGCTGGCAGCTCTCACCGCAGACCCGCCTCCTCCCTCTGAGCTCCAGAACCACCAGGCCTTGGGCTTTCATGCAGGACCCAGCAAAGCCGTCCCAGCTGGACCCTGGGCTTGCCCGCTGGCTGCGTGCCGGGGAGCCAAGGCTCGGTGAATCACCCCGACTGAAATAGCCACTAGGTGTTCAGCGGTGGGAGCTCCGGTCTGGGCCGTGGGACCTGTGGTCTCCTTGGGTCCCTGCCGCCCGGTCAGCCTGGGCTCCATCCCCGAACCTGCTGGAGCTGCCTGCAGGCTGGCGGGGGGCAGGGCTCCGGGGAGACAGGTCTGTGAAGGAGCCCTGGGCAGGGGTGGAGCATGGGGGGGGGGGCTGTCGCATCAGCTGCGGTGTCTGCTGGTCTCGGGGAACTGTTTCTGTGAGCTTCCATGAGGATCGCATGAAGCAAAACCGAGAACCACAACCAGAGTGGATGGCGCGTGAAGGCAGTTTTCTCTGAGCAAAGCTGACCTTGTGCCGGGTCTTGACTTTAGTCCGGGCCAAGTCCGGGCTCCTCTGGCTCACCCAGCACAGGTCGGGCACTTCCACCTACAGCTTTGGGGGGACCCGGTACAGAAGGGTGCGTGCACGGGCCACCCAGCCCACCCTGGGGGTTGACCAGCCTGCTCCACCAGCCGAGGTGACTCTGTTCCCCGCCACCTGCTCCCCTGGGGCACGTGGGACAGGCAGTGACCTGAACGATGGACCCTGGGGTGTGGGAACGCCGTCCCCTGAGCTGGAGATACTTATTCCTTAAGGTTTATCACACATATTCCACGTAGCCCCTCGTCAATCAGTGTCAAAACGCAGGAGACCATCTCGTGTTGCCTTACGAGAGTGGGGGTGGCAGTCCCCCGGGGGACCGGAAGAGGGGACTGGAGACGGCAGGAGAAGGAAGGGAGTGGGGCCCCGTGAGCCTAGTCTCAGGGTTTGCCTGATGCTGGTCCTGGCGGCCGCGCGGGTTGGAAATTCCTGGGCGGTGGTGCGTGAGCAAGTGCGTAGGGGGATGGGCGGCCCTGGTCAGCGGCAGGGGTGGGGGGCGGGGGCGGGCGTGGACGTGCTTACCTAGCCCTCTTCCTTGCTCAGCTCAGAAGGGTTCCCAGGGACATGGGGCCTTTGGGGTTCTCAATGTCCCAGACCGGGGAGGAGGTGTTCGAGGGCCATTCCTATCTGTGTCGTTCAAAGTCCACTTTACACTTAACCAGACTCCTGCGCGCTCCGTCTCTTTTCTTTGCTGAAGTGCTAAGTGTTGGGGTGTTGGTGCGTCACGGAGAAGGACAAGTGTCCCTCCTTGGGGGCCTGGGGACAAAGAATAAACAAGAGAGGACTATATTCACACTTTTGGGTGCTAATTGCTCCAAAAGGAACCAAGAGTCCCTAATCGTTGCCCGTGAACCAGCCAGCCAGCAGTGAGGGTTGGCACAGGCAGGTGGGCTGTCTTGGGTCAGGGACAGGCTTCTGGGGATGGCTCTGCCCAGGGCCTGCCTCCCGAGGCCGCCGGATGCCAAGGGCACGCCCCGACTCCCGTCTTCATCCCTCAGACTGTTTGCCGCTTGGGAAGAACTCTGCCCCGTTGCTGTTCTGTTTTCCGAGTAGCCCCCGGCCATTTCTCACCGGCTCCTGATTCTCTTCCGCCCCCCCAGCAGATTGGGACGAGTGTGCAGAGGGACATGACTGCTCCCCCGCCGCCCAGTGCATCAACCTGGAGGGCTCCTACACCTGTCAGTGCCCGACGGCCAGGGACGCCAACCCCTCCCGCGCCGGCCGGGCCTGCGAGGGTGCGCCCCTGCCCGGGGGCCTGATATCCCATACTTTCTAACGCCCACAGGCTGCAGTCCTGCACGCTTTCCTTAGTCATGTAATGAGTGGGGACGGGGCCCACGCTGAACACAGATCTGGAGACACTGCCCTGTTTGCACAAGGGCCCGGGGGTTTATCCGGGGCTCGGCAGCCTCCTGGCCTGTGCTCACTCTTGGCCCATCAGACCCGTCTCCTCTACCGAATGGAAAGGCCCCACCTCCCCCTCCGAGGGGCCCTGCTACATGTTCATAATCCCATAATCCCCAGGGAGACAGCCCATGTCCCCGCTTGGGGCCCACCTGGGGAGCTCTGCCTGAGGGTGGCATCGGGAGGGGTTTTGGACCAGACGTCCCCTCTGAGAGTGGATGTGTGTATCGGCAGGTGACGTGATGAGCCCCGTGGGAGGTGACCCGCCTCCGGCAACAGGCGGAACAGCCCTTGGCTGGGAGACTCCCGCCTTGTGGCCCAGGCCTGGGCACCCCTGGGGCACCCCTGCTGCAAGCCAGATCCAGACCGCAGGGCCCCCACCCAGGAGAGGGGGCAGCGGCGTGGTCAAGCTGGACAGGAACGGCACAGGGCGAGGCATGGAGGAGATGTCCAGCGTGGCCCTAGGCCTGGTGGCCGGCCAGCGGACAGCCAGCAGGACTCCCGGGACAATCCCCAGCTCCCCCCCTAGGACCATGAAGGGCTTGCTGGACACCTCTGGATGGTCAGCAAGAAACTCCAGCATGGAAACGTCCTTCTGGTCCACCCCTAGCGAGGGCCCCACAGACCACATGGAGTGGCACGCCAGTGTCCCCACTTGGAATACACCAGCGCCTCCGGGCCCCACAGAGCCGCGCGACTTGGACCCTGGGCCCTCCGTTCCCCCTGACCTGCTCTCAGCCCGCCCTGCTGAGTCTCTGAAGCTTGCGGCCTGTGGTGAGTGCCTCGGGTGGCGTGTCCTGGGGCACGTGGGCCCGGAGGCCCCAACACAGTGGGAACTGTCGAGTTCCGGTTGGCAAAGGCTCCCCCATCATTGAGTCAAAGACCTTTGCGAAGAGTCAGGGGTGTGGCTCACTGTACGGCCGGGCCAAGCGGGGCATGGCACAGCCGCATCCCTGCCAGTGGCTTCTGTCTTGTTAGGATGGAAACCTGGTCCCCGTGTGTTCTCTAGGCCCCTCCTCCCTGTCCCCAAGGCTTCTAGCCACCCAGAGCAGAAGCAGGAAGTCAGGCATTGGGAGGACTGCGTGGGGGAGGGGGCGTGTGTCTTATCAAGCACTGTGGGACATCCCCCAGAAGTGTTGGACACCCTGACATCTCCACACCTCCCCTTGAGCACAGTCTCCCTGAGCCCGGTGCGAAGCCCAACAGTTGCGCTTACGCCATACAGAGGGCTTAGCCCATTGCCAAGGTCTTGGGGCAGCCCTGTGGGAGACAGTCCTGTGTAGGAAAGGGGCCTGGCCCTGCAGCTCCCACAGAGGAGGCCACACTTGGCATCTCCGTGAGGTCACTGTGCCGGCCCAACCCTGGGCCGTGTGCAGACAGAACGAATGGTCAGATGCCGCTCCATCAGTGTGTTCCCTCTGCTGAGCAGTGTGGGTCCCAGGACAAGACTTTAAAGCCCCAGTAAGCCAGTGCTGTCGGGCACCCCTGGGATCACCCTGAAGGAACGACCCTGTAGCCAGCAGGGGCCACTTCTGCTGACCCCTGCGTGTGTCTGCTCAGGGGTGGAGGGGCACCCCTTCTGAAAGAGCCACCCAGAATCTGCTCAGGAGGTTTACTTTGGGGAAAGACCAGGGACCTCAGTGGCAGAGAGGACCCCATACTGGAAGGGGCAGGAGTCCCAGCGAGTCTGGGGCTCAGGAGGGCCGTCTTGGGAGCCGGCACTGCATGCACGGCTAGCTAAAGGGGACTTTGTAGGACTTCCCCGGGCTGGTGTCCCCGGATGCCCTCTCGTGTCCCCGAGTGGTGTATCTGATGTTTGCATTTGGTGAGGCTTCTCCCGTCCTCTCTCCTCGGAACTGGATTAATTTCAATCTTCTCAGTGTTTATGTCCCCTTTACAGTTCCCTCCCCCATCGAAAGGGTCACGGTCTCCGATGTGACCAGCACCAGCTTCCACGTGGCGTGGGCAGCGGATCTCACCCTGCACCCCACCTTCCAGCTCACCCTGGTCCCCGCGCGGAGCCCCGCGGTGCACCTGGAGACCCAGAACGCGAGCCTGACGCTGTCGGGACTGGAGCCCGGCGTCCTGCACCTGGTGGAGATCGCGGCCCAGGCCTGTGGGAAAGGAAGTGCCCGGGCCCGCCTGAAAGTGAGGACAGGTAACTGGTTTCAGAGACGCTTGTTGCTGCTTGTTCTTAAAAGGAGGGAACAAGCGTGAGAACGACTTTCAGCAGCTCGTTCAGCCCAAAGGAGCGGCATTCCTTTGCGAGGGGCTGGGGTTCTGCCCTCTCATCGGCCCGGGAATGCCTGACTCTGGTCCCACGGGGCCGGCTTGCGAAGCCCAGCCAGAAGGTGGCGCATTTCGGGGAAAGACACGGGGCAGACCGTGGGCAACGCGGGGACGCAAAGCGTTCAGGACTCGGCCCGCGGAGGGGGCTGCCGCGGGACACCTGGGCAGTGCTGGTGTGTTGAGTGTTCGGCAAGCTCTCTGGCTGGTCCCCCTCTCGGCACACCTGGACTTGGCTTCTACGAGGGACCCGTAGACACTGGGGAGTCAGACTGTTGGACGGCTCGGCTCTCACGGTCCTGATCACTGTGTGTCTGGAGAAATCCCTCGTCTCTCCTCCTATGCTCACATCATCCAGATGTTTTCCTGAATGTCTAACTTGCTCGGACAGCCACCGGCCGGCTGATGTTGCAGATGGGTCCTCAGACCTTGGGCAGTGGCCTCAGGGCTGATGGTAACGTTCTCCAAGGTGGGGGGCACAGGCCTTGGGGATGCCAGTAAGAAGAGTGTAGGGCTTCTGTCTGTGTCCCTTGAAGTACTGGGAAATCAGAGGGAGGACGCCGGGCAAGGAGGTCCTCCGGCAGGTTCATGGTGAGCCTCCAGAGAAGGGGCGGTCAGTGTCGGCCGCCGGCCAGGTTGAGCCCGTGCTGGGCTGTCAGCATCGCTGTGGTTTCGGACGGTCTCACCCACTGGAGGGAGGAGCCCCCGTGGGCGTGAGACTCATACCTGGGGCAGGTCCGTGTCCCTTTTCACCTGGACACCTGTGCGCTTGTCCCGCTCCTGGGGCTTTTAGACCAGGCTGCACCGGCCCTCTGGTGCTGTGACAGCAGGAATCCCAAGAACATGGCTTTGTGGTCTGTCCTAGGCCTGGGCGACAAGCCGTGGCCTTTCCCCCACTGCCCAGAACACTGGGCACGTAGCAGGTGCTTCACAGATACCTGGTGAAGGACTGAACGACGTGGCCGCCGTGCCGGACCCCAGGATGTGGCCTGGCAATGTCCCTGGACCATGTTCTTGTCCCACGGCCTCCTGGAAGCCCCACGTGGAGGGGCAGATGCTAACGGAGCAGGGATGGTCCTTAACGCCGCAGAGAGACAGAGCTCTCGGGGGAGGGGAAGAGGATAAGGACCTGGGCAGTCTGCTGTGGGCTTCGGGCTCTGACCATGGTGGGGCAGGGCCGCCCCCCGGCTTGGTTTGCCCGGGACAGCCAGGAGGACACCTGTGGCATCCGTCAAATTAACGGATACTGGCTCCTTTCACTCCCGAAGTCATCCCTGCTGGTAGATGACCTGGACGCCCTGTGTGTGGAGCCGTGCAGGGTAGGGAGGAGCGCAGGGGGCTGGCCTAGTTCCACAACCTCCAGAAGGTTCTGCCTCTGGACGCAGACAGTGGGCCAGCATCCTCGGGGGTCGGTGGGCTCCGTCTGTGCGTGCCGGGTGCCCGTCTGCCTCGATGTGACCCTCTTTCTGGCCACCACGAAAATGTCACTGTGGAGACATGAATATATGACATGACGCTTTTCCTGTCCCCTAATCGTCACAGCCACAGACGTGTTTGCTCTCCATCCCGCAGCGGCCCAGAAACTCAGAGGCCGAGTGAGAGTGCTGGACGTCAGCTACGTGGACGCCCTCCGTGACGCGGGCAGCCAGGAGTACCGGGACTTCCACGAGCGATTCCTGAGGACGGTGAGTCGGGAAACCGCCCCTTCCTTTTGGGACTCACTGAGGGGGGCAGGTAGAACCCAGTCGCAGCCAAGCAGGACCTAGACCTGTAGGTGCTCAGGACCCCTCCCCTCCTGAGGAAGCTGGACGCCCCCAGGGTCCACCGCGAGCCACCTCAGCAGGGGGAGCCACGCCTGCCCCCCACAGTGTCCTCCTTGGGCCTGGTAGCTGGGGAGCGAGGCTCCTTCGACGGGGGACCCCGTGGGGGCAGGAAGCTTCACGAAGGAAACATTTTTAAAAATTGGCATCTTTATCAATACCCTAAAATTCACGCTTCTGGCTTGGTGCTGTGGTTGAGCTCTTACCTGTGAAATTGTGCAATGGTCGCGGCTCATTCCAGAAGGTTCCCATCACCCCCAAAAGGAGGCCCTGCCCGTTTGCGGCGACCCTCCCTGCCCCCCGCCCCCTGGCATCCCTGACCACGGCTCCTGGGCTCTGTCTGTGGGTCTGTCCGCCCTGCCCTCTCCTGCGCCCAGAATCCCCCAGGAAGGGACCGTGTGCGTCGGGCACGTCCAGGGCTCGGCGGGACCTGGCTGCGCTCTGGGCGGGACGGCCCGATGGGGTGGCCGCGCACATTCCCTCGCGGGCTGCACGGTGTGCGGGCGCCCGTGGTCCCGGGGGCGCGAGGGGGCTCCGCTGGCCTCCCTCGTCGTTCCGGGGCTGCCCCGCCCCACCCGCGCTCCCAGAGAGGCGGCCCTGCCGCAGGCAGTCCGGGCGGCCGCCCCGTGCTCCTCTGGCTGGAGGTCGGATTCCCCTTTGACGCACGGAGGGTGCTCTCGTCGCGACCACGGGCTTGTCTGGACCGTGGCTGTCAGGTCGGTTCCGGGTGACCCGGCTCCGGGGCTGGACCTAGTCGGGGGCTTGGCAGCGCCACCTGGAGGCGGGGCGTGGGGCGCGGCCCCCGGAGCCCCCCCCAGCCCAAGGGCGGTACTAGCCCCCAGAGGGGTCCTGCCGGCTCCAGGGAGTACCCTCTGGAGCTGGGACCCGGATCTGGCATCTGGGAGATCTGGGGTCCGGGATCCTGCCTTACTTGTTCTGGCCGCGAGGCTCCTGCCCAGTGCGCGGAGTCAAGAGTCGTTGCTGATTCCGGGCTCTGGCCTCTTTGTTTCCGAGATGGTCACGTGGAATTTAGCGAAGCATCGGTGCACAGAGCTCTGGGGGCCCGTGCGGCAGCCCCACTTCCTGCATGACCCCTTCCTCTCCAGACCGCGGCCTCGCTCGCCTGCTTCTGGGGACGGTTGTTGGTTTGTCTGGAGTTCAGGATAGCAAATAACTGTGCAACATGTCACAGAGCTAGAAGTCGAGGACACGTTTTGGGAGGTTGTGGGTTCACGGGACGCTGTGTCCCTTGTCACTTCTTCGCGGGGGCCTGGAACTTTGCTTTGAGACGGATTCGAAATGCAACCCAAAATGTCTTTAGCCCAAGCCCATAACAGATCCCTCTCTGGAAGTCCAGGGCAGAAAAAGAGAGACAGAAGGACAGAGACAGACAGACAGACAGACAGAGAAGAGCCAGTTATCCCTATGTGATCCCTGTGTGATGGCCCGGGTGGCCATGGGTGACAGCAGATTTGCTCACGGCTGTCCCAAAGCCAGGAAGTGAATCCATGAGCCTGTGCCTTGAGCCACCCACCTCCGGGGTCCAGATGAGGACGAGGTTTTCTGTGCAGCCGGACCCTGGAGGTGTGTTTTTCCACAGATGACTCGGGCTGTGTGGACTGCTTAAAGCCACAACAGTCGTGTGTCTCTCTGGGCCTTCTGGCCACGAGGGCCAGGAAAACCCCACAGCGTGCGAGGCAGGTTCCGTTCAAGGTGGCGGAGTGGAAAGCCAGGGGGAGCTGCCTGTCCCTGCAGGAAGGCTCACAGGGAAGCCGTTTCGGGGAAGGAGGGGAGAAGGGGACGGGAGCTGTTCTGTAGGATCAAGAGTAGGGGGACTGTTCTAGAAAGCACACAGCGAGAGAGAGGTGTCCCCCCACGACCACCCGCCCAGCCCCTGCCCTCCATGGCCGTGCGCTGAGAGTAGCAGATTCTAAATGCCATCCTGAGCCCCCCTTGGGGAATGTGTCTCCCCAGGATAGGGCTGTCGCATCTTGCCTGCACCGGCCAGCAGACGTGCCCTCAGGGTGGCAGGGACTCTCCCCAGGGCCTCAGGACCCACCGGCACTCGTGCTGGGCTTGGGACACAGAACACAGGCCCGGGCCCAGAACTAACTGTTGGCTTTGGCCCTTTTGCTGCTGGCCAGACTCCCAGCAGCTGCCGCTTGGGTCAGGGGCCTGACTTCTTCTCGGCGGGCGGCTCTTTTCACACGTGGGCTCTCCAAAGGTGCGGGGGTCCTTGCCGGCCGCCATGCTCCGGCTCGTGGACACCGGCGGGGTCCAGATGGAGGTGACCGGTGTCACCAACGGCAGCGTCGTGGTGGAGTTTAACCTGCTGATCGCCACAGATGTGGATGTCCACGAGGTGTCCGCCGCGTTCCTCGTGGCCTTTCAGAACGCGTCTCTGCTGGAGATGGCCGGAGGGGACACCTTCATCCAGGGTAGGTGGAGGTCTGGCCCCCTGGAGACGGGGGACAGAGAGGCGGACAGAGGCTGCCTTCTGCTTTCCTTTGGAAGATGTCACCCCCAGTGCCTTCTCTCCGGGTCCCCAGGCGGGATGTAAAAGCCGGGAGCAGACAGGACCCTCAGCTCTCTTACCGCTTCTGTGTAGTTTCTGAAGGTTTAGGGGCTGGAAACGTTCTGGCTCGAGGCTGTGCAGACGCCCGGAGATGCTGCCCCCTTCCAGCGGCCGTGCCTCGCCCTGGGCCTCCTTGGCACCCACGTGACTGGGCTGGGGACACCCCTGTCTCTCCCTGTGGCCACACTTCCTCCCAAGCACAGTTTCCAGGGAGATCCTGATAAAAATGATGGAAAAGAAAAGCAGGGAGAGGAGACGATTTAGATTTTTCTCTCAAGTCATAGTCGTCCGCTGGAGCTGTCGGAGCCCAATGCCACCAACGGGGCGGTTTCCGCAGCACACGTGCAGTTCTCGGCCCTGGAGGCCGGACGTCCAGGGTCCAGGGGCCGGCTGGTTTGTTTTCTGCGGCGAGCCACTCCCTGCCGTGTGGACAGAGCCTTCCCGCTCTGGCCTCTCCCCTGGGTGTGCACAGAGCCCTGGTGCCCCCGCTTAGAAGGGTCCCACTTTATGGGCTCGTTTAGCCTCAATTACCTTCTCAACACCCCATCTGCAAATACGGTCACAGTAGCAGCTGGGGCTTCAACGTATGCATTTTCTAAAAAAATATTTTATTTATTTATTTATTTATTTAATGGCGCTAGTATAAGCAGGGGGAGGGGCAGAGGGAGAAGCAGGCTCCCCGCTGAGCAGGAAGCCTGACACGGGACTTAATCCCAGGACACTGGGATCATGACCTGAGCCAAATGCTGATACCCAACCCACTGAGCCACCCCCAGGAACCCCAACATCTGCATTTTAGAGGCAAAATTCAGTTCATAGCATGTGGCATACTTGAAAATAAACGACAAACATCTTAGAGTTACGTGCACAAAAACAGAGACCATATACGTTACTCTTCTGGTTTGGGGAATGAGAAGCGTTTTCTAAGTTAAAAATAGACGACAAGCCCACAGAGGTGAAGGCTAAAATAGTTGATTCCATAAAATGTCACTTTTATATTATGCGAAATAAAGACCCCATTGTGAAGAAAGTAACACCCCAAACATCGCTTGAATAACGTGAAAGTTACAGCCCCGTAGAGGGAGGGACCCCCACATGTCGAGAATAAGGGCAAGAACCGGGGCGCCTGGCTGGCTCAGTGGGTTAAGCCTCTGCCTTCGGCTCAGGTCGTGGTCCCGGGGTCCTGGGATCCAGCCCCGCATCGGGCTCTCTGCTCAGCAGGGAGCCTGCTTCCTCCTCTCTCTGTCTGCCTCTCTGCCTACTGGCGATCTGTCTGTCAAATAAATAAATAAAATCTTAAAAAAAAAAAAAAGTAAGGGCAAGAACCTGCGCGATCTGTAGGACGGAGATAAATGACCTGCGCGATCTGTAGGACGGAGATAAATGCAGGCCAGACCGAGCCGACCACGCAGGACGGAAGAAACGCAGACGAGTGGCAAAGACTAATAACCACAGACGTTCTCACTGAAATGGGCCACGCGTGTCCCTCTGGGGGCAGTGGGGCTCTAGCCGGAAGCACCGGAGACGGCAGAGTGGGCCGAGGCGGGCCAGGGCTGGGGGAACAGGATTTGCTCCGCTTCCCGGGAATCAGTCTGACGACGCTCACTGAGAAGATCCCGGCAGGACTTCAGCCTTCGGGAGTCGACCTCGGCTGGGACCATAGTTTATACACAAAGACCCCC
Organism: Mustela nigripes; assembly: GCF_022355385.1. NCBI lineage: Eukaryota > Metazoa > Chordata > Mammalia > Carnivora > Mustelidae > Mustela > Mustela nigripes. The sequence goes on from NC_081558.1 coordinate 215,929,536, forward strand.
ACCCTTGAGAAGCAGAAGTTTGCAAGCGGCTGATAGCCCCGTAATAGCGGGGAAGTCAGGCAGACTGAGTCAGGGTAGCTCAGCGTAGAGACCAAAGCAAGCAGGAGGCAGAGGGCCTTCTGCGGGGATGGGCTTGCCGCGGGGTGTCTGGGCCCGAGGCCGGGGGCTGCGGCTGGGGCTGGCGGCCTGCTCGTCCCCCGATGAGCTGCTCTGCTGGTCTGCCCAGCACCCTGGGGACCAAGAGCCCTCTTTCCCCAGCGGCCCCCGCAGACGTCCGGACGCCGGCCAGAAGCAGGTGCCTCCCTGTCTCCTGAACTCCCCAGAACCGGGCCACTTTGCCGTCACTCCGTAATTTTCAACTCCACGGCCCGACATCCAGCGTGGGGGGAGCTGTGTGGCGCTCAGGCCCCGTGACCCTGTGACCATGTCCTGGCTTCCTTCTGATGTCGTGCAGATTACGACGAGTGTGAGAACCAGGAGCACGACTGTGAGCCCGGCGCCTCCTGCCGCAACACCCTGGGCTCCTTCATCTGCAGCTGCGTGGGCGGCGCCCCCCGCTCCCCCCTGGAATATTCTGGAAGACCCTGTGAAGGTGAGATTCCCATGATCGCTTCTCTGAGACCCTGTTGGGTAATCTGTCTCGTAAGGATGTTTGTTCACAGCGTGCCTCCTTTCCTAACGCGGCTGCGTGTTGTATGTCCCGGACTCGTCTTCTAACGCGTGTGACTGTGTGTGCCTGTGTGCCCGTGCACACGTATGTGCCCCCGCATGCTCTCCCGTGCGTCTCCAGCTTCCTGGGTGACACTGCAGGTCTCCAAGTGCCCCTGATGAGAAAGGACACACGTAAGGTCGGCTGTGTTCTCTCCTATCCTGGAAGTTGACCTCCAGAGCCTACAGCCCGTGTGAGAAACAACACGTGGGAAGTGTTTCTGCTCGGCCCCTTCTCCCCACCCGGTGCTTTTCCTGTTACGTGGGGCCTCAGTGGATTCAGTGTTGACCCTGAGGGGACCCCTGCCCTCCAGGGATCTGCGGTCTAGCGGATTGAGACGGACGTTTATACAAGTAAACATCTGTCACCGGGAATATGGAATGTGTTCTGCTTGAGGTAGAAGCAGGAGTCTTGGAGGGGCTAAGTGGTAGCAGCCCCATGAGTGTGGTCAGGAAGGGCTTCCTGCAAGAGGTGTCTTAGAGCCATTCTTAAAGGCCGGCTAGGCCAGCACTAGGCAGTGGGTGCTGGGTCCATGCAGGAGTGAGAACAGAGCTCCTGATGGTGCGCCTGGCCTGGGTGCGGTGTGGGCTGGCGGAAATGTGGGTGCCCTCAGGAGATGGGGGGAACAGAGTGGGAAGCCGGCTGCCGAGAAGCAGCCGAGGTCGGTTGAGACGGCAACGAACGCCACAGGCAGGGTTTGGACCGCATCCTGGAGACGAGGGAGCTAGACGAGGGGACAGAGCAGTGGGCAAGCCCCACCGTGAGAGAAGAGAAGACAGGGGCCCGGGTGGCAGGGGCTGGGGCCGGGCCCAGGGAGCAGGCTGGGCTGTGGTCCAGTGGAGGCTGAAACCATGCTTGGGGGAAGCAGGACACTGGATCCAGAACTGGGGACTCCGGATCCTGAGAGTAAACGTCATGAACCCACCTCAGAGACTAGAGGGCTTGTCCCAGCAAGTACGCGGGCTTGGCCCACACCTGGCATCAGCCTGGGAGAGTCCGGGGGGGGCAGAGGGCACCCTGGTTTCCTGGCTCACGGGAGCCCCCGGCAAGCCCAGCCTGACCGCGCTGGAAGCTGGCAGGAATGTGCGACAGGTGCCTGTGTGCGGCTGTGGGTGGAATGCTCAGTCCTGGCACGCGATGCTCTTCCCATCTGACCTCCCCTCACCCCCCCACGTCCCCTCCCCGCTTGCACGCCGCACAGTCTGGGCTTGGGCAGCAGACCCCAAACACAGACCCAGCCTTGGGTTTCATCTTGTGCCTTGCAGATGACTCTCCCAGCAACACAACCCAGGCCCCCGGCCCCTCTCTGGTTCCAGGCCCAGAGCAGCTTCCCACCCCAGCAGGAGCTGGGGCTGCCTCTGTGCCAGGGACCAGCCAGGGCCCCCAGGAGCCACCGCAGCGGCTGAGCCTGACCGAGGCGGTCAGGGTGCTCTGCGAGATTGAGAAGGTGGCCATCACCATCCAGAGGCGTTTCCTGCAGCAGGAGTCCATCCCCGAGTCCTCCCTGTACCTGGGACACCCATCCTGCAACGTCAGCGACCACAACAGCACGCACGTGCTCCTGGTGGCCGGGTGGAATGAGTGCGGGACCGTCGTGCAAAGCGTAAGGGCTGGGGGGCTGGGCTCGGGGGCACGTGGGCGGGGCAGTGCGGGGGTGGGGGCATAACTGTCCCAGGGGACCAGGGAAGACTCTGCACCCCAGGGTCTCTGTCTCAAAGTGGGGGACCCAAGAAAGGCGGGGACAGGATAGGGCCAGTTCTCACCAGGGACCAGACTGTGCCCTGGAATCAGGGGGAGTTTTGAGCTCTGCCCTGCGGAATTCTGGTACAAAGGGCCTGGGGTCAGTCTCAGGGTTTAAAGACGACTTCCAGTGACTCTGAAACATGGGCAGGATAGATGGCCAGTGGGAGAGGAAAAAGGCAGGAAGGTGGCTGCAGGGGTGCATGTCTGAGAACGTGCGTGTGTGTGAGTGTGTGCGTGTTTGTGCACACTGGGCGAGCGGCTGGTGTGATCAGAAGGACCTGAGCCGAGGCATCGTGGCCTGCGAATGGTTATCTTCACCAGAGTCCTCGACAGGCTCGGGGTCCTGCCTCTGCCCACACAGAGGGGAGCCCAGTTAGGGCCGCCCGGCTGGTGGCGTGTTCTGTCTCCCCTGTGATCTCCCCTGGTCTGCGGCACCCGTGCTGCACGGACCGGCTCCAGGCCCTGGTTCTTCCCAGCCTGGCTCGAGGCCACAGTGAAAGCTCCGGTGTCGCTCTCGCCTCCCTCCTCCCTGCCCTGTGTGCGTTGAGCTGCGGGAGGAGGACGCAGTGTCCTCTGGGCACCCTGCCTCACCGGACATGGGGGAACAGGGCAGCCCTGGGCACGGTGGCCCCCTGAGAAACGGGCACCCCTGGGACAGGATGTGAGGAAACGGACACGGTCCCCAGATGTGTGTGGAGAGGACTGTGTGCACAGCCAGGGGACACGGGACAGTGGCTGGTGAGGGGGGCAGAAATCTGGGGGCGTGACCAGGTGGAAGGTGTCTGCGTGGTTCTGGGGGGCAGGGTTCTGGGTTGGGGGGGGGGGGGGGGGGGGGCGGGTGTGGGCGGGGGGGCGGGGGGACAGTCAGCAGAGGGGCTGGCCTGGCGGTGAGGACAGGGAGGTTATCCGCCTTAGCTAGGTTGGTCCACTGGGCAGGGACTCAGCAACACGGACTTCAGCCCCTAACAACCTTGTGACAGCAGTTGGAGGCCTTGTTTCCCAGGACAAGGTGGGGAGGCGTCGCCCCGTGGACCCGCGGGCTGGTGTTCTGAGCCCCTGGTGACGGTTAGGTCCCGGGATGCACGTTTCCCCAACGGGACCTGGAGGCTCAGCAAGGTCAGCAGGGGGTCAGGGTGTCCCTGCCTCCGTGGACCAGCCTTGTGGCCTCTGCGACTCTGCCTTTCCCGGGGCCTTGCAGGGTCCAGGGAGGCAAAGGTCGTCGCACTCAGAGGCTTCTGTGTAGAGCCCGGTCCTTGCTCTGCGCGGGGACACGTGGGCCCCAGGGCACAGGCTGGGCTCAGTGACGGATAACACGGCAGGTGAGGGGCAGGAGAGCCGGGGGCCAGGCGCTAGGGCTGCGGGGTCCGCGTGCACGTGGACCTGAGGGGGACCATGGCAGGGCGGTGCGCTTGCACAGTGGGTCTGCTTGCTTCTCTCCAGTGTGATTCCAGCCTCCTCAGGGGTCCTGAGTCGAAGGGGCCACCAGGATGTCCCCAGGGACCACAGAGCCTTTGTCAGCCCCCTTCTACCCTCCAGCCAGCACAACTTAGACGTGGCCCTGGGGCTTACCTCTCTTTCCTAAGAGAAAGCTTCAGTTTGGAGCCCCCAAGCCCCGAGGCAGCGACGGGCTGGAGGGCGGGCGGGGGCAGGGCATCCCCAATCAGCACACTGCAGGCTCGCAGACAGACTGAACGGTGCTGCGGGAGACGACACGGTCAGTGCCGTCGCGCCGTGCAGGGTGAGTGTCCTGCCGACGGCCAGGGTCCCAGGCGGGCCAGCGCACTGGCTCTCTGCCTCTGTTTCCCCGAGCTGCACGGACACGACGGCTCCAGCTGTTACCTTCAGTGGGGCTCAGGCCTGTTCAGAGCAGAGGGAAATGCGTCTCCGGAGAGTCATCCCAGCCCCGGAATCCACAAAAGTTCTTGATGTTTTTGGTACTTGCCAAAACCTAAGATTCTCCAAACATGGACTTCCCACAAACACGATGGAATACGTACAGTTCGCAGGTTCCGCCGCCGCCTCCTCTTTCCTTATTTTGGGGGGCGGGGGAGTTAAGCAGTTTAAATTGTACTGACCTCCCGATTTTTTAGAAGCTAAATCTAAGGCTTTAAGCCCCCCCAAGTCTGACATGCTGTGAGCTGATCGTGCAGACGATGCTCAGAGACACAGTGGTCCGCGCCCCAGAAGGTTCACCAGCGTCCACGGCCATCTTCCCAAATTCTACGGAGACAGTGAGGAGCTGGCCAGGGTGTCTGAGGCACTTCCCAAAGCCGTTTTCAAAGGCACCGAATGACACAGCGAACACGTACCCCGGCCGGGATGCCCGGGGCACAGCCCATCGGACACTTGACGCCGCGTCGGTTACGACTCCACGCCCCCAGGAGCTTCTGCTTCTCAGCTGGAAGGAGCCGCCGGACATACAAACATCACGTAGATCGATAACTGTTCCAGAGTACGGAGGGGCAGACAGACGCAGACACAGAGACAGGTGCACGTCCCGAAGTGTTTCCATGCTTCCGTCTTTGGATAATGCAATCAAGAATGTAGGCAAGTTTGTTCCCCGAAGCTAAGGCATCACTAGTCCCTACAAAGGAAAATGAGTTCCAAGAATTCACGTGGTTTTCAGTAATCTAATTTCACCATTTATACGAAAACCTAGAGGCAGCAATGATATCCAGTAACTTCCGACATAAGCTAATGGTTTTTGGATGTTGTCCATTTACTGGGGCTTGCGTGGGTCTGTGTCACAGACACACGAGGGAAAACACACTTGCTGTAATTTCTCATAAGCAAGCAACAAGGAAGGAGCCGGTGTGGGAGCCGGAGACGCAGAGGAGCTCCGAAAACGGTTCCCCGCAGTGACTTCAGTCCAGAACCCCCCGCCGGCAGCCACTCCCCCTCGCGCTCCTGCAAACTTTGCACCACCCGTGACCCACTCCTGCCGGAGCCCGACTGGCCCCTGGATTCCACGTCTCTACCAGATCTGTGGGTCCCAGCAGCACGGCTGGTCTCCCAGTGTCTATTTTCAGCCACCGTTCCCTGGCAGGCTCTCCGAGACCAGACGCTCTGCTGGCCACGCCACGTCCGTGGGCTCCTGCTTCAGTGGCGGCGTGGTTCCATGGATGCTCCCAGATGCGGCTTCTCAGCGTGATGCTTCAGCCGCAGCCCTGCTTCCTCTTCGTGGACGGCCGGCTTGTCTGTTTCACAGTTTCCCGGTCTCTTGTCTACTCCCGAGACGCCAAGGCCAGTGACTAGCCGAGGCCACGCCATGCCCACCGCGATGCGCCAGCCACGGGCCGTCTGCAGCTGTCCTTGGCCGGCGCCGGGCCGCATCCTAGTGACAGCGTAGGGTGTGCCTGTGAAGGCACGTGGGTCTTGGGAAGCCACCACGATCCAACTCCAGGCCACCAGCGAGCAAAACGCCGTGAACGAATGTCACTTCAGGCATTTGGTCCAACGACAGCCTTGGCTCAGCTCCAGTGCGATGAGGGGGTTTTCACAGAAGTGTCCGTCCCTCCTACCTGCTGTCCACTGAGCACATCGGGCAGCGGCCCGCCCCAGGCTCTCCGTCTCAGTTCTGGGATCTGGAGAAACTCCGGAACGCTCACGTGCTTAGTCTCTGTGCTTGGTCTACAGGCCTCACTTCATGCTCGGGAACGGGCTCAGCCTTGTTCCGTGGGGGCTCATGTACTCCCACGCCCCGAGTCCCCGTCACAGTGACCGTCCCTCTCTGGAGTTTGTTCTCGGGCTCCTTGTTCACCCGGATGATGGTGTGGGGACAGAGATCTGGTGGTCCCACGCAGACTTCAACCCCATGATTTTAGCTCGATTTCTTTGGGGAGGGGCTTGCGCTCTCACTTTCAGGAATGTGCTGGGGGATTGTCTGGGAGGAACCCCGTCCGTCATTTGGGGTGTCAGCTGGTCCAGTTTGCCTCTGGTTTTCCTCTGATGGGGAAAACAGGCGAAGGACACAGGCGAAATCAGGGGTCGGCACTTGACATGCTCTTGGGCGTTTGATGTTGGGAGAAGATGGTCAGAGTGTTCGTATTGGGGACAAGCTTTAGGGAAGAGCCACCCTCCCCCGGCACCCAGAACCGTGGTCTGCTGGCACGCTGGGGGCGGGGCTGCTGGGGTCCGGGAGCGCACTGATGCCCGTTTGTGTTCAGAACATGACGACTACGGTGGTGAGGACCATGCTGAGGAACGACCTGTCCCCCGACGCCGTCATCCACCACCTGAAGATCCTGAGTCCCATCCATTGTGCCTTCCAGAACGACCTCCTGACGTCCTCGGGCTACGCCCCGGAGTGGGGGTGAGTGCAGAGGTCCTGCTGCCCCACCCCAGCTCACTCTCCCCGCTAGCACCTTCGCTTTGGATTTCTTTACGGTTTCAATCACTTGAGGACCCTTTTGTGAGACTGACAGTGGCCAGACGTGGTTAGGAACTACCAGCTCCCCTAACTGTTGTCTTCACGTCCAAACCTGGACCAATCAAAGAAAGCCAGTGTGCGCCCTAGCCAGTCACAGGGGACGCCCCAGTCCTGGTGAGCCCGCCCATGGCTTCCCCGTGACCATGCCTCACCGGCCGCCTGGGGCCTCTCTGTTCCACTGGGAAGCCAACCCCCGCCCCTGCTGGTCCTCAAGTCTCCTCCAGACCCTCTGGGGGCTGTCACCCCACTCCAGCCGGCTCAGAACAGGCAGCCTTTCTTTGCCCGGTCCCGCTGGGCGGTCTGCCTTTACTTTCTCCTCCTCTGGGGTTGCTTTCTGGGGAGCAATGGGAAGGGGCGGGGTCGCAGAAGCGCACCTGCCCAGCCCACCTGCTCTGGCAGGGTTTACACCATTATCGAGGACCTCCACGGCTCCGGGAATTTTGTCACCGAGATGCAGCTGTTTATCGGGGACTCCCCTATCCCCCGGAATTACACCGTGTCTGCCAGCGATGACATCAAGATCGAGGTGGGACTCTATAACCAGAACAGCAACCTCAAGGTGGTCCTGACCGAGTGCTGGGCGACGCCGTCCAGCAACGCCAGGGACCCGGTCATGTTCCTCTTCCTCAACGACAGGTGGGTGCTGGCTGCGGGCTGCTCGGGGGGCCTCTGAGTTCCCAGACCCCCACGGAGAGGCGGGTCTGGGTTTTCAGTGACGCCCGAGTCTCGGGGGACCGGGAGACCTGGCAGTCCCTGCCTCCCACGCACAGCGCGGATGGTGTGTGCGCAGGGGTGCAGCCGGCAGTGCAGGTAGACGGGCTGGGGTGCAGAGGGGTGGCTCCTGACCAGTGAGTCTGGTCCCTCGCTTCCCAGCTGCCCCATCCCCAACACGCACACGCACGTGATCGAGAACGGGGACTCCAGCAAGGCCCAGTTTAAGCTGAAAATCTTCTCCTTCATCAACAACTCCATCGTCTACCTGCACTGCCGGCTCCGCATCTGCATGGACTCCCCTGGGACCACATGCAAAATAGTAGGTGGCGCGCTTTCCCGGACGTGTGCCTGGACTCGCGTCCCCGCGGCTCTGAGGAGGGTCGCTCCGTTAGCTGGGGCCCAGGGCCGGGCTGCTCCGGGGCCCAACTTTTGGGAGGAGACACGGGGCCCTACAGCCTGAGCCCCATAAAGGCACAAAAGGAGGTGTGGGCGGCGGGCAGCTCGTGGGTGGGCGGTCCACGTGGTTGTGGCTAAGCTGCCTCCGTCGGGAGGCTGTAACACCGGCTGGTCATCACCGCACACCCCAGGCCGCCCCCGGGGCTGTGGGGCTTCTCTTCTCCGTGGAGAATGCATACCTGGGTATAAACACGGTCCTTTAATTTCATATTATTTTTAGCAGCATGGACGGAACGCTGTTGAATCCCAGCCACCGTGATACTGCATAGGAGGGTTCCCCTTCTGTTCATCCTCCACTCCGGGATCTTGAATAATTTTATATTCTCATTTCCTTAGCTGTTTAACTGTGAAATGATGCTTTGTGGTCCTGAGGTGTGAAAGCCGTTCACACCAGACAAGTGCGTCGCGGACAATTGATGTCACTTTGTCTCATCCCGTAGACATTGCAGAAAAAAGGACTGAAAGGCACACAGACCCCAGGGTGACCGCCGGCTAAGGGTGGCCACCGGCACGCACCTGCTGTAAAGCCCGTCAGAAATATGAAGGGTATTAGTCGTCACAACGACCTCTGTGAGGAGTTGCAAGTCCCCAGAGTTTTTATGATACGACTCTACACAGTCCCTTCCACGTCCCCAGAGGAGGGCTGTCGTGCTGGTGTCCTTGGCTGTGAGCACGGGGCACCACGGGGCGGCTGAGGCAGCAGGACTGCATCCTCCGAGGGGTCGTGACAGGACCGGTTCTCCCGGTGGCCGGAGGGAAACTCATTCCAGGCTCTGGCCCTGGCGTGGAGACACCGGCTTCTCCCTGTGTCTTCCCAGCTTCTCTCTGTGCGTGTCTGTGTTCAGCTTCCCCTTTTCACAAGGACGCAGCTGGGCAGGACTGGGACCCACCCCAATGACCTCGCTTTAACTTCATCTGCAAAGACCGTGTTTCCAAATAAGGTCCCATGTGCAGGTGCTGGGGCCAGGGCGTCAACATCGTTTAGGGGGACATAGAGCAGGTGTATGGTGAGCGGGTCCCACCACATCCCTGAAGCTGTCTGCGAGGCAGAGTGTGGAGAGGAGCAAGCGGCTGTGGCCGGCCATGGAGAAGGCCGAGGAGGCACAGAGCTGACAGAGGGCCCGAGGGGCCCAGGGGTCTGGGGCTGGAGATGGTTCAGCCGGTGTTCTCTCGAACCTGCTTTCCTCCAGCCCCGGCTGCCCACCGGCCCTCCCGTCGCACCGGCAGAGCCCCGTGGTCCTGGAGGTCCAGGCCCCTCGGCCCCTTCCCTGCCTGAGCTCATCTAGCTGGTTTACAACGTCTGGATCAGAGTCTTACCCCGACAGTGACCACGTTTCTCAGAGCTGATGAGTTCCGTTCAACTAACTGGAAGTTTCCTTCATTTCAAAACAACAGAATTGCGATGACATCCGGTCCCCGAGAAGCCGGGAAGCGTCTGCAACACACCAGACGTCCTGGGGACCCCTCATTCGGTCTGAAGGTGAGTCGGTGACTCGGTTGAGTCAGTTAAAGAAAAGATGGAACTGGGTTCCGTCTCCCCTGCGTGTGAACCTGCCTGCCGCGACCAGGAGCCACGGCCAGGACGCTCCGTAGACCCATCACAGCGGACACAGCAGCTGGGTTCACGGAGAGCCCCGGTTCCAGCCTCTGCACGCAGAGTGGGGCCGGCCTCTCCCGGGAGCCCCTGGCAGGAGGAGCCCTTGTGGTCCTCAGGTCCCCGCGCGGCTGCGGAAGGAGCGGCGGGCGCTGCGGGAAGTCCGCTCGCTCTTGGACAAAGCGGTATTTTGAATTGCGTCCCACGAAACCGGTCAAGTTTCCTGACGTGGATCGATACACCACGTGGGTTGTGGAGGGAGGAAGGCGGGCTGCACCGGGTCGGGTTCTGCGTGCACGCGTGTGCCGGTGTGCGCACGCACGGGAAAGCTCTTTATTCTGGGCTTGGCTACAGCAGAAGATGCAAAAAAAGGGAAAAAAAAAAAAGAAGAGGCACAGCTTTCTCCCTTGGTATGAAAGTCCCGCTGGTCGATGACAACCCGTGCGGTTCCAGCGGCCACCATCACCTTTCCAGAAAAGCATTTTATTTCCTTTGAGATCCATTTTATTATTGTTGTTGTTGTTTAATTGGATGGGGGAATGGTGCGCTTTGGATATTAAGACAGAAACGGCTGGCTGTGTCCCAACATCTGTCCCTGTCCCTCGTAGTCAGTCGTGGAACGCCCAGGCTTTCGCTGGCCGGTGGCTGTTGGATAAATGCTCTCGTCCCCGGCCTGGCAGCCCAGGGCGGCCGTGTGCGTCAGTTCTGGCCGGTGACATGCAAACAGGAGGCGGAGTGACCGTTCCCGCAGGGCTGCCCCTCACCTGTCCCTGTCTTCCTCTTGCCTGGCGGGCGCAGGGGTGCGGTGGGGACGGCTGCAGTCCTCTGCCTGGAAGACCCTGAGGGCCTTGGGGACCGGAGCTGGAAGGAGCCCCATTCCCAAAGACCCCACAGAGCGAGTGTGCCAGCCCGGGCCTCTGACTTCGAGTTTTGTGCGGGAAAGAAAGAAACTTCCATGAGCTTTGCTTCTGCTGCTTTGGTGTTTTCTCCTTCTGTTACCCCTTTTTTGTTGATTTCCTCCCTGACTTTGGTGGCTCTCCTTGCTTCTCTGTATCTTCCTGCACAAGACCTTTGGGGCCTTGGATGTGGGGTCTGAGCCTGGGTCCGAGTCTGTTCAGGGCTTGGGAAGGGAGCCGAGGGAGCAGGAAGAGGGGGGGCCTCGTGGCTGGTGATTCCAACGGCTGCTTCTCATCCCAAGTATTTGTGAACTTGAAAAGATTCCAGGTTTGGGGCTACTGAGGGTGTGCTTCTGGAGCGGGGCTCCAGGTTCTGGGGTCTGCACTGGTCCTCAGCGGGTTCCAGGTCCCATCCTAGGACTGCGTGTTTCTTCTACCCTCTTCATTTTCTCAAACTTCTAAGGAGAACTGGTTGACCAGGTGGTCCTCATATGCATTTTCATCGATAGAAATGGGATTTCTAGTCTTTCGCAAAGAGTACAGATAATGTCGAAACTGCTGGAGTGGAAAAAGCCCTGGGTTTGCAGTTATGAGACCTGAGTTTGAATATAGTGCGTCTGGATGTGTGGTCTCGGAAGAATGGCTGAGTCTTCTGGATCCGAACCATCCTGCCGTCATTCCTCCACCCACCTACCCATCCCTCCATCCCGTTACCCAGCATTCCTTCCTCCGTCTGTCTACCCACCCCTCCGTCCGTCCGTCCGTCCATCCGTGCACACACTTACTCATTATTTCATCTGTCTCTGTGACAGGCCTACATGCCTACTAAGTGTCCAGCACGCTCCTCTTTCTCTGCGACCTGTGCACATGTGCCACATCGTGCTTCATTCCCCTCATCTATAAAATGGGAATAATAATAATTTCTACTTCAGACAGTGCCTTGTCCATCGAAATGACCGGACACGTGTTTGCTGTTATCATCTGTAACCGTTAGGGCACCACACTAACCACCACTGCAGAGAACAACAAATAGAATGAGGCTAGAAATCGCTGGGCTCCAAAACAAGCACCGTAATTACTCACCTTGTCCATCATTCTTTCTTACTGGGTTATTAGCTTTTGTTTGAGCCCCAGCGGTGCCACACAAATATATAGAAAAAGCATTTAGAAACATGGCATCTCCTAGTTGGTGGAAATTTCGTATTTTAACTGTGTACATGAATGGAATTCACGTTGGAGACAGGGGTGAGAAAGACGGGCAGACAGATCCCTTCAGGATTGCCCCCCTCCCACCCTGTGCCCACACTCTGTTCCCTGTGCACCACACTCGGGCCCCACCCCTCATGCGCACACTCTCTCCCCCCACGTGCGCCCATGCTCTGTCCCCCACAGGCACCCACACTCTGCACCCCTACATGTGCCCACAATCTACCACTGACATGTGTCCATACTCTGTCCCCTCTGTGCACCCACACTCTACCCCCCACAGGCGCCCATGCTCTCTCCCTTTCTCACATGTGCCCACATTCTGCATCCCCCCACGTGCACCCACACTGTACCCCCGACATGCATCCATGCTCTGCCCCCAACATGCACCACACTCGACCGCCCATGTGCACTCACGTTCTGCGCCACACGTGCACCCATGCTCTACCCCATGTCCCCATGCTCTGCCCCCATGTGCACCCACACTCTGCCCCCACATGTGCCTATACTTTGCCCCCCCATGTGTGCCCACACTGTACCCCCACGTGTACCCATGCTCTCCCCCCATGTGCCCACGCTCTGCTCCCCTGTGTGCCCACACTCTGCCCCCCTGTGTGCCCACACTCTGTCCCCCGTGTGCCCACGCTCTGCCCCCCGTGTGCCCGCGCTCTGCCCCCCACGGGTGCCCACACTCTGGCTCTGCCATCACCCTCACTCTCTCGGTGGGAACGACTGAGAATACTCGGGGATTCCCGGGAAAGCGGCCAAGCTCACAGGTTGGTACCCGGACAGGGGGCTGCTCGGAGCAGTGCCCAGCTTCTGATCCACTCGGCCTTCTCCTGGGCTCATTTGCCCACAAGCACCAGCCTTCGCACCACCGGTGTTAGTTCTCTGGCGCTGGTGCCACAGGAAACTAAGTGCACGGACTGGGGGGCTTACAACAGGAGGCCAGAAATTCAAGGTCAAGGTGTCACAGGGTTGGTCCCTGCTGGGGAGTGAGGGAGGGTCTGTTCCAGGCTCTCTCAGCTCCCGGCATTTGCTGCTCTGGCTCGCCTCGGCTTGTACGATCCCGTCACCGGGTCTCTGCCTCTGTCCTCACACGGCGCTCTCCCTCTGTCTCTGTGTCTTCATGTGGCTGTCTTCTTATAAGGACATGGGTCCTGTTGGGTTGGGGGCCTCTCCGGCTTCAGTGTGACCTCATCTGAAGCTAACCCACTCCATCTGCAATGATCCTATTAGTTTCTTTCAGTTGTAAAGCTTAATGAAATGGTTGGTAACCACCACCACCTTGTTCACCACCAACCCAAAACAGAGGCTTGTAGTTAACCTCTGTGCTGCGGTACAGGGTGGGGGGTTAGGACCTCAACGCATCTTTTTGGAGGACACACAACGGCACCGCGCATGGGTAATGTTATGGAAGAACCCGTCTGGGCATTGTCCCCAGCTGTGGGCTGCCAACAAGCTTGTAGCAGCATCACAGTTTTCTGATTTAATTTTTGGGATCGTTCCATGGCCATCAGCTTTGCTAGATACCTCATTACTGCTCCCTCCCTAGAGTTTCTTTGTCCAAAGAGGAAGAAGTAGTCTCAGTGATGTCTGCCCGATGCTCGAATGTGCCCTCATCCTCTTCAAGTCCCCGACGGCTTCGTGTCTTTGCAAAATGACGTTTGCAGAGCAACCCCGGTAACCGTCCTGTGCATGGGTGCGGGCTGCCCGAGCTATCCCGGGGGAGGGCCAGGTTTTTATTAAAAGACTGACAGGTGGTCTGCCTGCGGGACCCACGTGCGGCTCACAACACCCAGTTGGTCTCTTCTGGACCCGGGACAGCCCCACTGCTGGCAAAGGTCATGTTCTAGCATGTGCTCGCTCTCCACTTCTAGCTGTCTCATGTGCACTGGTGACCATTCCCGAGCCCCGGTAACCGGGGGCGGCGCTGGCTTGCGGACCCTGCCTGGACCCTCCGTTACGAGCCTTCCGCGGCAGGGAACAGGAAACCAAACCGTTCGTCCCCGGAGCTGGCATTCTGGGGCTGGCTCTGGGCTCCCCTGCAGGGCGGGGGCTAGCTGTCCTGTTCTCCCATTCCATTATGGCCCACTAGCAAGATGTCCCGCACCCAAGGCACAGGACGGGGGCAGGGGCCTGTCAGCACCCCCCAGAGGCTGGATCTGGGGACCGGCTGTGCGGTTGTTGTTGGGGAAGCTGGCTATCCCAGCTGGGTGCCTATGGAGGTTGAAACTGTTCCGGCAACCGTCCCCAGGGTCTTCCTCCTTCTGGAGGAGGGGGCAACCTAAGTTCCCAGCAGCCAGGAGGGGGTCCCCGATGTCGCTGTTGGACCACCTTGTTAACTGTGCACACCCGTGCCACACCCTGGGAGACCCAGAGCAGTGTCCACACAAGCAACTGCACAGGACAGGATCCGGGTGCCCCTTGTCCCCAGGTGGACATCCCGTGATGGAGGACGGAGGTGAACGTGATGCCGCGCCCTGTCCGTGGGTCACACCCACATGCTCGGGGCCCCTCGACACCCACCTTCCTCATGGGGGTGGACATCTCTCTTCCCTGGGGTGTGGGGGGTCAGGCCAGAGGGCTGGCTGGGGGCCTCCTCCTGTCTCTGGCCATGCAGGTCTCATGCAGTAGAGCTGAGGGGGAAGTTCCCACGCCACACGGGGAACTATCTTGAAACCAACCACCCGGCGGCAGGTCACCCATTCACAAGGCCTTCCACCCACCATCTGTCTCGAGGCTCAAAACCTTTCCGTCACCCCAAAGCAGCTCGGCATCCGTCTGGGGCCCCTCCATGCCCCTTCCCTCAGAACCTGACACCACTGTGCTTTCTGCCTCTGGCCTTGCCCGTTCCGGGTAGTTCCACAAGCAGGGTCCTGCTGCGTGGGGTCCTTTGCGACTGGCCTCTCTCACTCAGCGTGAGGTTTGGAGCTTCCTCCATGTTCCTTTATATGCCGACAATACCCCGTTGTGCGGACGGACCCCACTTTGTTGATTGGCCCCTCCTTTGGTGAACACGGGGGTTGTGTCCAGCTTCGGGTGCTGTGGATACCGTGGCTATGAACGTGGGTGTCTGGGGATGTGAGTCCCGATTTCCAGCTGTTTCGGGCCTGTGTTCCCCTCTACTGTATCGGCCCTTTGGGTGTGGGGGAGGGTCGTGGCTCTCTGTGCCGGGCGAGCCACGTGTCCACATGCCAAGCCCCCTTGAGCCCTCCACCTCCCCTAGCCATGGTCCAGAATGTTGGGCAGGTCAAACTGTCCTGCTCACTGTGCCCTTCTCTTGGGGTTGGGACGCCTGCTTGGTCACTTTGGGACCCCTGTGTGCACATGGGCACGTGTGGAGCCTCACGCCCTGGTGCTCTGGACCGGTCCGATCCAGACGATCACGGCACAAAGCAGCCGACCCCCGTGGAGCGCTTGCTCCGTGGCTGTTCCGTCCCACGCCCCCCGTTCCACCCGCACCGTGAGGTCGGAGTGCTGGGCCACAGGCGGTCCTGGGCACGAGGAGACGCGCCCCTCGGGGTTTGGGCAGACCCTCCAGCTGCGCCTGTTTCACTCCCTGCAGGTGAGCACGCAGGGGCGGAGCCAGGCCTGGGAACCGGCTACCTCGTCCTCATCGTGGTGGCCGTCTTTGCCTTGGTGGCGGGAGCAGGTGCCCTCGTCCTTGTGCACTACCGGAGAATGACCGGCAAATACAGCTTCAGAGCCGCGGCGGGCGACGTCAGCTACCAGGCGTTCTAGGAGTAGGAGGCCCGGCTGGCCTGCAGGTGCAGGAGGTGGGGGAGGCGCCATCCACGCCCGCATCCTGCCCTCATGGTGGGAAGCCACAGGACCGTCCCGGGCGGGGAAACCGACCGTCCGTTGTCAGGGACCGGGTTCTGTCCATTTGCACAAGCGCTAAGCCCACGGAGCCCGGGGCAGTGCGAGGGGCAGGGCGGGTTGGGGGGAGGGCCCTGGTGTGCCCCAACCGCGTGAGGTTGTTATGACCACTTTCACAGATGGGGACCTGGGGCAGGGGTAAAGGACTGACCTGAGAATGTAGCTAGGAGGGGACGGGGCTGCCGTTTGGGTCTGGGGTCCATTCCCTAAGCTGCTGGGCTACAGTGCCTTAGACTAGACACGAGCAGCCGGCCTCCTTAGACCAGCATCCACGTGACCCACGGGCCCTCCCTAGACTAGTGCACACGTGACCCACAGTCCCTCCCTAGATGGGCGCACGCGCATGACCCATGGACCCTCCTTGGCCTAGCGCGCACGCAGCCCACGGGCCCCTTCGCCGCCCACGCTCCGGGCGCATTCCTGCAGGAACCTCTCCTTTCCCGGCTGCACACTGACCCTGGCGACCTCCCTTTCCATGCAGGTAGCTGTGACTCAAACTTGGTCCTTAATTCATCAGGCATGGACCTAAGCTGCTCTGTCCCACATCCAGAGTCTGGAAGAGTCCCAGAGGTGGTGAAAACAGACTCTGACTGACTCCGGAGCCCAACATCCATGCAGGTCCCAGAGAAGCAACGCCCAGCTGGAGGGTGAGAGGAGCTGTTGGAGAGGGCGGCCGGGCGAGGGCGACGCGCAGAGCCTCAGACACGGGGCTCTTCAATCCAAGCATGAGCGCGGCTCTGCCATCACACAGATCACCCTGATAGCTCCGGAGCGCCCAGGCTCTATCATCCTAACTGGTCCAAGTGGCCCTTTCCTGTTTTGCTGACCATGGACATCCGTCACCCGCCACCCACCCCCCTCCGTCCGCTCACCTGCCCACCCACTCACTCGTCCTTCCATTGATCCAATGCTCTAACTTACAACATCTCACATTTGCAAAGATACCTGGCAGTTCACTTGGAGTTCTTTTAGCAATAGGTCAGTCGTGTACTGATAAATACTGCTAATGTTATTTCTAGTGGACGTATAGTTTCTTGAGCTTTCTCCTGCATTAGCAGTATATTGTTTTTATTTACACAACAGGAACTCAAAAGACAGTCTATTAATATGAAGGTCTTTATAAGTAGAAATAACATTACACACACACACACACACACACACACACTCCGTATTTCATATCTTTCCCCGTAGGATGGACTATTTACCCAGTACACAAAGGGAAACCGGAGAAGAAATGGGGCGAGTCATGTACATACGGTCACAGGATAAATGCATAAGGAAGTGGGTGTAGAATCTAAATTTTTATTTTAGAATATTTTCCGTGACACCACCCGGACCGCGCGTTTCACTTTATTTAAAACAAATTGAATGGTATCCGATAGCAAACACCTGAAAGTTCGGGGTTTTCCCTGAGGGACTTAGAATGTAACATGGTCATAGTTTTTAATTCATGAGATTAACTTTGTTGACTGTAACTCATGGCTACTAATACAGACCAGCTGGAGAATGTGACTAGTTTGATGTAGTGGATATCCTCAGAGTCAGTAAAGAATCACAATACGTCGTGTGTGTGTCTAAGCTGATTTGGAGCAGGAAGAATAAATTTCGTGTGACATTGAAACATGAGCGCGCCGGCTGGCCTGTTTGGTTCCGTCACATGCCGTGCTTACCCGGCAACCACGGAGGGCAGGTGCTGTGCTGGGCCCACTGGGGACACCCGGAATGTGTGTCTGGCTTTTCCATATATTCTGATAACTGGCTCAGGACCTGTCACTTGTTTTTCTTGAAAAGAGGCAATAAATGTTCCGTAGATCTGGGTTTCAGGGCCCATGACGGTGTGGGTCCCACGTGACCATCCCCCGGTACAGCTGCAGAATTAGAGATATTAGGGGACGCTCCCACAGTGGGACAGCGGGGACGTAGGGGAGCTGGAGTCAGACCTGGGCCTGTCCGGTGGCAAGGTCCCTGCGCCTGAGGTTGGGACAGTGAGCACGACCTTGAACCTTTTCCCTTTGCTCACCTAACTGTCGCAACAGTCACTGATCCCATTTTACAGATAAGCAAACTGAGGCTCAAATTTTAAGTTACTGCTCTAAGCTGCTCACAGTGGAAACCCAGACCTTGTCCCTCCTAGTTCAGGCTCTTCCTGCTACTCCAGAGCAGACCTGGTCGGTTCACTGGTGAAGAATGGGAGCCTTCCAGGACCTTAGAACCCAGGGACCCTCTAGCCTATGGATAGAGCAGCCAAGAGCTCGGCAAGGTGGTGGGCTCCGACTGGCTGAGGTGCTGGGTCCCTGGCAGACCCAAGTGCTCCCTGGCCCAGGATGTCAGGCTGATTCCGTCTGGGGGTCAGGTGGAGGGGAGAAACCCCGGCGCTCCCTGCGCACCCTCTACCCAGACGGCACTGCCTCACCGCTGCCACCAGATGGCGGAGCAGACCAGGGCAGAAGGTCCCTTTCTTTTCCCCGCGGTCACAGCCCTGTTTCCCCATTTGTTCTATTTTGCTCTATTTGAGACTTTTGCCAGCAAAGGACAGGGAATCTGGAATCGTTCTGCAGGTCTTTGGCGTCCTAGGACGTGAGCCTGCTGGGGTGCGGCTCTGGGGGTCGGGAAATGACGCCCATCTTCCAGGGTGGGAGAGCAGTGACTTAATGCCATGAGCTGACCCGTGTCCCTGGCGGCGAGCCCCGAGCGGACCCTGCCCTCCCACCAGGACTGCCAGGGGGGGAAGCTGCCTCTCCCCTCTCTCCCTCTGTGCCTGGGAGGGAAAGGAGACAGTCTCTACCTGCAGCAGAAACCCCTGGGAATGAGCTCGCAGCCCGTCTGGGTTCCCTCTACGGGGACTCGCCAGGGGGACCGCGATGCCGCGCGCAGCAGGTTCTCGGGGGGCTCCAGCAAAGCGTTGAGATCTGGCCGGCTGGAGGATGGAGTTTGCGCCACAGAGGAGAAGCGTTTCTGACCTAAATACGGCTTGAGCCTCTTGCTGGGTCTACGTACCCAGGAGGTTATGGTTAGACGGGGCCAGGGGCGTGTCTGGTGTGCAGGGGGAACCAGGGTGGCCCCAGGCTGGCCCCACGACTCAGGACACTGAGTCTCGGCTGGGTGGGGAAGGCTCATTCCCAACGCCAGGGACTGGAGGTTCTCACTTTTCCAGACACCAAAGTGGACACCAAAGTGACTGTGATGGGAAGAAATTGGTGGTAAGGTCTCAGCTGGGAGTTGCTGAGAATTTGCACCGTGCAAGGTGGCACTGTATTCTGGGAGTCAGGGTGGCGTCGCGGTTACGGGCACTGCCTCTCCCAGTGGGCCCCGTCACCTAGTTTCTCTACGCCTCCGTTTCTTCACCTGTGAAGTGGGGTTCATGCTGATATTGGTCAGGCAGCTTTGGGCTACAGAGTAGTAGAAGCATCAATTCCAACAGGCTTTAATGATAGACAGTCCATGACCGTTTGTGAATTAAAAGTCCAGGGCAGGGCTTCAGGTAAGGCTCGCTCTAGCAGCTCTCAAGGTTTGGCCCGTATTTGTTGCTCTCCTTCCATGGTCTCAGCTTCAACCAATAATTCCCTCTTAGTCCCCCCAAAACTATGAGAAGTAATCAGGACTAGAGCCTCCTTCACTCCTATGTGGCTAAAGAAAGACGGTGTCTCCCCCAGCCATTGATCGAAGGAATCTTGTCTTGGTTGAAACATCCTGGGGGGCACATCAAGGAGAATGGCATCCCGCAGGTCCATTCCAGCCTGCCAGAGGTCCCCAGAAACCACTGTGCACAGGAGAGAGACGGGCTCCCGGTTCTGATCTGTACTGCCAGGCAAAGGGCGGAAAACTCGAGGTGATTCTGAACCAAGTTCTAAAGCTGTTGGCCACTCCACCCCACTGTGGGGCTGGCCCGTCTCCAGGCTCTGTGGACTCCCATCTCAAGGGGTTTCTGGGGATGAAGGGGAAATGACACGGTCTTGTCAAGGGCTTTGTCGGCACTGCTCCTCGTGGGCAGACGATGCCTTCTTACGGGATCGTTCGCATGGGAAGGGTTCCCATCCCCTCCTGGACGCCCTCCCGGGGTGAAGGCAGCCTGACAGAGCTCAAGGGGCTCTCCGAGACGCTGAACCCTCTGGAACATTCACTGAGAAGCCACAGTGGGGAGCCCTGGTCAGGGAGGTGGGCGGCCCAGGGAGGAAGGCGGCCGTGGAGCTGTGGCGGCAGGTGAAGGAGCCGGTCGCTGCGGTCACCGTGCAGGAAGCTGCATCGCCGTGGCCCCATGTGGCCTCCCACCCCCGAGGACTGGCCTGCGAGAGGGCCTTCCTCGGAGCCGTCAGCTCTTTGCCCACAACAGTCTTCCCTTGTGCTCCTCCCCTGATGTGACCAGGGCCACAGTGACCTGCTGTCCCCCAGCACGGTCCCATGCTGAGACTAACATAAGCCGGCCTCTCGGGGAACCTGCGGTTCGGGACAGGAAGACAGACCCACCGGCACCCTCTCTCCTAGTGGGATTCTTCACCGGCTCCAGGGCAGGCAGGACCCAGGCCCTGCCAGAGCCTTCTCAGCAGCCTGTCCGCTCTTGGAGCAGGTCCTTCGGTGCCCTCCTCGGGGCAGCAGGACCTTGACTCTCTCGGGGCAGCCCCGGGGACTGGGCTGATCCGGCTCTTTGGTCCCACCCTGCGGGGAAGGAGGGGCGTTGGGATCAAGGTCACTGTCCCAGGGCGTGTCCACTGTCCTCCTCCTCGGGTTCCGGCTTCTCGGCCCTCAGCTCCCAGGGCTTCCGCCTGGTGCTGACCAGTGCCCAGAAGGGGGCTACTCTGCACAGGGAAGGGCGGGTCCGGGAGACCCGGCCGGCACCCCCTCCACGCCCGTCCCAGCCCGGCCGGCACCCCCTCCACGCCCGTCCCAGCCCGGCCGGCACCCCCTCCACACCCGTCCCAGCCCGGTCCTGGGAATGTCGAAAGGCAAATCCCTTACTCCTATGAAGGGCAGGAATCATCTTAATCCTGTTTCAATACAGGCTCCGGTCAGAGACATTTTTTGGGGAAGAGTATGTGCTCGGGCTCCCCAAGACCACCTTCAGGTTCAGTGACCTTCTAGAAAGACTCACAGGACACAGAGTTATAGTTTATCATAACAAAAGGATGCGGATGAAAATCAGTAAAGTTGCTGTGCAGGGAGCAGTCCAGGAGAGACCAGAGTGGGGAATCACTCACAAGCCAGGTGGAGCGGGGTTTGGCGGGGGGGGGGGGGGGGGTGGGCAGGGGGCTCCAAGCCCCCGCCATGGAAAACCACTGGCCCTGGCCGGCGGGGCCGGGAAAAACTCCCTTCGGCCCTTCTGGCTGCCTCGGACTTTACACATCTCTGCGAGTGTTTATAAATACTCTCTTTAGAGTAGAGAAGTTGCCATCGGCTCAGGAAAATAAACACGTCGGTAACCATGGTGATCTGAGTATTTCGCACTGGGCAGAAACGGCTTGAGGTGGACATGGGGTTTAATCCGTTTATCCAGGGGTTTGAGTCAAGGCAGCACTGACCTGATTGAAAAACTTTGGTCTCTGGGGACCAGCATCTCTCATCTTCCTGTGGGTGTGTGTCCCCGTTTCGCAGGCTTCGGAGCCCTTTGGAGCTGCTGGAGCCCAGGCCCGGTTCCTGAGGCCTGGGGGTGGGGTGGTGGTGCCTGGGCTTGTGGGCTTTCACCGCACCTGGGGTGCGGGGCCCGGGTCTTGTGAACCGCGCTCCCGGCTCCCTGGGCGATGGCCTAGACCCACCAAAGGTTGAGTTTCTTTCTCATGGAGCTGGTGCCAAGAAGCCCAAATATTGCAAAGTTCATCGGCAAACTCCGGTCTTACCTCTGTGGATTTTGTGATTAAAGGACGGGGTTTGGGTTGGGGGGGACCACAAAACCCCAGGAATGTGAGCGAGACAAAACATAATTAGCTTGCAGAATTTTCAGTGGAAAACTGCCCCCAAATCACCAACAGCGCATACCTCGAGTTTGGAGCTGTGTTTACAGTCACCTGGAGAAGTTACAACTAGATCCCACCCACGTGGCATCTGTGTGGGTTTGGGTAGCGGATCCCTGTGCCACAATGGGCCCCATTCCGGGTGGGGGCCCCATCTATGTTGAGATGCCAGGAAACGGATGCACGTTCGAGTCTTCTACACCCTGTAAGGGGAGATGGGTGGGGAGTACAGAAAAACCGTGGGACAGACAGCAGGAGCCTCGCATCCCCCAGGTGACCAGGTAGAGAGGCGGGCAGGGCATGGCCAGCGGCTGGCCCTAGGCTTCCGGTCCTGCCTGGGCACGTTGTTGCTAGGGGCTCGGCGATGGCTGGTAGCACTGGAAGTGTCTTGTGGAAACCATGTTAGCATACTTAGAAAATCCAGAAAAGACCCTATAGTCTCCTTTCCGTGGCTCTTCCTGCCTCATTCACTGAAGTCCAGGAGGTTTTCTGGCCTCGGATGAACAGACGAGGCAGAGACAAGAGGCTGCATGTCTAGAGGCTGGATACACTGAGGCCGAGCCCGAGAGGGTCAGGGACCTTGGCTGCTCCCTGGGGGCTGGGACGAGGTCAGGCCTGAGCGACACGGGCCTGGAGGAAAGTTCCAGGGCACCGGTGCACCCTTCTGTGGTGAAGTGAGCTCACAGGCACTGCGGAGACTGAACTTGAACCTCAGTGCCCAGCAGGGAGCTTGAGCGGACAGCAGGCCCTGAGCGGGTGCGTAGGAGGAAGACTTCTCGGGGCTGGAGTCTGGGGGAGGCACAGAGGAGTCCCTTTCTTTCATGCCTGTCTTCACAAGCTGCAGCTCGCCCTCCCTCCCACGACAGGCTGGGCCCGGCCGCCGCCAGCCCCTCGGCTTAGCCAGCACGTCCCTGCCCGTCTGACCTGAGAGCCCCCAAGCCCCAGGCCTTCCTCCCTCCTCAGCCCACGTGCACGGGCCGGGGTGGGGGGCTCTCCAAAAGGGCAGTTTCGGGTCCCCTCCGCTGCCCGTAGTTCCGATCCCACGACAGGTGTCTCCGTGGAGGAGAGACAAGGAGGTTGTCTCTTCTTTCCGGCACCGAGCTTCTGTCGCATCTGCAGGGCTGAAGACATGAGCGGCTTGAGTGTGTCCGTGATTCTGGAGGACTTGGACACTGTGCATGGGGTCCCACGAGTGCCCCCCGAGCCCTGTTCTCGATGCCACACCGTCTGGCACTCAGGTGGCACTGCCCGGTCCTTGGCCACCAGGGCCTGACTTCCCGTAGGAGCCACACAGGTGGTCTCTGCCCTGGAGCCTCACCCCTGCCCTGGCCCTAACACTCCCCTGCACCCAGTCTGCAGCCCCTCACTCCCGGGGTCTCGGGGTTTGCGTTCCCTTCACCCCTTGGGCCCGATCTGGAGAAGCTGAAGGCACAGGGAGAGGCTGCTGCTGGAGACAACAGGCCAGGGCAGGGGGGCAAAGGTTGGGAGCCCCGGCGGAAAGGGCACCCTGACACCCCACTGTCACCACCATTTTGTCCCCAGGCAATAAGTCCATAATGGAGGGGGTGGGTTTCCAGACTTCAAAGCTAACACCCTTGAATCTGGAAAGGCTCAGGGGCCTCCAGCTGGTCTGGGATGCTGCTGAGAGCTGGGGTTTTGGCGGAACCTCTGTGGCAGGAAGCAGTCCTGGTCTCTGACCCCTCCGTCTCTGCGTGGCTGCTTTGGTAAAGATGCCACCTGCTTGTCCATGGCCCAGACCCCGATGGGCCTTGCCCGACCCCCTGCACCTGCTCTCAGGGGAGACACAGTGGGCTGGAGGCAGAGGGTCGCCCCTAAAACCTGAGCCACGTGCTCCAAAAATGGGGAGTCGGGGGGTTGGGGGTGAAGGGCCCGCTCCCCCAGCCCAGCTGTACCCGAGAAAAGAGGCATTTTTCTGCTTTGCTGATCTGTCTGGAGGACACAACGCCCAAAGATGGCTCCCTCCCAAGTCAGTAAAGGACAAAGGCAAACAGAAACACGCTGGTCTTGCTGGCCTGGGGCCACGCTGCGGTCAGGAATTCGGCGCTTTCTGCAGCTGCATCTGTTGGGGGACAATGCACAGCAGCCCTTGTCCTGGAGAAGCGGGTTCACGTCCAGCCATGGCTGCTTCGGGGAAGAGAGAGCCCAGTCCTCCCCGAGAAGCTGGCTTCGGGAGGACTCAGATGTCCTCTGTTTGCCGTAGCGGCCACAGCCAAAGGAGGCCGCGCGGTGGCACCAGCTTAAGCCCTTCGAGGTCATTATCCTAATTAATCCTCATCAAGACCCGACAAGAGCAACACTGCTGCTCTCCTTCCTCTTGAGTGAAGCTGGGTGACTGCCCAGGGCCCCCCACGGCCGGTGCCCCGCCAAGAAGGGGGCGGGGAAGACCGTGGCAGGGGCGCTCCCTACTCTCCCGGGCAGCCGCAACTAATTTCCACAAATTCTGTGGTTTAAAGCAACACGAATGTATCACCTTAGGCTTCTGGAGGCTGGAAGTCTGACACAAGGCTCCCTGGGCTGAATGGAAGTGTCTGCAGGGCGGGCAAAGTGATTGAAACTGCTCTGGGCAAGTTCACACACGCTGCTTGTGCAACCCTCACCGGCACACCGCTGCCCCTCCCCCGGCCTCCCCTTGGCATTTGGGCGCTGCGGGTCACGCTCTGAACCACTCACACCTTCCAGAAGTTTCCCTGCTGGTACACATGCTATTCGCTCAGTTAGGTGTGACCCACCGGGTCCATGCGTTGCCCAGCGGCTCCTGCTGGTCCCTGGGGCATAACCCAGAGGCCCTGTCCCCCAGGAGGCTGTCCTGGCCCCAGGGGGCTCAAGAGTCGTCACTCCGCAGAACGGTAGAACCTTCCCATAAGGGGCTGGAGAGATTCCCCACGCAAGGGAGGTATTCCTGTTTCTCCCAGGACGGAAGGAAACGGGAAGGAAGACCAGCTGCTGATGTACACAGGCTCCGGAGCCGGCCCTCCCCGCTGCTCCCTCCCGGCGTTCAGGTGGGGAGGCCTGGGGGTGTCTGAAGGAAGGACCCCCCCCTTCAAAGCCTGCCATCCTGACAAAGGGTTTCCTTATGCAGATCCGCAGGGGAGCCCAGGACTTAGGGCCGATTAGCTGCCTCCCCAGGGGGGATCCGGGATCTGAGATCATGCCCAGGTGTGCTCAGAGGATAAGCAGGAATGAGGGTGAGCCAGCTCCTAGGGAAGCAGCTCCCGGGGGAGGCCCTGGGCCCAGTCAGCGCAGGTGTGGAGCTGTCCGCATGCGCCCACCCGCCCCGCCCTGCCACCCTCACTGGGGCTCAGGGGCAAAGTGTGGGCGGCGCTCCCGGGAGACGACGCAGCCTCCCCGACGTCGTGTTCACGCAGCTCCCGTGGCTGTGGCAGCCGGGTGGGGTGGAGGGGAGACCAGATGGGATCCGGAAGAGATGCCGAGTCGGGGAGTCACCCGTGACGGCAGTGCTGCTGCCACCCGCTCTGCCAGATGCCGGGCCGGCTCTTCCCGCACGCGCAGGTCCACGTGGGTGGCACTCGGGACCACCCCGCGTTACAGAGGGGAGACGGAGGCCTGCACCTGCTGAACCTCAGCTCCGGGACAGCCTCTGGGATCCAAGCCTCGAGACCACCGCACAATACTTCCTGACTGGCCTTCAGACACCCGGTGCCCGGCCGGGGGCTCCTGGCCTCCCCTGGGCACCTGTCCGGGCCTCTGTCCTCCCCTGTCCCCGCCGGACCTTAGCTGGGCTCAGCGGAAAGCAGCAGGAGCCCCCAGGAAAACTCACTGGGCTCGGGTGCGGAGGAAGGACAGGTGGGGAGGCCCGGCCCAGCCCCAGAAGCAGCCGCTGCCCCAGGCCGGGCAGTGGAGCGGCCCCAGCCCCGGGCGCGCGCCCCCCCGCTGCAGGCCTCCCTCAAAGTCTCCTGGGTGTGGCTGGGTGGCTGTGGCCCCCAGGAGCCACGTTCTCCTACAAGCTGCAGAAATCCAGGACAACACGGCAGGGCCGGGGAGGGGTCTTGGAGCGGCTGCGAACATCGCCGGATCTTTCAATGACCTCGAAATCAGTGAGCGGAGCAGCGGATGCGGGAGGCCACAGGCTCGGGCAAAGGCTCCTGGGGCTGTTTGTTGATTCTGCCCCAGCTGGTCACACACACGCACACGCACACACACACACACACACTCACACACACGCACACTCACACACACAGGGACACACAGACACAGGGGGCTCACGCAGCGCCCCCAGTGGCCACGATGGGGAGGCGCTGGCCCCTGGCCGCACAGGCCGGTGTCCAAACATAACCCCTCGGAGTTCGTCAAGTACTTGCTGCCCTAACAGCCTCCCCCCAACAGCCTCTTCCGAGTCTCTGTCCCGGAGGAGATCCCTGCGGGGAGGGGCCGGGTGAGGAGGGCGGAGGCGAGGGGAGCGCAGAGAGGAGCAGAGGGCTGGGCTGGAGCGGGAGGCAGGCGGCCCCGAGCTGGGGGGCCGGTGCAGGCGGGCTCGGGGCCATGAGGACGCGAGGCAAAGAGAGCCTTGTTTCCAGGGAAGCCGGCAGGGGAAGCCGGCATGGAGGGGAGCGCGGAGACGTGTGCATTCAGTGGGGGAGGCTGCGGAGCCACGGGGAGGAGTGGGCGGCCCGCTTCCCGGTAGGGCAGGAGGTGAGCCATGAGGTCGGGGTGAGGGGCTGGGCGGCGCGATGGGCCCGGGGCCTGAGGACTTTCTGCCGCCCTAGACATGTTCTGTTTCCAGATCGCTGTAGGTTCCTGGTCCGTCGTGAGAAACCATGCCGAGATCTGATCTCTCTCCGCTCCCGCCGTCGAGCACCGTGCAGGGCTCGGTGGTTTGCCATGTTTGTTGGCACCTGGGCTCTCCCGGCCCCTCCCCTGCACTCCCTCTCCCCATGGTGGCCAGACCCTGATGCTGTTGCCCTTGGCTTCGAAAGCCATCTTTTTCCCTATCGAGAAGACCTAGCCGCCCACCTGTGGGCTCACCTGGGAGGGCTCCCGATGGCCAGTCCTCGTGTTTGTGGTGGGTCTCAGGGACTAGCATACAGCTAGCCACAGCCAGGTTAGGCAGGCATTTTTGGTGGCAGCCACAGAATATGGCCCCAGCTGGGAAGGTGGGTTAGAGGACTCACAGACTGGTAGAACAGCCAAGAAGAAAGTTAGGAAGGACAGTCTCCAGGCAGCTCCGGGGGTCCAGGTAACTGCCGCTGGGAGGAGCTGTCCCCTACCCCAGCGTTACCCGATCAGGGTCCCGGGGGAGAAAGTTCCATTGACCAGGCTTGTGTCCAAGCCCCACTCTTGGTCAAGGGGGAGGAGCTCCGTGGCTGATGGTCCTCTAAGCCTGCAGCGGTGGCCATCGGTCAAGGGCAGCCCTCCAAAGTCAGGGAGCTGTGGCCAGAGGACGGGGAAGGGGAAGGGACAGACTGACCTTTGACTGCACAGACCGCAGTTCAGCTGTGCAGAATTACAGGTGGAACCAGAGGTCACACGTTCCAGTGACATTCACAGGACAAGCTTGGGGTGAAGAGTGGCCGGACACCCGTGTGTTTGAGAACGTCTTTGGGTGCCGCCCGTCTGACGCTGTGTAGACAAGGTCCGAGTTTGACGTGTGACACTGACAACGACCAGAACTGCAGTTCCCTGGGACCCTACTTAAAATCAAACCGACACTAGTCTGTGTCTGGCTGTGGGGAAACGGAGTCACGACCAGCAAGAGGCTTCCCCGTGAGATTCCATCTAAACCGTGGCGGTTCCTTTTCTACAACTGTCCGCCTGCAGACTCGGGTGCTCTTTTCACTTAATTGAGCTGAGTGGCCGTTCCCCCATCTCCTTCCCGGTGGGAAGCTGGACTTACGCATCCACCCCACGTGTAACCCAGAGACTCTCCTGTTTTAATAACACAAGCAGCCACGTAAAACAGTGGTTTAGGATTTTCTCTTGATGGGGGTCACCTGCGGCTCAGCTCTTACGGAGACAACAGCGCAGTGAAAATGTAACTGGCAGTCAGAGCCGGTAGATGGTTAAAATGCACTTGCACGACTTCCCGTTTAAAACCCGGCGGTCCGAGGCAGCTCCTGCTCCATCTCGAGGACGATGCGCGGAGACCTGGCGTGATGGGGGCAGAAGCACCAAGTGTCCCTCTGATAAGGGGGACGGGGAGGCCGGGAGACCGATGTAAGGCACCAGAAGAGGAGGCGTAGCTGGGGTGGGGAAAGGGTCCCAGCTTGGGATACTTAGGCACCCAGTATGTTTCAATACCTACAGAGCAAAAGCTGTAGGAGAGGGGATGGTGTGCCCCCGGGTCACAGTACTAACACGCGGCATTTAAGAAAATAACTATTTCGGTTTATTTGTTAAATTTTGGGTATTTTCCCCAATACTTTACTGTGAAAAAGTTTCAAATACAGTTGACCCTTGAACAACCCAAGGGTTTGGGGCAGCCAACCCCCTGCCTGGTCAAAAGTCCACATAGAGATCCCCCAAAACTACTAAGAGCCTACAGTTGGCGGCAAGCTTTACTGATGACCTAACACTCAATTATCAGCTCCTTCTATGTTCTCTGTACCGTATGCTGTATTCTCCGTACAGTCAGGTGCAGAAAAGAAGCTATTGTTAAGAAAATCAGAGATGCCTCCGTGGCTGCGTCAGTCAGGCATCTGCCTTGGGCTGGGAGCAGGATCCCCGGGTCCTGGGATCAAATCCCACATCAGGCTCCCTGCTCAGCGGTGGGGCTCTGCTTCTCCCTCTGCCCCTCCTCCTGCTCGTGCTCTGTATCTCTTTCTGACAAGTGAGTAAAATCTTAACAATAAAAAGAAAAGAAAATCACAAGGAAGAGAAAATGCATTTACAGAACCATACTGTATTTAAGAAAGAAAATCTCAGGGGCGCCCGGGTGGCTCAGTCGGTTACGGAACAAAATGTTTCTAGGTGGACTCGCAAAGTTCACGTCTATGTGGCTCACGGGTCAGCAGCACAGAGAAAAGTTGGAAGAAGTGTACGGTGAACAGAGAGCCACCCACCACGTCGGAGGACAGCCCGCCAGAGTCTGTGGGCTCAACTCCCCCACTGCCCGCTTTTCATGTTTTTCAACGGTTGGAAAACAATCAAAAGAGAACCAGTTTGTGACCCATGAAGGTTATGTGAAATTCAAATTTCCGCATCCATAAACACAAAGCCGCTGTATTTATTTACATGTGGTCTAGGCTGGTTTCCTGCACCAATGGACAAGGCAAAGTGGATGGGTAGAGACTGTATGGCCCATAAAGTCTAAGATATTTACTATCTGGCCCTTTACAGAAGAAGTTTAACAGACCCCTGTCCTAGATGCTAAAATTAACATTTTTCTATAATGGCTTCATCACACAACTGCCCATCCCTTTAGCCGGCATCAATCCAGACAGCCTGCCTGTGCGTTTTTAAAGTGGTGGACACGAGTGTGTTTCACTCATTCAGTACCCAGCACGTGCATCATGGGTTAGAGATTGTTGTTAGTTAGTGGGTTTTTCTAAAATACACCAGCAACACAATGTATAAAACTGAGGTCTAATCCAAACCTCTATCGAGACAGAGAAAGTTCCCATGACCTTCCCCAGTCACTATGACCCCACTGGGATGACCACAGTTCTGACTTTGGTTCGCTGTAGGTTGGTTCTGCCAGTTTGAGACTTCCAGAGAAGGGACTGGCACGCTACATCCTCTCACATGCACGGGTGCGTTCACGCTATGTACCATGGTGGGAATCACACCGTCTTGCATCATGGGAGTGCTGGTCTTTCTACCCAAGGGTAGTGATCTACGGTTATTCTCCTGATGATAACCTCCCAAGCTGACTCCAGTGTCTGGTTGGTCTGGAGAAGCTGCCCTTTCTTGAACAAAACTTCTGATACTTCTACTTCTCTTGGTCAAGTACTTACTCATGGAGGGCCAGCTCATGGAGTGGTATGAGTATGAGTATGTTCCGTTTTATAAGCCACTGCCAGATGTTTCTCCAAACTGGCTCCCCCAGTCCCTCCCAGTGTCTGAGATTCCAGTTGTCCCATGTCCTGACCAACAATTGGTGTTGCCAGTCTTTTCCTTCAGTCACGCTGGTGGGGCGGGAAATGACATCTTGTGATTGATTTGGGTCTTTCTGATTAGCAGTGATGTTGAACATTTGTGTGTGTGCCTTTCAAACATTTACTTGTGTTCGTTTGTCAAGGAAAAAATTAGATGGATTTTTGCCAGGTAAATATTTCTGTATCAATATTTATTTGCTCCCAGATGAACATTATAAGACTAAAGAATCAGGATTATGGATATTTTCTGATCCCGACACAATCAGCTATAAAGAAATAACTTTTTGAAACTTTAACTTTGGGTCGCCTGGGTGGCCCAGTCAGTCAAGGTCCGACTCTTGATTTCGACTCAGATCATGATCTCAGGGTCATGAGCTCGAGCCCTGTGTTGGGGCTCCAAGCTCTGTGGGCAGTCTCCTTGAGATGCTGTCTCTCTCCCTCTGCCCCTTGCCCCGTTCTCAAATAAATAAGCAAAATCGTGAAAACAGCAAAAGCAACAACACAAACGTTCCTCAAAGAAAAATCTGATCCCAGATGGCTTCACCGGAGAATTCTACTAAACACTTTAGGAAGAAATCGTGTTGATCCAACAGAAATTCTTCCCCCAAATCCCGGCGATCTTTTTTTGTAGAAATTGCTGAGCTGATTATAACACTTCATAAAGCAATGCAAAGGATTAAGCACAGCCAGATTTTCTTGAAAATGAATGAAATTAGCGTACTTATGATACTTGATTTTAAGATTTGCTAGAAAGCCACTGTGATCCAGACCTTGTAAGTCCCATGTCAAGACAGACATAGAGGTTCATGGAACAGAATGGAGCATCTGGCAATACCCTCACATAGAGTCGGTTGCCCACAGAGATCCCAACAAAGGTAATTCAGTGGGGGATAAGAGAGTCTTTCCAGCAAGTGGTGCTAGAACAGGATGCCCAGATGAGGGGAAAAATGAACCTCAAACCTTACCTCACGCCATGTTCATGAGATAGGCATTTAAACTGGATGCATTGTTGGCTATGTAAATTATTAGTAAAGTTAACAACTTTTAAAGATTTTATTTATTTGAGAGAGAGCATGAAAGTAGGGGGAAGGGCAGAGGGGAGGGAGAGAAAGAGTCAGATGCTTAACAGACTGAGCAACCCAGATGCTTGCTTTGAGGCATACGAAGATTTTATTTATTTATTTGACAGAGAGATAGCACAAGTAAGCAGAGCGGCAAGCAGAGGGAGGGAGAGAAGCAGGCTCTCTGGAGCCCGATGTGGGACTTGATCCCAGGACCCTGGAATCAAAACCCGAGCCGAAGGCCGTCACTTAACCCACTGAGCCACCCTGGCTCCCTGAGGCATATTTTTATCTACAAATTCAATTTCTTTAATAGATACAGGGATATTCAGGTTATTATTTGTTCTTCTGTAAGCTTTGATATAATTGGCATTTTTAAGATAATTGTTCACTTTAAGTAATTTGTCAAATGTATTGGCATAATTTGCTCATAATATTCCTTTGTTATTTTTCTCGTTTTTATGGTATCTAGAGTCATGTCTTCTTAATACTTTCTAACATTTATTTCTGTCTTTCTTCTTTTAAAATTACTCATTTTTCTGGCTAGAGATTCCTCAAATACATTGATCTCATCAGAGAACTTAATTCCACTTTCATTGAATTTTCTGTTCTTTTTCTGTTTTCCATTTCATTGATCTCCACCCATCATTTCCTTCCGTCTTAATCTGGCTTGACTCACTGTTGTCTTTCTGGTTTCTGAACTTGCAAAATGACATTGCTGATTTAAGGTCTTTATTCTTTTCTTAGGCACCTAAGTATCCAAAACCTCACATATCTTTTTTTTTTTTTTAAGATTTTATTTATTTGATAGAAAGAGACACAGTGAGAGAGGGAACACAGCAGGGGGAGTGGGAGAGGGAGAAGCAGGCTTCCAACTGAGCAGGGAGCCCGATGCGGGACTCAATCCTAGGACTCTGGGATCATGACCTGAGCCAAAGGCAGACACTTAATGACTGAGCCACCCAGGTGGCCCCTTCTTTTTTTGCCTTACATTTCCTTTTAATCACTGCTACAGTGGCATCACACAAATTCTGATATATTGTGATTTTATTTTCATTAGGTTCAAAATAGTTTCTAATTTCTTTTGAGATTTCTTCTTCAGCCCTTGGGTTATCTAAAACCGTGTTACTTAATTTCCAAACATTTAGGAGATGTTAACTGAATCCTCGTTTAATTCTTTTATGCTCCAAGAACAGACATTACATAATTTGAACCAGTTTACTTGGTTGATGGCCTGGCACATGGTCTCCCTTGGCGAATGTCCCACCTCCACTTGGCAAGAATGTATTCTGCAGCTGTCAGGTGGAGTATCCACGATTTAAAATCAGGCAAGTGGGCTGACACAGTGTGTCTGAGTAAAGGTGATACTGTTACCAACGTTACCGAGAAAGGACCCCTGAAATCTCCAGATACAATGGCTGATTTGTCTGTTTCTCCTTTTAGGTCTGTCAGCTTTTCCTTTATGCATTCTTAAAGTTCTTTAATTAGTTGTGTACACATTTAGGACTGTTAGATCTTTTTTAAAAAAATTTTATTTATTTATTTGACAGACAGAGATCACACATAGGCAGAGAGGCAGGCAGAGAGAGAGAAGGAAGCAGCCTTCCTGCTGAGCAGAGAGCCTGATGTGGGGCTCGATCCCAGGACCCTGAGATCATGACCTGAGTCGAAGGCAGAGGCTTAACCCATGGAGCCACCCAGGCGCCCCAGAAGTGTTATATCTTCATGATGAACTTATTCACTTATAATTCTGAAATCTTCCTCTTCATCCCGGGGGATATTCCTTGTTCTGAAGTCTACTTTGTCTGATACCTACAGCACACTAGTTCAGCAACCCTCGTGCCTCGAACCTACACGTCTATCTTCTCCCGTTCCTTTACCTTTTAATCAAATCTGTGTCACTATACTTAGAACAGGTGTCTCGTAGAAAACATACATTTAGGTCTGCTTTTTGGCTCACCTCCATCATCTCTGCCTTTTAAATGGCCTGCTTGGCCCATTTATGTCTGCAATGATTTGGGTTTATCTTTGGGTTTACATCTATCATCTTGTTCCTTTTTCCATTTTTTCATTCCATGTTTTAATCAACAGAGCATGGAGTATTTTTATTGTTGTGGTATAATATGCACAAACACACACTTCAAACAGTACTTTCTCGTACTTCACGTGTCTCCACTTTGAGCTCTTGTTAGCTGTTCTTCGCTGCTTGTCTCTCCTGCTAGGCTCTACGGGGTCCCCTGACGGGCCACAGTCCCTGGCCAATGACACGGTGCCACTTCACCGGGAGAGCCAAGCCCTTACAACCAAAACTATATACTTCTGTTTCCCCCATCCTGTCCTTTTTCGAATCGTTTTCACACATTCTACTTTTACACGCGTTAGGAATCCCACAGTTTGTGGCAATTGTGTTTTAAAGCGGGTCTTTTAAAACCACAATTTGATGGAAAAATAACTTTCAGATAAAACTAGTCACATAAAATGCCCCAAACACACGATTTTGTGGAAGTGCATCACCCTTCCTGTCGCATCCAGAGCAGACTGTCTGTACTGTGCCTGCAGCATTTTCGTGCTGTTATTATTTATTTGTCTTTCTCACACATTGGACAATAAAGTCCTTGAGAGCAGAAACAGTATCTATTCATCCGGCAGCCTTTGCACAGTGCCTGGGGCTTCCAACAAACGTTGCAGGACTCACTGATTTCCTGACTGACTTACTCACTGAGGGATGCCCAGACAGCTGAGATGCTTCTGCTGGGCACAGGTGGAATGCCCTCTGGCTGGCAGATGACATCTTCGCTGCCTCCTAATTGCTTTTATATACATTTTGTCTCCTTGTGCCCCACCGTCACCATCAGCCTCCCAGTCACAGCCCGGCAGGTGAGCAGTGGAAAACAGGGGCCTCAGAGAGACCTGAACTTCGAAGGTCACAGATCAGGACTCAGGTCACAGAACAGGCGTGACTTTGGCCACTTTCCAGGAGCTGCCGGGCGCGGCCCCATTGGGTATGTCATTGTGTCTGGAGGCCTGAGAGATGCTTATGTTGTGAACAAATGGGACCCTGGGTGGGGTCTGGGAATGGAGTCAGCCACTCCAGATTGTGCTGTGGCCGGTCAGGGCAGTGGCGCCGAGTCCCAAGCCTGCCGCTTGACTTGCGACCCGACTGCTCCCGATCTCACTGGGGAAACAGAGGCCACTGAGCAGCTGCATGAAGGTCAAGATTTCTCTGCAGCTGCACGAGACCCTCAAGTGCTTGGTAGTGTAGATGGAATTAATCATGGGGTATGGACCTTTCACGCACACAGCTGCAAACTTGGATCCCAGACGCTCCCTACAGCGGCTGGGCAGCTCAGGGAGGGTTAAAGCCGGCTCACAATGGGCAACAGTCAGTCCTTCTGAAACTGTGGATGTGAAAATATTTCTCTTCTAGCATTTTGAATTCAGAACAATCAGAGCATTATAGATTTTACCCTGCTTTGCTGACCTTTCTCTAATTTTCTAATCCTTGAAATGTTGAGAGGATTATAAAACGTTCCCAATGTGCTTTAAAAAAATTCTACAGTGATAAATAGAAAACCAAAACATAATATTTCTCCCTTCCAGCTGGTTTTAGCCTTCTATTACAGGGGAGAACTTATTTCACAGAGCGATCTTTAATACTTACATAAAGATTTTTAAAAACTCAAGAATTTTCTTTCAAGTGTTAAATTAAACCCAAGTCCAACAATCTTCCTGTTTCCTATCTTATTCACTTACCAATACGTACTGAGCACTTATCGACAGGATGAGGAAGGGACCAGGTCTATGTTATTTCTCTGCTGGAAAGATGTCAATGTCTCATGGCCAAAGGGGGACACGGGGCTCTTCCCCCCAGACGACCGTCCATTCTCTCCAGGTTTCTCTTTGTTCTTCTGAGGCATTCATGGAGGGGCCATTGGTTTCTCTGTTCACTGCATCCCAGAACTAGAAAGCCTTTCAGGATAGCGGACTAAGGTGGACTTCACGCCTCTCCCTCCTGCCCTACAGGAGCCCGCCCTTCAGTGACTGGGGTAGAGCCGGAACTGCCTGGGTGCAGAGCGGATGGGACACTTGCGGCTCCGCCCCGTCCCCACCAGCCCCACCGCCAGGCTCCAGCCTTGGGCCATGGACAGTGGGAAACACTGACCTTGTCCAATCCTTCACTTACACATAGGAAGCTGTGGCCCAGAGAGGATCAGTGACTTGTCCAAGGCCCCACAGCCCCTGCGTCAGAACTGTCCTGGGTTACGGGGTCTTGTGACCCCTGGGCTAGTGTTGTCACATTCTCAGGACTTATTCTCTCTGGGGTGACCCAGGGAGTGGGTGGGGAGGAGATGGGCTGCTTTGGGAAGTGGCAGATGCCTGTGGGCACCTGGACGGTGGCCTGGTGAGATGCAGCAGTGGCTGCAGTGGCTTCGTGGCTGGGACTCCCGGCAGGCAGGGGGCCTGGGAAGCAGGGACCAACATGAGACTCAAGGCCAGGCCAGGATCTGACAAAAAGCCCATTCTGGGTTGATCTGTGTCCTGCTCAGTGTGGAAAGCTGCCAGGTATGTCTGGCAGGGGCACAGAGACCTCTAACCTCCACATGGCACAGAGAGGTCAGTGAATCCAGACCCCCTCCAAGGTGAATCAGCGTGGGGCCATGTCCTCCAGAGACGTTCTGTGTGGCTCACCAGGGAGCTCCAGGAGAACTGTCCAGATTCTCAAGTGAGAGCCCCAGCAGCTCTACCACACAAGACAGCGCCCATGTCCTTTGCATTTAAAAATATCCGTCTACGGCTGGGGCTTAGAATTTTATGGAAGTGGCCAGACTGATTCGACCGATTCGAAAACTGCTCCGAGAAAGTGAGCCAGGTGTTGTTTCAGAAATTCCATTAGCCCTTCCAGAGTGATCAGGTGTCATTCGGTAAATTACAGCTCTATGGTCCTTAACAACATCTTAGCACTTGGGAAAATTGATTCCATCTGTTACACTTATGAAGGGTGTGTGTGTGTGTGTGTGTGTGTGTGTGCCTGTGAAAGAGAGACAGAGACAGAGAGAAATGGAGAGGGGAGGGGCAGGGAGCGTTTGGGGAAATAGTTCATGATCACAAAGGCTTATCTGCACCTCTAAACTGTAGATCATTTCTCTCTCAATGGCCTCAGTGAACAGCCGGTTCTGTTTCTATTTTGGGCAATTATTAGCTGTAATTTCCTAAAGATGTCCCTTTAAAAACCATTATCATAAAAGGCTGTGTTAGGAGTCTTTCTAAGCGGCAGCCACCCCAAACCAGCCGAAGAAAAACAGGGCGCTTTAGGGGTTCACACAGGTGGGGGGCCCCGGCGTGCCCCTGCCGGGCCCTGGGGGCTGGAACACAGCCAGGCTTCCGAGACGCGCTCCGGGCGGGGCGGGCTCAGCACCAGGATGTGCGCCGAGTTCCCACCG
Source organism: Mustela nigripes (assembly GCF_022355385.1). Classification (NCBI taxonomy): domain Eukaryota; kingdom Metazoa; phylum Chordata; class Mammalia; order Carnivora; family Mustelidae; genus Mustela; species Mustela nigripes. Next base: position 215,965,681 of record NC_081558.1, read on the forward strand.
GCTCCAGGCAGGACTCAGGCCCAACCCAGTCACATGAGCAGGCCCAACCCAGTCCCTGTGGCTGGGAAGCAGGGGCTCCCACAGGTCGGGCTGAGCCTCGCGGTCGACAGGATGGCAGCCCCTCCTGGGCCAAGGGGAGAGGTTGTCCCGGCAGGACACAGGGCCGAGTCCACTGAAGACGGCGGGAGAAGGGCAGCTGCACCGGCCCCAGCGGATGGGACGCGGCCTTCCCGCAGTCTGTGTCTCGGGCTCCCGTCACCCGCAGCCCGCAGCTGAGTCCTAGGGTCCAGCCGGGCCTTCCGGGGCGAGGCCGAAGCCCGAGCGCACCGCGCTTCCGTCCCGGACTTGCGTCAAGCGCGGGGCTTCCCTCGCGCTCGGCAGGCAGCCCGTCCGCCCTGGCCGCGCACTTCAGCCCAAATCCGGGAGCTCGGAGATGGGGCGTCATCCCCGGGTCGGGGGCTTCTAGGCCGGCGTGGCTCTGCGAGCGGCGTCTCCACCTGCTGCCATGGCCTCTCGGACTCCCAGCTCGGGGCCTCCCCTGCCGATCGCCTTCGGACGAGGCTCCCTGCGTCTTGCTCTCTCCGGCAGCGGGCAGCGTTCCCAAAAATGTCAGTGTGCGCCCTACGGCGCTCTCTCCAGCGCCTGCTTGCACACCTTCACCCAGGCCGCTGGCTGGCGGCAGAGGCCTGGTCATCAGCTCGGTGTCCCCCCTACGGCTTCTTGGCACCTCTTGCCTTCTCTTAGCTGCCGTGTCTGCACTGTAGCCCGATGAGTTATCAGAAGTGACCCCAGACGGCAGGTTGGAAGTTGGCTTTACAAAGTGGCGAAGGCATGCTCTAGGTCCTCAAAGCTAGGAACTCCATCCTAGGTCATTGGGCGATGCCCCTCAGGGACTTCTTCCCTGCACACAGTTGGTGTATAATTAATGCTGGGGAATTGAACTCCAGTGCACACCTGACACTTCCGTCTCTTTCTAGACGTCATCCTGCTGCTCCGTCTCACAGCACGTGTATTTTTCTTCAGGCTTCTACAAATCCTTGGTCGATTTGATCAGATACCGCTTAACGATGAGTATGTTCTGGATGCGTGTGTGTGTGTGTGTGCACGCGCACATTCCCCTGTGCATTCATGCATTCACAGAACTTCGGTTGTGAAGACTGAGCTGGGGACCGAGTGTCCCACGGCTCCAGACTCCTCCCAGGGTCGGCCTTGCATGACGACTTGCATCACAGCGGATGTCCGGGAAATGCTTTCAAATCAACCGAAGACCCGTTTCCACGTTTACAGAAGTGGCTTCTCCGTGTTCTCCCCAGCTCTGCACGTGCCCTAACACATCACTGCACAGCATCCCGCACCCGTCAGGCCATTCCTCTGTACTCTCGGCCCCGAGGGCCACCCGGTTGCTGTTGGGGGGGTGCTATGGAACTTCTTTCCCATTTCTTTCTGGAACCTCAAAGCGGTACCTGCTTTAAGGTTCAACATCGGAATGTACAAAACCCAACACTGAGGTACGCGTGTATCTCCTAGAAGAGCTCAGTCTTACTGGCGCGTTCCCACTAGAAAGCTACACTCCCCTAAAGGTGAGAAAGATCACCAGGTAGTTGGGAAGACATACCATGGTCTCTGTAAGAATTTACAGTGGAGCAGGAGAAATATTTTATGACGTTCGTCCTCTGTCAAACAGGGAGCTTGGCGTGGTGGTCCGCATCTTCCTTGTGGCTGAAAAGCCCGACTTAGAAGCCCAGTATATGCGTGCGGAGTTGGAGAGGTCCTGTTCCTAAAGGCAGTCCCTTTCAAGATGCGATTCCTTCAAAATCCAATTCAACTTCTTAGAAAAATGGATCTGCTCCAGCAAAATACCCTTGGTTTCCTTTTAGAAAACAGGCCATTTTTCAAGTGGTTAAATGTTCTGGGAAACATTTTCACACAATCACAGTGGATGCTTCATGTTAGCTTTTAAGTTAAAAATACACCCACTGCTTTTTTCCCTTGTTTGCAATTTTGACATCACTTACACTGACACACTCAAGGAGCTGACATTTGATGGTTAGATCTTTTATTCGGATTAAACTCTTTGGAAGTTTTTCTTTCTTTCTTTTTTTTAATTATAAGACAATTGTTCAAGTGAAAAAAAAATCTTGATTTATTAAAATGTTCAAATGCCACTAAGAGATGAATCACCATACGTGATGGTGCTCCTTATTTGAGGGGCAGCTGCCGGATGGACAGAGCCCATGACTGCCAGCTACCGACCGTGTGAGCCGGACTGCACGCCCCTTCCCTTCAGCTTTGAAAGAAGCAGGTTGTAAAAAATAGGAACGGGGTTTTTAACATCTCCAAATGCTGCCCAATTGTCCTCCAAAGTAGTGGTACCATTTCAGGCCCCCCACTGAAGGTACGAGATCACGTGGGGACACTCGTGATCGATAGATTTCAATGATCTGCCAGTCTGAGATGTGGGGGTAGGAGGTTCCGACTTTCATTTCCAGCTCCTTGCTTACCGACAACTTGGAACATCTTTTCACATGTCTCTTAGATGCTTGAGTTTCTCCCGTGAATTTCCTGTTCATCTGCTCTGCACATTTTAAATGGTAGATTCTTTTGTGCTGTTAATTTGTAGGATTTCTTTAGTCTAGATATTAAGATTGGGGGTTGAGTGGCACACACATATCTTTGCGTCCAATTTTCTTGTCAAACCTCTACTAGCTTCTCACCACGAATTGTGTAACACTCTCTTTTTCTGTCCTTTGAAATAATTCGTAGAAGATGAAAGTGATCTAGTTCAGGAAGATTGGATCAAGTTCACCTGACACTCAGTCTGGGATGCCTAGGGAGGTGAGAGGATTTGGGTACTGGTTCTAGTTCTATACAGGTTAAGGATTTATTTGGGCTTTTGTTCTCTTCTTGATTCAATTTTAGTGATTTTCCCTTTTCTGAAGATCATCTGTTTCATTGCTGTTTCGAGATTCATTGTATCAAGTTATTCATAGTATCTCTTAAGTGTGTTTTTAATTTCCTCTGTAATTAGGTCCCAGTTTTCATTCCTATTAGTCATAATCCGTTGCTCCCTCTCCCCCCACCCCCCGCCACCCCCTCTCTTCTGTATCTTTCAGCGTAGAGATTGGTCTCTTTTCTGAGTTATGAAGAACTCACTTTTAGGTTTGTTGATTTTTGTCGTCACTTCTGGGGGTGGCATTTAGCTGTTAGAGAATCCTGTGTTCTCGCTAGCCAGTCCTTGGGGGGGGGGCGGCGCCTCATGATTTCTATTGTGATTTCCTAACTCCAGAGTCATTTAGCAGAATGTTTACATTTTCTCAGTGTACTTTTGAAGTGTTTGTGTTGTTGATTTGTAATTTAATTGCACCGAGGTCTAAGAATGTGCTCTGGATAATGGCAATTTTTTAAATGTGCTGAAACTTTTTAGAAAAAAAAAACCAAAAAACAAAAAACCTTCCCTTTTGGTTAATTGTCCTAGTGCCGGACGCCCGTGAAAGACTGCACGTTTCCTACCTTTCAGACACAACATACTGGCCACTGCTGTGAGCAACCCGGGCTTGACCAAGCTGGGATCTACTGGGAAGGGCGTAGAACTTTCCAGACTTCTTTGTCCAGGGAAGGACGGTTGGGGCTCCCGCCTTCCGACTGGTGGCATTATTCCATGAGACGGCTCACCTCCTGTGTTTCTGGGCAACTCAGGGCTGAGCAGTGGGGAAGGTCCTGCAGGCAGCCTCTTTCCAAGGCATCGGAGAAGGCGGGGGCGGGGAGGGAGACAGGACGTGAGAGACACGTGGGGCTGGACCAGCTGGAGGTGAGAGCCCTCCGCCGGGCGCGAGCCCAGCCTGCGCGCACCTGTTTGCCGAGGCCACAGCTGGCACCGGGGGGATCTGAGCTGCAGACAGGACATCTGGAGCAAATTGTCTCCTAATTTGTTAGTGTCTGTTGGGCATTTGTGACTTCCTGCCATTTTCTTTGGGCGTATTTGCTCGTTCTTTTTCCTGACTTCTTACATTTGGAAAGCCAGCTCGTCATTACCTTAGTCTCTCCTCTTTTCTAATGGAAGCTTTTAGGGTTTTCAACATCTCTTTGAGAAACCTTGTATCCACAGCCCTCAAGATTTTAAAAAATTATTTATTTAGTCCAGCATGCTTCCGCTGTGTGACTTTATTTATTTATTTTAAAGAGGGCGCAGGAATAAGCGTGAGCCAGGGGTGGGAGGTGGACGGGCGGAAGGAGAGAGAGAAAGAATCCCAAGCAGACTCCACGCCGAGCGTGGATCCCCATGCGGGGCTCGACCCCAGGACCCTGGATCAGGGATCTGAGCCGAGGGCAGGTGCTTCACAGACTGAGCCCCCCGAGTGCCCTCTCTTTACATTTTAATATAAACACTTCGAAGCATGACAGCAGAGAGAGTAGTACGACAAACCGCCGTGTGTCCTCCCCCTGGCTTTAAGACCCATCAACAAACCTGTTTCTATCTTCAGACAGAGGGGCTGGGTTGGGAGCCGAAGGGGAGCCGCCGGCCCGGAGGGGAGCGGTCGGCGCGGAGGGGAGAGGTGGCGGGGATGCGAGTAGGAGCCCAACGGAGGTGTAGAAGTGTCGGGGGGCAGTGATGCCCAGTTAGGGCAGCAGTGTGCCTCCCTAGGGACTGAACAGTGTAGCTGATGTCCTGTCGAGCCTGCCCCACTTTCTGCTCCTACGTCTTCAGGATTAATTTAAGGCTTGGAAAGGGACATTCTCGGCACACTCTCAGTTTGTGATTAGACCATTAAGAAAGGTGTTTTGAGGGGCACCTGGGTGGCTCAGTGGGTTAAGTGTCTGCCTCTGGCTCAGGTCATGATCCCAGAGTCCTGGGGTCAAGCCCCGCATCAGACTCCTTGCTGGGTGGGGAGTCTGCTTTCCCCTCTCTCTCTGCCTGCTGCTCCCCCACTTGTGATCTCTCTCTGTCCAATAAATAATAAAGAAAATCTTTAAAAAGAAAAAGATGTTTTGATAGTTCTGTATGAAAAAAACACTCAGAGGTAAGCCATGGGGGAATGGCCTGGACTCGGAACCAGCAGGCCTAGGATCGGGCCGCCTCACTCTCTCTGTGCCCTGGGCAAATAGCAGAGCTCTTTGGGCCTCAGTCGCCTCATCTGCAAAGTGGGGATATTATCGGGTGACTGACTCACCCGGGTTTTAGCACCGAAAGTCCCACATCCCGGGGACTCCTGTCGCAGCTGCCTCCAGTCCTGGGAAAACCAGGACAACCGGTCACCGGAAATAATACGTCCACGTCCAGGCTGTCCTAAGGAGTAAGGCACACGGAGTATGTAAACAGCTGAGCAGGTGCTGGGCACGCGGTAGGCACGTATTTTCACAATCACAGGAACAGTTACAGACATCTTCCACTTGGGACAAAGTGTGACATATTAAAATTTGGTGTACAAAACAGATTAGGGGTTGTAAACAAGCCGGCTTAAGGGGTTTGGGTCAGAAGGGCCCTATTTCTCTCTCCCTAACTCTGCAGCCCAGCGCTGGCCGACTGGATGCTGGCTGCCAGGAGGGCGCACCCGTCCTCTGCCGGCAGGACCGACACCTTGAGGCCTGTCACACGCCGGCAGTGGCTCATGGGACACGGCGATGATTGGTGCCTCAGTGATGATACTCCAGGAGGCCCACGTGCCCGGCCAGCCGCAGGCTCTGGCAGCAGATTATAGAGGGTGGAGGGGTCGGACTGCCGTCCCCTGGTCCTCTCTGGTGGAGAGGTGCTGCGGGAGCATTGACAATGGCAGGGTCAAAAGGGCATTTACTGTGATGAAATGTCACCGCTGAGGCCATGACAGCCAGGCAGGTTGGGGCCTGTTGTTAACAGATATGGCTCTGGAAGGTTGAGCAAACCTGTAGCCAGGGGCTTTGGCCTCCCAGACCAAAGCAGAGACGTCAAATACAGACCAGCAAGAAGGCCTAGGCCAGGCATTTACTCATCTAAAATCTGTCCTCATCAGGGTGCCTGAGGGGCCAGTCGGTGAAGTGTCTGCCTTCAGCTTTGGCCATGATCTCAGGGTCCTGGGATCAAGCCCCGCATCGGGCTTCCTGCTCAGCGGGGAGCCTGCTCCTTCCTCTCCCACTTCCCCTGCTCATGCTCTCTCACTGTCTTGGATAAATAAATAAAATCTAAACAAAACAAAATCTATCATCACCTATCTATCATGTAAATCTATTTATCCACCATCCACCCATCCATCCATCCGTCATTCATTAACTTGAAAGGACCTCCTAAATGTGGTTGCTTCACTATGTTAATAACAAGACATCTTTTTTATTTAAAAAACCTGAAAGATTTGCAGTGAGCTTCAGGGGAGACCTGACCTCTGCACGGGTCGGGGAACCAGCCAGTTCTTCCCACCGAAAGCCGTAGACACAACACGAGCTCTGCTGGAAAGCTGGGTTGTAGGTCCTGTGGATGCCTTTGGGTCCCCAGTCCCCTGTCTGGGTTCTGAGCTGGGCTGCGGGAAGCAAAATTTTCAGCAGGGTGTCAGGAGTTTTGCTGATTCTGCTGTGTAAAGATACCCCCTCCCACAGGGTTCATGGTGTGCTGCCCCGGTCCTGGAGTGCCTGGTCACACCTCGGGAACTGTCTCCAGAGAAGGTCCCATTGGAACAGAGAGTTTGAGGGGGTAGCTGTCCATGAAAAACATGTTTACATGACAATAATAGAATTTTAGCATATTAGACAAAGCATCTTCACATTACATTGTAAATCAATCACCAAAATATGGTTTTACTTCCCCCAAATCCATTAATGTACAATTATGAAGATATGTGAAGTATGGTAGGACAAAATGCCAGTAAGAATTCAGGGGCAGTGCATAGTGGCTACACAGGTCATAGGTGGCTATGTTTTTCTGGATGCTGAATCAGGAGATAGGTCCTTTTCAACACAGCAATTTCAGAGATCCAGGCAATAGGAATGTTATGTATAAGAAAGCCTTTCCCCCAGAACACTATCCCATTCTTTTCCCTGCAACACTTAGACATCATTGGGCACACAATAGTTCCAGATTTCTGTGCCCAGCTGTGGAATCCTTGATAAGCACCTCTTCTATGATGGACTTCTGGAAATTATCCAAGTGTCTTCTTGCATATAAGAGCACATCTTTCCTCGGGGAATTCTAAAAATATGGCAGGCACTGACTTTCCTGGTGTAGCCAGGGTTGGCAAACACTCTCAGACTGCCCTGCCCCTTCCCTTGGCAGACATCACTAATCGCAGACTGCCTATTCCCTTTCCTTGGCAGACATCACTAATCAATCAGGGCACTGTGTTCTGCTGAGTCCTGTCGTGGCCTGTGGAGGATGAAGGCAAAGACAGTCATCCTGACGGATCCAGCTCGGCCTGGAGGAGGAACCCAAGGTTAGATCCTTTGTCCTGATGGGGAGCTCTGGCTGGTTCACCTCCTCTGCTCTTTCTTGTGAGGGGGATCCACAAGCCAGCCTAGGACTCCAGGCTCTGCTCTCAGAAATGAGTAAGAGCTTTACTAGGAAACACTGAGTCAGCCTGGGGCTCAGCTCTTCCCACCAATTCTCTGCTTTGCCTCCATGGCCCTGGCCTGGACCCCTCTGGGCCACGGTGGCCCACGACCCCAACCCCACCCGGAGGCAGGTGGGAGTCCCAGGGCCTGTGTCCCCAAAGACGGGTCTCGTACAGGAAGGAGGATCCAGCCCGTACCCCGTGTCCTGGCGGTCGGAGGCTGAACTGGGGATATTTTCTGACAAACAGAGCGCTGTAGGGTTCTCTCTAATGAGTTCCACAATTTAGTACGGGGAGGAATTGCAGTAATGCAGGGTATCTACAAGGGAAACAAGAATGGGCTTTTATGGCTCTGCCTGGGAACCTAACCCCTGTGTCTATGGGAAAACGCATTCTTGATTCTCCACAATAAGCCAGAGAAAGGGCTGGCACGGACGGCACAGGGAAGGCCAGCACCCCGGAGGCAGCGTCCCTCCCCCCACCCCCGGGGACTGGGACCAGCCAAGGTGGAGGGGTGACACCAACAGGGCCACCGCGCGCCCCACGTCCTGCGCTCCGCGGGGGCGGGGCTGCTGTGCTCCACGCGCATTGTGTCAAGCGCTTCTAGAGCCCCGATCTGCAAGTTGGGATTTCTACCATTCTAAAAGCAAAGCCCTTGGCAGCTGGTGTCCCCGTACGAAGGACGAAGGACCCGGCGTCGGTTCTGGGTGGGCGTGGCGTAAAGAGCGGGCCGGGAGGCCGGGAGGCCTGAATGGAGCTCGCGCTCTGCCCTGGCCCTGCAGGACCGCTACTGCCCAGATGGAATTTTCTTTGACACTCACCGGTCGAGGCTGGTTCTCACGGGTTCAAGGCCAGCGCGAAAAACCCACCCGCTCGGCTTAGCCCAGACGCCTGCCTGCGAGCAGCACCTGCCCGCGTTTGCGGGGAGAGCGACTGGGCGTCGGACGAGCGCTGGTGCAGACCCGCCGCCGTCCCTCCCGCTTTCCAGGCCCTCTGGCCCCGCTCCGGCACTTGGCTCCCTTGGCTTTTGTCTCTCCTCTTGTTGGCTCTAGGGCTCTCAGCCTGCCCCGTGGCTGCCGCGACTGTCCCTGCGTGTGAGCGGGCCTGAGGTTGTGCCAGCATCCCTGTGACTTCTACCAAATAGTGTACGTGTGTTTTCCGGTCCCAGCCTTGTGAGATATCCACCCCTGCTTCTCCAGAGTCCGTGTTCTGAATTTAGCCAGCAGGAAGAGGTGCTTGCGGGAATCTGCTGCCCTGGACGCAGAACATCTTCGGGCCCCTCTTCCGGTGTTGGGGACAAAAGGCTCTGCCCCCAACTTCCTGCTTTGTTGTTGTTGTTGTTGCCGTTTGGGTGCCTGTTTTTCTCAAGCCCGTTTAACCTTTGGCATAGTAAGAAAATGTCCCCGGACTTTTTGGGAAGAGCAAGTAAGGCAGTGGACGTGGACTCATGCTTTACTTCCCATTTCTTAACCTGTGGCCCATTAGGAAAGCCCCACCCTCGCCCTCGTGTCCCCAGGGGGCTCCGTCTGTATGCCACAATCTTGCCCCACAGCGACCTCAGACCGCACCACCCCGCAGGACCGGCACAGAGGGTGCGGGCCGCTGCACAGCCTCAGGTCAGCGGGCCCACTTAGAGAAGAGGATCAGCCACTTGCAGCCCTGGGCGCAGAGCTCCTGGGAGTGTGGGTGGGTTGGCAGCCAAGGTTTGTAAAAGAGGTGGGGGCACCTAGCCCTCAGCCTGGGCCCAGCAGCGGCTCCAAGGCATGGCCCTGGACCTCTTTCCCAGCTCCCCTGGCAGGGCTGACGCACATTCTGGGGGTGAAGGGGGGTGTTGATATCCTTGAAGAGCCCCTCTCCCAGAAGGTTCTGCCTGGAAACTCGGTTTGGGAACTCCAAATGTGGGTCATACATGGGGGAACTGGCAAGCTTCCATATGGGTGGTCCAAGTCAAAAAAAATGGTGAAAGTGATTTCTATCTGCAGACCTGGTGTTGCCAAGACAATAGGGTGTTGTTGGTGGCAGGGTCAGATGCCTCCTGATTTCCAGTGACAACATAGCTTGGGTCATTGCCTGGGCGTTATTACTAAGGGAGGATTGCAACATTCATCCCCAGACCAGTTCCTGGGTGTGCGGCAAGAGCACCCACCCCAAACAGCCGCAAGCTCTGGGCGAGAAGTCAGGCACCATTTCCTCTGTGGAAATAGCTTGCGTGTATAGAGGTCAAACTTCAGAGACTGACTCAGAGAAAGCATTAGCAGGGCCTGACATCGGAATAACCATGATAAATCTGTGAAAAAGAGAGTAAAAAAGAAATTCGATGCAAAGAGGGGGGCATTTCACAGGCGAGTCAGGATCTACAAAAATCATGAAATGGACATTTTAGATGCACAAATAAACATCTTAAATGGGAGTATTTCAGATGGCTGTAACAGCAGACAGGATACAGCAGAACCCAAGAAAATAAATCTGAGGACAGATCAGTAGAAAATACCCAAAGTGAATCACAGAGAGAAAAAGAATTATGAACACAGAATAATGCACAGGACGCATAGGGAGGACGTGACCGAGAGCAGCACAGGTGTGGCTGACATCCCGGAAAAAGAGGGGACAGCGTGGGCGAGGGAAGAGGGGACAGGAGGAGTATTTGAAGAAATAATAACAAATATTTTCCAAATCTTATGAAAGGTAGTAATGTATGGGTCCAAGAAACTAAATCCAGCTAGGATGAATAATTTTTTAAAAAATCCAACTTAGGCACACCATAGTAAAATTATCTATTATCAGTCATAGGTGATTTTGGGAAGTTCACTAATATGTGGAAATTAAAGCACATGCTCCTGAATAAACGATACTTCAAAGAAGGGAAGGGAAATTAGAATATGCTTTGCTCTGAGTGAAAATGAAAATGAAATGAGTGAAAATGAAAAATACAACACACCAAAATTTGCAGGGGCAGAGGAAACAGTGCCTAGAGGGGAGTTCAGAACTGTATGTGCCAAGAGTAAAAGAGAAGATCTCCAGACCAATAACCTGATCTTCCGTCTTGAGAACCTAGACAAAGCAGGGCGAACTAAACCCAAAGCCCGCAGAAAGAGGATCTTTCAGCAGGAAGATGGGAGATTATTATTGGAAGAAATAAATAATTGGTTTTAGCAAAGTTGTAACATACAAAGCCTCCATATAGAAAAATCAATTTTTATTTCTACATTGTAGCCAGAAAGACGTGGACAGTGTAGTTCGAGCATATCATTTACAGTAACATGAAAATACGAAAAAGAAGAAAGCTAACAGTAAAGGTTTATTTGGTGGACAAGAACTATGCACTGGAAACTTTATAGCACCGCGGAGAGAAACCCAGGGTGACAAGTGGATGGAGAGGTCGTCCACAGACGTGGGCGAGGACACTCAGTGTCGTAAGATGCCCATTCTCTTCAAAGGGATCCGTAGATCAGGGCAACCCCCGTCAAAACTCTACTGCATTTGCTTTCTTCTCTTCTCCTTTCTGATGATAACTGACAAGCTGAGTCCAAAATTTATGTGGAAATACAAAGGGTCTTGATCACTGTCATATTTCGGGACTTACTTGAAAATTGCGGTAACGGAGGTGGTGTGGTGTTGGTGTAAGGACAGACAGACAGACCAAGGGCACAGAATAGACATCCAGGAATGCACCTTCCTCCACATATGGCTACTTGATTCTATCAAAGCGCTGGTCCAGTTTGACGGAGAGAGGATGCTGTTTTCAGCAAATTGGCACTGGGACCATTGAGCGAGCATATGGAAATGTGCCCCTAGACCTCTGCCTTTCACAGAGAAATCAATTTAAAATGGATCACAAACTTAGATGTGGAAACCCAAACAATGGTGCTTCTAGAAGAAAACGTAAGAAACTATTTTCATATTCTTGTGGTAGGCAGAGATTTCTTAGAGAAGACGAGCGTGCAAAGACAGCCCTAACCCATAACCGTAAAGGGAAATAGTGATAAATTGGATTTTTTAAAAGATTTTATTTATTTATTTGAGAGAGAGACAATGAGAGAGAGCATGAGCGAGGAGAAGGTCAGAGAGAGAAGCAGACTCCCCGTGGAGCTGAGAGCCCAATGCCGGTCTCGATCCCGGGACTCCGGATCATGACCTGAGCCAAAGGCAGTCGTCCAACCAACTGAGCCACCCAGGCGTCCCTAAATTGGATTTTTTTTTTTTTAAACGAGGAACTCCTATCGTGAAAAAAACATTGAGAAACTGAATGGGAGCTCAGATTGGGGGAACACATTTGTGGGGTATCCATGTGAGGGAAGACGGACGCCTATCAGAACCTATCAAGAAATCCTACAGATCGATCCTAAAAGCAAAACAATGCAATTTTAAAAGGAGGGGGAAATTGAATGGGCACATCATTAGTGAGAACAGAAAAGCAAATTAAAACCTTGGTGGTACAATCACCTATCAGGGTGGTCATATTAAAAAAGAACCCTGAAAATCCCATGTAGGGGGCAATGGTATGAAGCAGCAGGGGTGTTTCCTTGCTGGTGGTAGAAATGTGGAAAGCTGATTGGTAGTAGTTACTAAAGTCAAACATTCTTATCCCGTACCCTGGAGATGTCACTGCTGGGGATGTCCTCAAGGGAGATGGATGTCTGGGTCCACCAGGAGACCTGAGCAAGAAGACAGTCAGTCGCTTTACTGAGGATGGGTGAAAGCCAGGCACAACTCATGTGTCCATCCGTAGAAGCAGAAAGGAAAGTCAACGACAGACGGAGGAACTGTGGGTACCACGACAGCACGGATGAGTTTCAGAAACATACTGTAGAGCGGAAGAATCCAGACTCGAAGCAGGACATACGGTACGCCCATCCTATGAAGGTCAGGGATAAACAAAACTAATCTATGGCGATTGAAGCCAGGGAAGTGCTTAACTTTAGAGACGGGGGTGGATTGGGATCGGGCACAAGGAACCTTTCCCATGGTGGGAATGTTCTAGAGGGAAATGCTCTACGTCATGATCTGGGTGGTGAGTATACAAGGGTATAGATATGTAAAATTCACCAAGCCTTATGCTTCAGCTCTTGTGCTTTGCTTTAAAGAAGAAAAAAGGAGTCCTTCTCACAGGGAAAATGTTTTGCAATCTCTGGAGCCAGACTTGACGGTTTTGGATTTGAGATTGGATACGGTCTTGCTGTGTGACCTCAGGCAGGTTATGTTACCTCTCTGTGCCTTACTTCCCCATTGTGGATAAGAACAGTGTCGGGCTCTTGGGGCTGAGATGAAGATTAAAGGAATTAGTGGCTGTAATGTTCAGAGCACAATTTGGAACCCACCACAGCCTCCGAGGCTATCAGTTTCTGTTGTCGGGTGATGGCTGATCTCCCCTAACGCCGTGAGGTCACTTTGCCCCCCACTTTGCAGCAACAACCGCTGGCCAGGGCTGTCATGAGACAGTGTTATTGAAGTTATTCTAACCCTTCCGCGAGGAAATACTTCGTTTATCCTTAACTATTACCCTAGAGGCCCTGATGCTTTTTCCTCTTCGCCGTGTTGTTTTTACCTGCGTTACAAAACAGTAAATAAACTCCACAGTGTTCACAAATGTGAAATCTATCATCTGACCAGGAGTGGGAAATGAGTAGATTTCACACTTGGCCTCTCTGTGGACCGACAGATAGTGGGTGCTCTTTTATGCTTGTGACCTTGGAGGGAGCCAACTGACCTCCAGTAACCTCACGAGCTTCCTGTTTGCTGCAGCAACAGTGGCACCAGCCCTATTATTTCACATATGATTGCATTAGGCCTATTTTAAAACCATTTGTCTTGTAGGTGCTGAGAGCAGAAACTGAAATCATTGCTTGTGGTTTGGGGGTTTTCACATGTCTGCAGTGATGAAAACTGAAATTCTGTCCTACAGGGCAGGGGTTTCTTCCCCTTATTAATTGCAGAATAAATACATCTCCCTGCAGAAAGGTCTGTTGTGTAGCGGAAGGGCTCCTCGAGAAGTGTTTACATCTCAGCTGCTGGGTAAGTCACTGACAAAGTGCTTTTCAGTAAAAAAAATTTTTTTTCAGTATAAATGTATAGAGTAAATGTCATTAGCCGTAGGTCAAAGAAAATATGTCGTGTGTGTTAGTATAAGCACAAACAGTAATTTATATTTGAGCTGTGATGTAAAGTGTCTCTGATTTATATCGCTGAGTCAGCAAATATTGGGGAGCCAAATAGGAGGCCGGGGTCTGCTGGGTGTTGGGGCTCAGTGAGAAGGAGCCAAACCCCCCACAGACCAGTGAGGGAAACACGACGCATCTGTAAATTGGGATGGGTTGCCTCTCAATGAAAAGCGAGAAGCCTTCATTTTTTCTCCAGTTTTATTGAGAAAGAATTGACATATAATGTTGTACTTGTCCCAAGGTGTACAATAGAATGGTTTGATGATGTTTATATCACAAAACAACCACACTCAATAAGCTTAGTTAACACCCATCACCCCACATAATTATAATTTTTTTTTCTTCTGATGAGAACATTTAAGATTTCTTCTCTTAGCAGTTTTCAGATACACGATACAATAAGGCTCTCCGTGCTGCCTGTTCTGTTCTCCAGGACGCGTTTGTCTTAGAACTGGAACTTTCAAACTTCGGACTCCCATATCGACACCTTCACAGTGGACCTTGGGATGTCGTCACTCTGAGCTGGGAGGCCCTCTGTACCTTAATCCATCCACTTTTCCTTGTAGAACGTCCCACGTGGAGCGGTTCTTCACAGGAGGGAACGAAGACTCAGCCATTTGGGAAGATGGTGAGCGGCGGCAACACTGGTGGTGGGTCAGGGAAGGTCGTGGTCTCAGAGCCCAGAGGATAAGGTCAGATGCCCACGACCCTTCTGCTCTTTCCCCTTCTTGGCTCCAGGGCCCATAACTACCCCATCTTCCTCAACCCTCACCGTGGTACTCTTAGTATGCCCATTTTACTGATGAAGATGGAGGCTTTGAGAGGTGAGGACCAGCCCAGCACCACAGATGGCTAGTGATGGGCTGGCGTCCCTTCCGCCAGCGACTCTGCCGGTGCCTGGGCACTTGAGCACGCACACACAGGAGTGCTAGTAAGGAGGAAGAGAACTGTTCCGTCCATCTTCACCTTCTCAAAGTGACAGTTGACAAAGAGCGGTCACAAGTGCTTCCTTGTCCAGCAGCCCACTGTGTGGTCCCGAGCGACCTGGTACCCTCTGGTTTCATGTCCTCTCCCTATTCATCCCCCAAACTCTGCCACCTACGACCTCATTCCCCATAGTCCGTGTGGTGTCTGCTCAGTGCCACAGGTGGGTATGAGGCCACCTCGTCTCGAGTGGCCTCACTCAGGACAGTTCTGTGACTTAAAAGAAAATTGACCTTTGAATTTTGAGATAGTTGTAGGTTCCCACGGAGTTATAGGGAAGAACCCAGAGGGATCCTATGTACTCCTGGCCCAGCTCCCCTCTTGGTCACGTCTTGCAAAATGAGTACAACATCACATCCCTGATGTTGATACTGATAAAGTCCAGACACAGAATGCCGCTCACAAGGCTCCCTCGTACCACACTCCCATACGCCCACACTCCCATACCCCCACACTCCCATACCCCCACACTCCCATACCCCCACATTCCCATACCTCCACTCTCTTTCTTTCCACCCCATCTCCTCCTTAACCCCGGCAATCACAAGTCTGTTCCCATCTGTGTAGTCATGTCATTTCAAGAACTTCACATGAAAGGAGTTGTACAGTGTCTAGCCTCTTCAGTTCGGCTTTTTCCAGGAGAATTCTCTGGAGATCGACCCAGGTTGTTGGATGTTGAGTAGTTCGTTACTTTGTACTATTGAGTAGTGTGCCATGGTGTAGACCACAGGTCACTATTTCCTTATCGATGGACATCTGTGCTGTTTGTAGGTTTTGGCTAATCACAGACAAAGCTGCCGTTAATGTCTGTGTACTAATTTTTGTCTGAATGTGATTTTTCATTTCCCTGGAACAAATGTCCAGGATTGTATTTGCTAGAAGTTGAGGAAATCGCCCTCTATTTCTATTTTTCTAAGTTAAAACAAAAGCCAACCATGAATAGGTGTTCAGTTTTGTCAAGGGTTTTGTCCTTATCAATTGGCATGGTTTTGTGATTTTTCTTCTTTATGTCACCATGTCCATTAACATGGTAAATACATGGACATGCAAATGTTGAGCTAGACTTGCATGCTTGGGATAAACCCCATTTGGATGTAGTGTATCATTTTAAGTGTATATTGCTGAATTCTGTTTGCTACTATTTTGTTAGTGACTTTTGCATTTATATTTATGAGAGATTTTGATCTGTAGGGTTTAAAAAATATTATCTTTATCTGATACCAAGGCTATGCTCATTAAATAAGATGAATTGTGAAGTGTTCCCTCTTTTTTTTTAATTTTTGGAGGAGACTGTAGAGAGTTGTTGTGAATTCTTTAAACACTTGGTAGAATTCTCCAGGGAAGCTGCCTGGGTCTGAAGAGTTCTCTTTCTTCTTCCTCCCTCTCCTTTTCCTTCCTTCCTTCTCTTTTTCAGTTTTATAATAATTAATTCAGTTTTCTTTGTCGTTATAGGGCTATTCAAATAATCTGTTTTATATTCAGTGAGTTGTAATTTATGCTTTTGAGGAATTCGTTCATTTCATCCAGACTGTCCAATTTAAATGTGCAGAGTTGTTTGTAGTGTTGACTCATTGTCCTTTGGACGTCTGTGGGATCTGTACTGATAACTCCTGCTCCATCTCTAATATTGGTAATTTGAGTCTTGCATGTTTTTTCTTTGTCAGACATGTTGGAGGATTTTTCAATTTTAATCATCATTTCTAAATGATCAGTCAAGCTTTGTGTTCCATTGACTTTCTTTATTCTCCTACTTTTAATTTCATTGATTTCTGGTTTTTATTATTTTCTTTATTTTGGTTTATTTTGTTCTTCTTTATCTATATTCTTGAGGTGATTAGATTATGAATGAGACTTTTCCTAATTTTTTTAAAGATTTTATTTATTTATTTGACAGACAGAGATCACAAGTAGGCAGAGAGGCAGGCAGAGGGGGGTGGGAAGCAGGCTCCCCGCTGAGCAGAGAGCCTGATGCGGGGCTTGATCCCAGGACCCTGAGGCCATGACCTGAGCTGAAGGCAGAGGCTTAACCCACTGAGCCACCCAGGCACCCCAGACTTTTCCTAATTTTTAATTTATATGATTTTAGCATTGTAAATCATTGTATGATTTTAGCCTTTAGCTCTCACATGTGTACTTTCATTTTAATTCAGTTAACTATATTTTGTTTGCCATTAAGATCCAAGGGTCCAGGGATGATTTGGAAGCATGTTGCTTAGATTCCAAGTGTTTGTGAAGATTTTCCTATTATCTTTCTTTTATTGATTTCTAGTTTGACTACATTTGGGTCAAAGAACACACTCTGTGTAATTTCAGTTCTTTAAATTTAATTTAAATTTGTGGAGGTTTGTTCAATGGCCCAGGATATGATCTATGGTAGTACCTGTTCCATGAAAATTTGAGAAGAATGTGTACTTTTCTGTCATTGACTGGAGTGGAGTGTTCTATAAATACTAATCGGGTCCTGTTGGTCAGTGGTGCTATTGGGTTCTATATTCTTGCTAAATTTTCTGTCTAGTTCTAGCAGTTATTGAGAGAAGCAATGAAGTATCCAACTGTAATTATGAATTTATCTATTTCTGTTTTGGTTCTATTGAGTTCTGCTTCCCATAGTTTGTAGTTCTGTTGTTTGGTTTGTATATATTTAATGTGAGTATTGACCTGTTGGGTTTAAACATGTATTTTATTTTTTTATTTTCTGTGTTCTCAGTTTTTCCTTTACCTGTTTTCCTTTTCCTGCCTGGAAAGGAGTCACCTGAACATTTTTAAGAATTGCTTTTTTGACTTCTCTATAATGTTTTTGACAGTATCTCTTTGTATTGCCATTTTTAGTGGTTTCTCTGGATATTACATTACATATACATGACATCACTTTTTGCGTCATGTTTTAGAAGTTGGAGTGACATGTACAAATGTTGCCTCCCTTCCTGTCTCTTTACTCTCCTCTGTTTATAATATAATTGTCTTAAACATTTACTTCGCACTCATTTAGAAGCCCATCAGACAATATTACAATTTTTGCTTTAACCATCAAACACAATTCGAAAAACTCAATAGCAGAAGGAAAAGTTTATTTTGTTTACTCATATTGTTGCTTACAGTGTTCTCTTTTTTGATACAAAAACATTTCCCTCTTTTCCCATTTTCTTTATGTTTGAGAGAACTTCCTTCAGCCATTCTTTCAGGATAGGTATCCTGGTAACAAATTTTCTTACATGTGTCTTGATTTCCCTCTCATTCTTGGATATTTTTCCTGGACATAAGAATCCTGGTTGTTAGTTCTTTCCTTTCATCAAGTGAAAAGTGTTGTACCAATTCTTTCTGACCACTACTGTTTTCAATGAGAAATCTGCTGTAATTTGAATTGCTTGTTCTTTTCTGGTAAGATGTCATGCCTCTTTCACTGCTTTCGGGATCTCTCCTTTGCCTTTAGTACCAGAAGTTTGACTATGATGTGTGTTATTATAGATTTTTTTGGATTTACTCTATGTGGAGTTACTCAACTTCTTGAATCCTTTGAATTTGAAGGTTTCTGTCTTTTTCCAAATTTGGGAAGTTTTAGCTATTATTTCTTTGAGCATTTTCCTTTCTCTTAAAGATTTTATTTTATTTTATTTTTTTAATGAGAGAGAGCATGCATGAGTAGGGGGAGGAGTAGAGGAGGAAGGAGAGAGAGAATCTCAAGCAGATTCTACGCTGAGTGTGGAGCCTGTCCCAGGGCTCAGTCTCATGACCCCAAGATCATGGCCTGAGCCAAAGCCAAGATTCATATTCTCAATGGACTGAGCCAACCAGGCACCTCTCTTTGAGAATTTTCAACCTCTAATCACCCTTCTGAAACTATCAATTTGCCATTAGATCTTCTGTTATAATCCCATATGTCCCTTAGCTTCTGCTCATGTTTCGTACAGCCTCTATTCTCATTGTTGTCCAGATTGGGTAATTCTGTTGTTCTTTTGTCCAGTCCACTGATTCTTTCTCTTCTGCTCTCCATTCTGCTGTTGAGCCCATCTGCTGAGTTTTCCAATTTAGGTATCACTTTTTTGGGGGGGTATCTTTTATTCCTTTGTTGAGAGTTTCTGTCTTTTCATTTGTTTCAAGTGTGTTTGTAATTGTTCACTGAAGCATTTTGATAGTGGCTGCTTTCAACCTTTGTTAGGTGATTGTAACATTTTTGTCATCTTGGTGTTAGCATCTACTGATTGGTTTTTTAAATTTGGATTTCTTGGTTCTTGGGTAATGAAAGACTTTTGGTGGAAGCCTAAATATTTTTGGTATTATGTTATGAGACTTTGGATCTCATTTAATCTTTCTGTTTAGCTGACTTCCTCTGACATCACTCAGGTAGGAGAAGTGGGAGGGCACTGCCTCCTTACTGCCAGGTGAAGGTAGAAGTCCAGGTTCCCTGTTTGCTGACATCCAAGGGAGGAGCTCCTCATTTCTGCTGGAACGGTTGGCCATCACCCACACTTCCCTGGCCAGGAGAAGTAGGAGACCTTATTATTGCTCCCTACTTGATCCCCACTGACACCATGATTTGGAGGGAGTGTAATGTCTTTGTTAACACAGTGTGGTGGTGAAAGTCCTAAATCTGCTGAGTCTCTTCTGCCACCACTCCAGTGAGGGAAGGAGGGGCTCTTCATGACTGCCTGATGGGCATGGTTCCAGCCTCTGTATATGGCCTTCTTTGACACCATTTTGATGAGGGATGGGGGCAGTTTTGGGTGCTTACAGCCGGAGGAGGTGGAAACCTAGGCTCCCCACTCACCTTTATTAGTGTAGGTGAGTGTGGTGTTTGAACACCAATTGTCTGAAAAATTTCCGTATTTCTAGGGTGCCCCTTTTCTGTTCTTTTAGCCAGAGAGAGTAGCCTTTTGTTGGGGCTTGCTTTGTCTGTGTCCCTGAGCATTTTCAGGTTGTTGGTTTCTTCAAATGAAAGTCTGGGTTATATGAGGCACAAAGAAAACCCAGGGACCTCACCATAGTGTCGTTCCTTGAGTCCCAAGATCCCCAGGCCATCTGGCTTATGTTCCCCACTTTTCAGGGTCTCCTCATGTGCTTTGTACAATGTCCAGTGTTTTTAGTGGTGCTCAGGTGGGGGGAAGAGAGAAAAGCATCTCTCTCCATCTCCCCACTATCCTGCTTGTGATTTTTAACAGATTAAGTGTGGGCTTCTTGAGATCTCTGTCCCTATTTGAGAGAGCCGTGATGGTCAAATGCAAGGGGTGCTTAGCAGGAGTCAGGAGACCTGGGGCTTTTCAAACCTTAAGGAATCTCAATCTCCTTACTTCCAAGTGCAAAGATCATTTCCTGAGATCATTTCTGAGGCTAAGTTCCTTACGGTAGCTCATTTCCCCTCCCTTCCCTTAAAAGGTAGCCAAGTCTTTTTTTTTTTTTTTAATTAAATTGTTTTTCTTCTGCCTTGGGGACTTTTGAGTTGCAAGGCCCTGCCTAGAAGTTTCCAAACATACAGAAGATAATCTCCCCCAACCAAATTTTTGCTTTCAAAAACCCAAGCTTAAGTAGGTGATTGCCCAGGTCTTCCTGGGAGGTAGGAGAAGAGGAGTTGGAGAACCGGAGAAGAAAGGCAGGAGTCCCAGGCCTGGGAAAGGGGAAGGGTAGGGTTTTCAGATGACGGGAGAGCTCAGGCATCTCAGGGAGGCAAGAGGGCTTCAGGGCACCGGACACACAGGGCTTGAGCTGTGGTCTTTGGAGCCAGGAGGAATAGATCTGTGCCTGAGCTGGCATGGTGTGGAGACACTGCCTTCCAGGGACCAGGGACACATTATTTGACTTCTAAGGAAAGTGAAACGTGGCCTGTCCTAGACCTGGGGCTGGGATGTTGGATTCACATGTGATCCAGTGATGGCATCTGCCTCCCTTTGCCTGCAGGGGTATCCTGAGTGTCCCATGGGATCATGCATGGTTCAGTACTTTTCGAAACATTGGAGGTTATTCAACATAGCTCTTGATGTTTATCAAGCGCCTAGTCTGGCTAGAAGACATGCTAAGAATGATGTTGGAGGCAAAGATACATTCCAGAGACACTGGGATTTATGATTTCCTGAGGGAGATAAGGCAAGTGCCCAGATGAACAGGGACCAACGCAACCAAGCACTATGGGGTTGACCTATAACCTATTTGTGAGGATTTCCCCATACACTGGCGTAGGGGCCCCGACTTTTAACAGCCTGTTTGTCCTAATCAGGATTTTTAGGCTGCAAGGGACGGAAACCTGATTCATGCTCATTCAAGGTCAGAGGGAGAGTACTGGTTCTCATAATGAGGGTGACCAACATTTGCGTACAAGACGCACACGGTGAGCCGGACATGTTTATCACAAAATTGACTCATTCAATCCTCCCAATGATCCTGAGATGGGCACAGCTGTCAGTCACTCTATAGCTGCAGTCATGGAGGTACCGGGAGGCACAAACTTGTTGCAGGGGCCGAGCACTTCCCACATACTGCACAGCCTCTGTGCCTCCATGGTCTCCCTTCCCAGCTGGCCAGTCTCCGCAGGTAGGGAAGGTGGCCACTGTGTGGGGCTGTCAACCCCCAAAGGAAAGGAAAGCCTCTCCTTCTCAGGGCCCTGGCAAGTCCCA
The DNA here is from genome assembly GCF_022355385.1 of Mustela nigripes. Lineage (NCBI taxonomy): Eukaryota > Metazoa > Chordata > Mammalia > Carnivora > Mustelidae > Mustela > Mustela nigripes. The sequence continues at coordinate 215,986,933 of NC_081558.1, forward strand.
GGGAGAACTCTGATGTGCCCTCTCCCCCCAGGCTGGTAAATCCTCTCCAGTGGCCTTGGGGATGGATTGTTCTGACTGGTTCCGGGTGGGGCTTGCGTATTAAGATTGATCACAGGCAGTTAGGGCAGAGCAGCTCTGCAGAGGAAAAGTGGGGTGCACCCCCCAAACTACCAGTTTTTTTTTTTTTTTCCCAACCGGTCCCTTGAATGGGAATGGTTGGGAGGCTTTTATTTCTGTGTGGGAGGCGGTGTCCAGTAATTTTCCGGTGTCTGTCCCTTGGACTTCTGTCCTGGTCTTCAGTTTTGGAGGTCATCTCATTGCCATACTTCCTCTTTCTTCATTTGTGGAAACTGTTTCCTAGAACTTTCTTGCCACTCTCTGCTCTGAGCTCATGGAAGAAAACAGGAATCACTGCAACACTAACTTTTCCCTAACTTAGCTCATGAGTATGGTCTTGCATTTTTCTTTCCCTGAAGCCATCCCTCATAACCTCACCTTTCCGTCTTTGGCACTCCCCCTCTCCCCATCTCCACCCTGCATGCACCTGCCGCCCCTCGTCTGCCCCCACTTCCCAAAAGGTGAGGAAGGAGGGGTCCCCTTTGGATCTGGGACGCTGGGGACAGAACATGACAGGGGGCAGGAGGGCGGAACAGGACTCCAGCAAACCATGGAGGTGAAAACAATGTTTCTTTAAAATGAACCAGCCTACACAGAGTTTCCATTTGGTGCTCAGACCCAGCCTTAGGCTGCCACCCTCCCTGATACACTGTGTCCGCTGCTTTTCCCATCTCTGCCCACAAGGGCTGGGACACGGTTGTCCTCTGCACTCGCCCCTACTCTGAACAGTCTTTCTCCCTTCCTTGCCTCCCACCCCTCCTGCCCTCGCTGTCTTTCTCCTGCTCTCTCACACCCAAATTCTTCTTTTCTCTCCATCATTCTTTCACTCTCTTCCTTTATTTATTTTTTATTTTTTTAATTTTTTTTTTATGTGGAGGCATTGGCTTTTATGGCAACGGAGGTAGCAAAGGCCCAGTGGCCCTAATTCTCTGTTAACATAGCAGGAAAAGGATCAGAGAAGCCCACAAATCAGGGGCCACGAGCTGAGGCAGATCTCCAGCCCAGAGCAGGTTTCCCACAGGGACGCCTCCAGGAATGCACACCTGCTGAATACGGTGCTAGATGTGGATACAGCAGGGGTGGGGTTCATCCCCGCTGGCTCAGCTCCGGGAGTCCCTGTCACATCTCCCCACTCTGTCTGCCAAGAGAAGGGGCAAGCCCCCTCCCCTGCTGCCTGGTGCAGCACCAACATTTTGCTTTTATTTGTCTGAAAACATTTACCTTCAGAGGCCAAGCTTTGGGTGGTGGAAAGCGAGCAAGTGAACACCTCCTACACCATCCCCTCCAGAATCGAGTTTCCCAGAGGCTTTGGGGAAAGCAATCTCAGGGTCACTGTGCAGCCCTTGATGTGGGGGAAGGGGGGCTGGGGACGGGCCAGGCGGACCAGCCTTCTTGAGCTTCTTGTTTTCCTCCATGAAATGGTGATATGTCAAGTGAGGGAGATGTTCCCCTGGCGGAATATGGGCGGAGCGGGCACTTTTCCACAGTGGGGTCTCGAGCGTCCCGGGAACAGCCTTGATGGATTGGCTCCAAAAGGGGCAGGGCCACCCAAGACCAGGAGGCCTGTTGTCCCCATTTGGACCCTGCCCTAAACGACATAGCAAGGCCTCCTCCAGCTTCAGGGCAAGAATTAGCCCTAAAGCGTGAAGCTCACAGAACGAGTTAGAAACATACCCAGTCCACGGGCGCCTGGCGGGCTCAGTGGGTTAAGCGCCTGCCTTCAGCTCAGGTCATGATCTCAGGGTCCTGGGATCGAGCCCCACGTTGGGGGATCCCTGGTCAGTGGGGAGCCCGCTTCTCCCTCTCTCGATACCCCCAACCCCTGCTTGTGCTTGCTTGCTCACTGTCTTTCAAATAAATGAATAAATCTTTAATAATTAAGAGGGGGAAAAAAAAAAGAAACATACCCATTCTCGATGAGAACTGCAGCTTTCCCGTCTCTCCCCGTTACTGCCTGACGATACTTTGGGGCACGGTTTTTCTCCATTTTGCACCCAGCTGCCCCCAGCCCGTGTTCCAATGTGGAGATCAGCTTTGGGCAGAGGAGGCAATCTTTTTTTTTTTTTTCAAGATTTATTTATTTATTAGAGAGAGAGAGAGAGAGAGGGCGCACGTATGAGTGGAGGGAGAGGCAGAGGGAGAGGGAGAGAGAGAATCTCCAGCAGACTCTGAGTCCAACATGGGGCTTGATCCCAGGACCACAAGATCATGACCTGAGCTGAAACCAAGAGTCTGACAATCAGCAACCTGAGCCACCTGGGCGCCCCCCGAGCAGACGATCTCTGAGTGTCCTCTGAACGTGGGGCGAAAGTCATGGGTCCTAGTAAAGGAAGTTCAGGATGGTGTCGTTCTGTAATTGAGCAGAAGAAAGTCAGTTGATGGGGTCCACTTAGGTGAATGCAGGGTCAGCCTCCTGTCATCAAAGAAGGCTCAAGTTCAAAACTGTTCAGAGCCAAATTACCAAAATACAAAAAAGATTCTCTTAATAAAGAATATATTCATTATATTTCTTCCTAGCCAGCTGGGAGCAGGGAGGCTGGGAAGCCACAGGGTGTCCCTGAAGGTTTCTCTGGAGGGATCTCGAGTTTGGGACCTGCAGGGGTGGGGCAGTCCAAGACGGCAAGCCCAGCCTCACCCCCTTGCAGCCCGCGCTTCATGTCAGTCCCCAGGCCCACAGCCATCCCATCTGGATGTCTAACCTACCCATCCCTCCCTTTAACCCCCTTCAGTGGACACCAAGAGCAGAGCCCTTGCAGCAGAGACCAGGTGCCTGGGGTGCCCCCCTTGCCCCGCCATTTCCCAGCCTCAGTGGCTGGAAGTCTGGCAGAGATAAATCGGACAGTCCTTCAAAGGGGATAAAGGGCAAACCAGGCAACAGGAATGACATAATTATAAGGAAAGTGAAATCAGTCCCCGGTGGTGGAGTCCACTGACCTGCTTGTCCTGGGATATCGGGTGGCCGGTTCTGCGGCTGGGAAGCTTGTCCTTACCGGCCGTCTGAGAAGAGCCCGGGGTCACTGTCTCCTCCACCAGGGGAGGGAGTGCCTTGAATAGGTGGTCAGTGGGGCCCCCCAAGTTCACAAGGGACACTGGGTCAATGGGACCCATGCAGCGAAAGGTAAACAGGAAGAAGGCGCATGGTCTAAGAAGCAATATTGGGGGAAGGGGGGTTTTCTGGGGTGTTTGGTCCAGAGGAGTGAAGGTCTAGAGAGAAATAGGGCATCTAGGTTGAATAACTCGAGGTCTGCTGTGGGGAGGGGGGTCTGCCTGTCTCTGTGACTTGATGTCTCAGCAGAAATCTCCGTCGGCTTTGGGATCTGTACTGCACAGTCCTTTGATGAGCTCGTCTTGTGTTTGCCTGCTCTGCACATACACTTCTGCTCAGAGTGCCCCTAGACGACCTTGTGAAGCACCCATGTCCCAGTCTTTCTGCATGGTTCCAGTGGGGCTGCTCTCCCCTTTGGCCTAATTGGCCCAGCTAATCCGTGTTTGGCAAGGCCACACCAGTGGGGGACAGTGACTGGCTACTGGCTAATAGGGGGCAAGCCTGGAGTGGCTGGGGGGGGGGCTTTCCAGAGACAGCCTTGCTGAGGGGGGAGCCAGCCCATGGAAAGTAGAGGCATGGAAAGAGCTGGAGACCAAGAGCTGAGGACACTATGGGTCCTTGGTCCTGGCAGGCTTGAAACCAGCATACCCTGAACCTCTCCGTTACCTGACAATGCCTTGCCTTCAGCGTAAACCAGCTGGGATTGGGATTCTGTTACTTGCAACCAGGAGTGCAGATACAAATGTTGCAGGTCCAACTTCTTCTACCGCTTCCTTATTCCCTAAGTTGGCACAAGATGGATGATACCAGGGAGGCTTGCTTGCTAGGTGCCATGCATGGTGGAAAGTGCTAGACACGCACCATTTCCCACATGACTGGGAGTCTTACTATCCAGCGTACAGATGTACAGTAAGGAGTCTTTCAGCGCCTATAATGGAAAACCCAGCAGCTTGTGCTGTGCCAACAAGGACTCCCTTCCCCACTGTCTTCCCTCTCTGGCTTCACACTGAGGCTCTACCCATTGTCCCCCTGGCCGTCCCCAGAAGCCCAGCAGGCATTGCCTTCCACCTCTAGTTCCTGACCAACCGTTGCTGTAAATCACACCATACAGAACAGGGTGGGGGGGTGGGGTCGGGAGGTTTCCAGAGGGAAATTCTGCACTCATACGTGGGAGTGAGGAGAGTTGACAGTGGACAGAACACAGAGGCCAGCGCCATAAGGCTACGATGTCACATCTCCTGCCTCGATCACATAACTGGGCAGCGTCCAGACAAATGCTCGTGGCAGAACTCTCCCCTGCTGTGTTCTGCATCTTCCTCTTACTGTTTCTTGTCCTGTCTGCTCCTGGAGCAGGCGGGGGGCTGCAAGACAAGCCACCAGCCCTAGACCCCAGAAGGGAGGCACCTTTCTCTTTGCCTTTTGGCCTCATTTCTCCCCCAGAGGGTTTGGGGATTTGAATCTTCTTTCCAGTACCTTTGTAATTTTCTGGCGTCTCTGTACACTGAAGGCAACACACAGCCTGCTGGGCTGGGTGCACAGGGCAGCCCCTGAAAATACGGTGGTCATGTTTCCTTCCTCTCGGCCAAAGACAGAATAGAGGTAATGCGCTGATCTCCCAGTGCAACTAGTCAGACAAAAGCAGGGCCTCCTCCCCCTGAACTCGACATCATACCTCCTTTCCCTCCTTTGGGTTGAGAGAAGTTGGCTATGCTTGTCAGACCTCTGGGTGAGACGTCCACCTGCCAGGTGTGCTGGAGGTGAGGGAAGATGTGTTCCTACCTGCCGTCCCAACATGCAAACCACTGAACCAAGGCGCTGGCCTCTGATATTGGGAGTAAGAATGCCTTGTCACCGTGGTTACCGGGAAATGCTCCCACTCACATATAATAAGGGCTTTAGAAGACGCCAGGCCATCTGATATTCCAGGCTGGGGCCAAATGAGAGGGTGTCTGGAGGTCCATTCCTTATGCAGTTACCCGAACACGGCGGTGGGCCAGGTACTGAGCCCCGCCCTGGAAACAAGCCTTTATTTTATTGGGGTGTGGGGGGCAGGACAGAGGCCTGGGCACCGTCACCCCGCGTCCCTTTGTTACCCAGCTTTCGTCCTGCCTCTGGCCACGGCAGAGCTGCAGGAAGGAGTGTTGGCACTGTCTCAGTGCGTGTGGGGGCGGGGGGTCACCCCAGATAGGGAGCTGTGGTAGGGGGGCGTCGGAGAAGCCGGTCCTGGAACTCCCACCCGGAAGAAGGGCAGAGAAGACCCGGCCTCCTCGCCTTCCAGTCTCCCTGACGCCCCCGCTGGCACCACGCACACAGCCGCGCGGGTTGGGGGCGGCGGTGCTGGACGGAGACCCCGCTGTCCGCCGGGCGCTCAGGGCGGCTGGTCCACCCGCCTCGAGTTTCTGGGCGCGGGGGGCTGCGGGGCTGGGGAGGACCCGCCGCACCTGCCGGGCGCAGGCAGCCGCCACTTCCGCGGGAGCAAAACAAGAGCACGCGCACCTGCCGGCTCCGCCCCGCCCCGCGCGCCGGCCAATCGCGGCTGCGTGGGCGGGGAGTGGGCGGGGCCGGCGCGGCGGGGCGGGGCCGAGGAGCCCCAGCGGCAGCCGGAGCCGGAGCCGGCGCGGGGCGCAGCGGCCCAGCCTGGAGCGAGCGCAGCCTCGTGCCCGCCGCCCGTGCCCGCCGCCGCCGCCCGTGCCCGCCGCCCCCGGGGCATGGCCTGTCTGATGGCCGCTTTCTCGGTCGGCACCGCCATGGTGAGTGAGCGCATCCTCCGCCCGCGGGGCTTGCTTCCGTTCTCCGGCAGAGCCAGGAACGCACAAAGACCCGCACCCTCACCCTGGCGGCCGCCCCTGGGTCCCCGGGGAGAAGCCCGGCTCCGACTGCCAGCCCTGACCACCTGGAGCCGCGGGGTGCTCCTTGCGCCGGCAGGGGCCGCGGGGCTGGCGGAGGGGCCAGGAGCGTGCGGGGGGCGGCCAGCAGCCCCACAAGTGCACCGATGGCCCCCCTCGGCCCCCTCCGGGTAGGGGCCTGTGCCGGGTTCCCGAGCGCACTGGGGAGGGTGGCAGCTTGGGTCGGGGGAAGGGGCGGGGGTCCTCCCTGCCGGCGCGCGCGGCGGGGGTTCGGGAACCGGCACTTCTCGCGCCACCCTCCGGAGCGCCGGGCACGGTCTGGGGGAACAAAAGAGGGAGCTGCTCCCCGAGAACCGGATCCTGCTCTGTCCCTGGCGTTCCCCGGGGGACAACAACCCCTCCCGGACCTGCTGGGGAGGGGGCGGCCGATTCCGGGGAGGCAGCCTAGGGACCAGCCTGGATACCTGCAGGCCACCTTTTCCGCACCCTGGACAGAGACCAGGGTGGGGACAGGGACGCGGGTCTCCCGCTCCCGAGGGTGTCAGATCCGTAGGGGACCCCCGGGCGCCGGCAGATGAGTGCTAGACACAGTGACATCACGGGCTTGTCCCAGGGATGGTCCAAAGTCTCCTCTTGCCCCTTTCTTAGAGCTCCATAAACTCACATTAGGGGGAAAAAAAAAAAAAACCAACCCCAAATACCCAAAACAACACACTAGCCGCCGACCCATCCAACCTGGGGCCTTTCATTTTTCTGCCTAGCGCCCCGACCTTGCAGTTCGGCACTTACGGACTCGATCCCGGGTCAGATAAAGTACAGACGGGAAGTATTCCGAATCCCACCCACCTCGCCCTCGGTTTCCAGCCCCCTCCCCGCCGTCCGCCTATGGATGTACTACCCTGCTAATTACTCCCCATAGGCTGGGAGCCCACAGCGCGCAGCGCGCACCGGGGTTTCACCCCCAGCCCTCGCCTTATTTCATTTTTAGCATCCTGTGTTTGAAGTCAGCAGGGCTCGGCAGGGTTTGACCGACAGTTACCTCTTGCCTTGAGCCCAAGGAAAAAAAAAGCGTAGCTGGCTGTCTGCGCATGCGCTCTCTCACCACCGCATCCCAGGCCTCCAAACAGGTTACGGTAGAACACATACCGAGCGTCGCCGGCTCATTATATAATGATTTTGTGTAAACCGATAGAATGGGGCTGCAGGCGTGCTTGGGACGTCGGTGGAGCGGGGGCGGGCAGGGGGAGGGGGGCTCGCCGACCAGGTCCCCTCTGCGGGCATGCCTTGCCTGCCTGCCTTGTCTTCTCAAGCAGGAGGTGGGGGATGGAACCACAGGAAAGGCAGCGCCTCCTCCTGACAGTTGCTTTTATCTGGTCCAACGTTCGGTAACGCCGGGGCCATTCTTCCTTTTACATTTGTGCATCGCTCTGGGATTCCTAAATTATGCTGATCATGGAAAATTCGGGAGGCTATTAGGGTAGCTGTAGGTAAGGAAGGTTTCAGACCTTTTAGGTGCCGGGTAACTCTCTCTTGAAGTCCTTTCAAAGCTGCAAAAGTGGCTTATACATGTGAAAAAACAACAAATCGGAATGTTTTAAGGTATAGATGGTTTTTTCATGTCAGGATTTTTTAGTGCTATGTCCTAGTTTGATGCAGACCCAGGACCCCACTGTTCTGTGCTCACATGGAGACACTAACCACTGGGCTTATTTCTTCAGGGAACATTGTTTTGTTTGAAAAACTGTTTTCCTCCTCAAAAATCTTGTTTTTTTTTTGTTTTTTTTTTTAGTTTAAAACATTCCACCCAAGTTGTAAACAAAAAGCCCCTGAGAGAGCCCCAGCGTCCTGAACCTTCCCTCACCCCCCGCTCTGGGGTCCCACCTGGGACTGACTGTGCCAGGTGTGAGTCTGGAACAGCTGACTTGGAGGTTGGGCGAAGCTCCTGGCCTTGCGCTGGGCTGGGAGGGGCAGGCACGCGGTCCCAGCAGGGTGGTGGTGTTTGGGGCTGATTGAAGCAGGGTTCAGTGGTGATGAGGTCTTCAATCTAAGTGACCGTACACGGAGTACCTGCCTTTGGCTTAGTTAAGGGTGTGACATGTGGATTATTTCCCCCATGGTAGTAGCCTTGAAGATTCTTGGCTAGTGTTTTCCTCTCAGGTGCCTGGCGTTTCTGCCTTCCAATTGAAGGGTCCACTGGTCTAGGTGGGCACCAAGCCCAGGAGCGACACATGGGAGAGAGAACTGAGAGAGAAGCGTGTGCCCACGCCTGCCACCGGCATCGCCCTCTTCCCTTTCCTCCCTTCTCCATGGGCTGTGGGAAGAAGTTTCTATCTCTCATTGTGTGCCCCTGGGTGAATAGCGTGAACCAGCCTCACAGAGGCCTGGGGGCCTGTTAGAGACCCTCCCCAGCAAAACAGGCATCTCTGTAGGCTTGTATTTCAAGTGAAGTCAGCACGCAAGAAAATATTCTCAGGAACGACAGGCAGCAACAATCCCAGATAGGGTCTCCTCGGCATTCAACACCCGTGAATGGATTTACTATTATTTGCCACTTATTATGCGGCACAAATTGTGTGTGGACGGGGAGGTCGAAGATCCCAGATGCTGGAAAAAAAAAATAGGGAAACATACAAAGAAAGGGAACCAATGGGGAGGGAAGATGTATTTGTTTCATTTTTAATGAGCTCAGGAGGCTGAGGACAAGCTAGCTGTAACCTACATTGCCGGCCGCTCTGGTCTGCGGATCCGTTTCCAGAGAGCTGGTCTATTTCAGAATGACAGCCACTGCCTCCCATCATCCAAGGTTTCATGATTTTCTTAATTGGGCAAGGTCATGGGACATCCGTGGAAGAAAGGTGGGTAATGGTATGCGATGCTTGGGTGTCAGGGTTTTTGTGGGGGGTGGGATTATCTGGTTTCCTCAGTTTCTTGTGGCTTTCACTCTAATGGGCATGGGTTGGCATGACCCAGGGTCACGTACAACTTGCCTCTAGAAAGCTAAGCCACATGCAAGTGCTGTTAAGGACACTGGCTGGGCGCGGAGGGGAAGCCGCAGGAGCCGGACCCTGGCTTGGCTACTCACTGACCAGGGGTCTCCGGCAGGAGGCCTTCTCTGTGTCTCAGAGCCCAGCTCTGAACAGAGTGGGAGATGGCGATCCCCCCAGCGGTGTGGAGATAGTAAGAGGCATCCCTTCTGCCGCCTGGAGTTTCCTGGGTCTCGGGCATTGTCGGGCCCGTAGCTCCTGTTGTCTGGGATCACTCACCTGGGATGCGGGAGGCATTATTTCATACTTAAACAGTGAGTCCTTGACTCTGCCTCCTCCCCTCTCTCCCTGATCGGTTTAGTCACCCCGCTTTGTCCTACTGGCCTGTCCGCTTGCCTCCCTCCCCACCGCCACTAGGTGCTTAAGGCCACCGTCACCCTCCCGTCTGCATGTCGCCGCAGGGGATGGTTTGTAATTACAGTTTCTGGTCTGTTACCTCCACTTCAGAACCCGTGGTGCCCCCCACCCCGCAAGACTTCTGGATAAAGGGCAAAACCCTCCACAGGGTTTGCAAGTGCTTCACACGCAGACCCCATGCGTCTCCAGTTCCCTCGGACCCTCCGCCCTCCGTCCTTCCCTACCACCCGGAAGCGGAGCCCCAGCCTCTGAATGTCCCTCAGATCTGATGCTCTGCTCCCTCCTGCCGCTGAGCCTTTGCACATGCTCTTCCCTTGCAGGCGTCCTCCCCCCACCCCACCTGGTCTCATTCTGGCTCTGGCCTCAGGGCATTGTGACTGCCCGCAGCATTCGTGTCTGGGATCCCAACCTGGAATGGGGAGCTTGCTGTCTGCCTGTTGGAGCTGGCTGTTGACCCCCAGGGCTTTGCTGGGGGCTCTCATTCCTGGACGAGTGAGTGAGCAAGAGAAGAGACAGGCTTGGAGTCTGCCTGCTGCAGCCAGGGAGAGTGGCACCATCTGGACGGGCTGTGGCAGCCGGGATGCCAGGGTGGAGGTCCTGGGAGCCACCTCTGGTGGGGAGCCTCTGGATCTCCCTGCTCCCAGCTGAACCCCCCACAGCTGGAGCTGGGGCTGCCTGTAGGATGTAGGTTCGCTTTTACTTGGAGGTGGCTAGTGCGGGGATCACAGGCTTTGAGGGGCAGGCCTGGAGCAGACGGGTGGCGCTCGGCGCCCGCCGTAGGTGCTGGAGTGGTGTTGCGTGTGTCTGCCCGGTGCCCGAAGTCAAGTGTGTGCTGAGCTAGGGCAGGGTCTGCTGTCATTCCTTCAAGGGGCCCCAGCATGGAAGGCAGCGGGCAGAGCTGTGGCAAAGGCCATGTCCCGCAGCACCCCCCCCCCCCCCCCCCCCCCCCCCCCCCCGGGCACCGCCCCCGCCCCCCGCCCCCCCCCCCCCCCACCCCCACCGCAGAGCAGAGGGGCCCTGAGGAATCCGCGGCCAGGCAGACGCAAGCCTTCCTGGCCTCGGCCTCGGGACCGCAGGAACCTACTTCTGTTTGCGTGTGAAATGTTTCACATGTTCGGTGCCAGCAGCAAACCGAGCTTAATTTTCTCAGTTTTACTTGGCACTTGAATTTTTATCCACAGAATGTTATAGTCAGTGAGCTAAGCTTTGATTTGGTTAAGCTTTTCAGAGGTAGGAGATGCCTGGGAAGGCTGTGTGTGTGTGTGTGTGTGTGTGTATGTGTGTGTATGTCTTTTACTTAAACAGCAAAGCAACACTTTCAAACATGACGAGAACCCGAAATCCGTGTGCCCACATCACCCCTCGCCCGACGTGTGCTTCTAAATACTCGGAAACTTAGAGCCCGCTGAGATGTTTTTTAAAGATGTATTTGTGTATTATTTTAGAGAGGGGGAGGGGCGGAGGCAGAGGGAGAGAGAATCTCAAGCAGACTCCCGCTGAGCGAGGAGCCCGATGTGAGGCTTGATCTTGCGACCCTTGAGATCATAACCGGAGCTGAAATCAAGAGTCTGACATTTAACCACAGGAGCCACCCAGCTGCCCCAGGCCTCCAAGATTTCCAAGGCTTTCAATACCGTGATGGAAATAACCCCAGCTTTTCAGTGGTGCAGTCAGGGACCCTAAAGAGGGCGCTCGGGTGGGGGGAGAGGGCAGTCCTCCCGCGGGCAGAAGGGCCCGGGATCATTGGCAAGGCTGATCAATGGGCTCTCCCGATATGGTATGCAACCGGATGGAGGAGAGGTGCCAAAGGCCCTCACTTTGGCACTGTGCAACGCTCTCTTTGGACTCGAGAGACAGCCTGGAAAAGCACCACGCAGTCCTTGTCCGCTCCAGGGTGGCTCTGTGTTTTGTACCTGAAGCCCATCGATCTGCTCAGGGTCGCCAAGCTTTTAGATAAAGATGTTCCGTTCTTTGCATAAATACTTTTGGTGCTTGGCATACCTGTATGCTGACTCCCAAGGGAAGCTTCCAGAAGCCGACGTTGCTACGCAGTGTCAGGTCCTCCGCTTGCAGCGGGAGGAACACCTCCTCTTTCGATGACTGGGTTCGGGGATCAGTGCTGCCCCTCGCCTGACTGTAGGGCTCTCAGCAAGCTCCAGAGAGCGTCTGAGTCTGCATTTTGCCGTGTGTACAGCAGAGAGAGCGAGCATCAGCCTTCCCAACGTCCCGTGCTAGGAGGAGGAGACAGTGAGAGGCAGAGCTAGAAGTGAACTGGGAAATCCGCAGGAAGACACAAGGCCGACGCCCGCCCAACCGAGCGGTGCCCGTGGAGCCTCGGCCCTTGGGAAATGTTCTTGAGTTTCCACAGGAAGGCACTAAAACAGCTCATTTTAAGTCAAACGCTCCCAATTACACATTTCTTAGGGGCTCCATGCATCTGTACCTGGTCTTTGAATGAGTGGACTTCGTGTAAAGACATCATTTTCAGGGCAGCCAGTGTTTGACTCTTCGAGACAAGCAAGTCCTTTGTTATAGTTTCGAGAGTCGATCTGAGGATTCCGCAGTGAGATTTTGGTAGATTAGTTTAATCTTCTACCTTAGGCATATAGATATATAGAAATGCAATAGAAGCAGTGATCGCGAGAGATGACCAACCCCTCCCGGTCAGCGCAGGGCGGTGGCTTCCCAAGGGTTGCCGTGGGTCATCGGTGACCCGAGCCCCATGGCTAGTCCCTGGAGCCCTTCCCTGCGCGGAGCGCCTCACCTCTCTTGTGCTTCCTGCCCGTCTCTTCTAGAATGCCAGCAGTTACTCCGCAGCCATGACGGAGCCAAAGTCCGTGTGCGTCTCGGTGGACGAGGTGGTCTCGGGTAACACGGAGGCTTCGGAGACCGACCTGCTGAACGGGCATCTGAAGAAGGTCGACAACAACCTCACGGAGGCGCAGCGCTTCTCGTCCCTGCCGCGCAGGGCGGCTGTGAACATTGAATTCAAGGACCTCTCCTACTCAGTCCCCGAAGGACCCTGGTGGAGGAAGAAAGGTAGGAGGGCTGCTGTGCGCTCGGGCGGGTGCGGGGACGGAGCCTGCCGGGGAGGTGACAGGTGGGCGGGGCCATCGGGGTCTGGAATTCGGGAGGTGGGAGCCTTCCCACTCCCACCGAGGCTGATGCGGCCAGTTTCTTTAATGGCTCTGTGGCCGCCGCGTCCCGGCCTCTAACGCGAAGAGGCTGGGTGAGAGGACTCCCGATTCCCGCCGGCTCTTCCGTCCTGGTTCGACGACAAAGACTCCCGGTCAGCATCCGCGCGTGCTGGCTGCCCCGGTGGCCCGGCCCTCTTCGCTGGGTGCCCTTGATGTTGGTCTCTCGAGAGGGGATGGTTTCTGACTGTTTTGGAGGGAAAGGAAGACAGGGGCCCCCTCCCAAGTTTGGAGGGGCACAAAGTAGCCGGTGACCTAGCGCGGCCTCTCTGGCACCCGATCGTCTGCATTATGAGTGGTGACGAGGGGACATGAATAGACCATTGTCCACTGAGCTGCGGAAAGGAAGACAGAGGACCGGGAGGCTCTGGGGTTCGCCGCGGTTTGCTGCGTGTTCGCCTGGGGGTGGGGGCGGCGACCGAGGCCGCTATTTGGAGTTTCCTTAGGCCCCGTGTGTGCTCCTGCGATGGCTTTGGGTTTCCAAAGTGTGTAGAGTTCATGCTTCCCTAAGTTGGCGTTTCTTTGTCCAGCCTGACCTGTTTCTTCCCGTGGACCTGACTCCGCGTGTCCCCCTGCTCCGAGCGCCCGTCCTGCACCCTCCTTCAGGCGGGTGGGGGGCCGGCTGGGAGAGGGCATGTCCCACGTCCCCCCAGGAACAGCAGCCCGTGGGTTCTAAGGAGCCGTTTCCCAGGACAGGGACATCTGTGAGGACTCTGGAACAAGAACAGTGACCCAGGTGCCGTTCCTCGTTTTCCGGGATGACCCCACACGGCTTCTTTAGTGTTCATTTTCTTCTCCCGCGCTTACCTTCCTTCTGTTCTCCTACTCTCTTGATGCTAAGCTGTTGAGATTGTTGGCGCCGACGCACTGGGCTTCCTTGTGACCCCGGTGCTGGACCCTTGATGGACTGGCCCCTGGGACCTGCTCGCCACCCGGGTTGCCAGATGACTTTATTTCTGTTTGTACAACCAGGAACGTGGCCTTCGTCTTATCAATGGCCAAGCGCTCACTGCCATCGGATACTTGCATTCTCAGAGCTCGCCCGCCGGTGTTGTAAGGAAAGCAAGCCTGTGCCGGGCTCACGGGTTGGTCCGTCCGTGTGAGCCCATTGACGTTTCAACACAGGCTTCCTTATGACCTTTTCCTTCCCACAGTGAACGAGAAAACTTAGGGAAAACCTCGCCGAGCCACTAGGAGGGCCTCATTGCTTTGGCTTGGTTGGTCTAGACAGAGACCATGGCAGGCCTGCGAGGGTCCGAGGTCGATTTTGGCACATCTGTTACTTGTGGCCGCAGAAATGGCCATGAGGCTCGGATGGGTGTCCCTGAGGCGAGGGTGGCTTGCAGAGCCATGCGAGAAAACGGTGGAAAGAATCTCGGTTTGACGTGCGACACAGCCAGTGTTCGCGGTTTGCAAAATGGAGAACAGCATTTTCTATTCAAGTCAGGGGCTTGTGGATCCCATGCTCTCTCCGTGTTAGAACTGGTCCTGCTAATTGTCCAGGTCAGCCAGTGGTGACGGCTTCTTTATGCGTGAGGGAGGGGCCCCCGCCCCTCCCCAGCCGCCTCCTTGGAGGCTCCGCCCAAGTGGCTTCCAGACAGAAGCTTGCCCTACAGTAACCTGTGTGGGCTCCGGAGGGGAGGAGCAGGAAGTGGGCCCCACGGGACCTGCCGGTGAGTCAGAGATGGTTGGAGCCAGAGGGGAAGAAGGGCAGCCTCGGCCTGCTGTGTCCCAGTTGCTGGCTTCCGAGCCAGCGGGGCCCGAGTCCCTGCCCCCCGCTTCCGCACCTGTTTCCGCTTCGCTCCCCCAGCCCTTCCCCCCGCGGGGTGCCCCATCATTTCCTCTGTTCTCAGGACCCTGAAATTCGGAATTTAGATGGCTTCCCACTCCCCATGAATTTAGGGTGGGAAATGCTTCTCACTGAGTAGAAAGGAAACTGAGCGGTGCAGGGGCTCGCCTGGGAGCCTGAGCTCCCCAGCAGGTCCGCTGGGATGCCCCGTGCCTCGCCTCAGGGAGATGGCGCTGCCCCTCCAGACTTCGTGCCCACTCGGCCCTGCGGCTTGGCAGGGTGGCTGCTATATCAGGCTGCGAGCTGCGGCCAGGGAAGCCCAGAGCTCCCAGTAGGCTCAGAATGTGGGGACTGTATCTCCCCGACTAAGAGCCCCCCAGGACAAATCATAAAAGAAGGCACGAAATTTGGAACTGGTCATCTGGGCTGCCCAGGGGAGGTCCCTGGGCGGGGACCTGCCCATCTGCCTTTCCCAGCCCGTTCACCACCTTCTCATGGGTGAGCCCCTCCTTGCTGGGGTCCCGCTCCTTTGCCCTCGGGGTGGGATCCTGCCTTTCCTGCTCTTGTTCCTCTGCCTGTTGGCGATTGCCGCGGCACCCGGCCGTGATTCAGCCAAGCTGAGAAGTCAAACTCAGCCACTCTGCGGGCCCGTGTCTCACGGGGGCCGTTGCATGTCCGGCATCCCCTCTGTGAGAGGCCCCGTGTGGCCAACCTTTGGGGCAGGGGCTCTTTCTCTTACTTCTCTCAGCACATTTGTTTTGCTGACTTTCTTTTTTAAGGCTTACTTACTTCAGAGAGAGAAAGAGCAAGCATGGGGCAGGGGGAAGGACGGGGGGAGAAAGTCTAAGCAGACTCCGTGTTGAGCGTGGAGCCCCACGTGCAGCTCGACCTCATGACCCTGAGATTGTGACCAGAGCAGAAACCCAGAGTCAGACGCTTCACCAACTGCACGGCCCAGGCGCCCCGTGGGGAGGGGGCTTTGTTTAAAATTCAGCTTTCCGTATCGAGCTCCCCGGAGCGATCACACTGGGCCTGGACGCCCTGGCATTTCCAGGACGTGAATTCCTGGAGGGCCCGGCTCCAGGGAACCACAGTGATGGTGCAAGGTCAGAGCCAAGGCCGGACCCGCGGTCCGACTCCTGCTCCAGCTCTCTTCCCATCACAGAGACCCTGGGCCCCTCCGTGTGTTCCAGAGCAGCCTCTTCCTCCCACGGCTTCTCCCAGAACCAGTGCTGGGACCCAACTCGACACAGAACGTGGTAGCCAAGCTTGGCCATGTGATTGGAATAATGTTAGAAACTCCTAACACCATCATTTTAAAGAGAGTGTCCTAATCCTCGCAAGAAAGGTAGCAGGTAGATGGAATCCGCGGCATCATTGGAAAGATGTCAGGCGCTGGTTCTTTAAAACCCTTAAGCGGGACGATTGCCAAGCACTGAATATGGCATCGAACAAACATCTCTACATTTTCAATTGTCGTAACATTTTCACCATATGATTAATGATGTCTTTGGAGGAAAAACCACATCATATAATAGATTCCTAGTAGAGAACATAATTGTGAAAGGAAGTGTTCTCGGGAGAACCGGTACACCCCAAGGATAATTTCACCGGCTTCTGATGTGGTAATTACTCGCCCCCAAGGAATGCACTCACATAGCACAAGTGGATGGGACAAATGATCTAGAAGAGTGTGGATGTGGGCACACACAAGCCCCCGTGTCGGGGACACGTAGGGACGGTCTGGTCCAGAGGTCCTCATTCGCCCTCACGGTGACTTACTTTGAAAGTGGCTTCCGTTCCTGTAAAGAAGACACCATGTTGGGAATGTTTAGGACCCCCGATTAAGAACAGAATCCCCATCATGAAATTCTCAGGGGAACATGTCACCGCGGGAGGTGACAGGGACGTCTCACACTTAAATAGCACTTGCTGGCATTCAGGGCCGGGTCACACAGGCGCTGTCCGCAGGATGTGACCCATCACGAGGAACAAAGACAGTGCTTGGGGTACTGGAGAACAGTGCTCCCCAAGGAAACCCGGGTCGTTTTTGTCTGGAGAATTAAAGCTGTGCGTGGGGCCCCTTGGCTCAGGGGCCAATTCTGATTGGCCTCTCTCTCTCCCCGTGGGATGCACGAGGTTCACAGATAGGCCCTGAGTCCCAGGAGCACAGAAGATGGAAAAGCGGGTCTGTACAATTTGGGGCCAGGGCCCAATGAGGAACCTGGTAAGCCCCTGGCCCCGAGGCCACGCACTATCAGACCACCATGGCCTGGGGCTGTCGTGACCATCTGATGAAACCATTGGGCAGTACCTCAACTGTTAACGCTGGTGGATGTCCCTTTTAATTGACCTGTGGGGATGTCAGTCCCCTTCACCATTCCCAAGGACCTGGGAAGGATCTCCTGGCCTTGGGACAGGCTCCAGCTGTCCCGTCCCCTCACCAGAGAGGTGAGCTGTGTGCATGGCATGGGTTCACATAAACAGGTGACATGATTCTTAGAAATTATCTACGCCTCCCATGATTACCTGGCGACAGAATTCAGGTCGAGAAGGAAAGGAATTCTACCTGGGGCGCTAGAGAGTTTTCTCCACTGCGCCTCGGCCTGGCACCCGTGTGGTGCACAGACCAGCATGTGGGCTCACTCTGAAACCCTACCTCCCAGCCTCCGCCTCGCTAAATAACCAGGAAGGAGTTAGAACCTTCTGGGCGGATCCACATTGAATTATCCATCCTGCTTTGCGTCTAAGCTTTAAAACGCATTCTCGAATTAAAGTTTGCTTTCTCTTAATTTCCAAAGCTACCTCCCAGGGCCCACCACACAGACAGGCTAAAATGAGTGGAATGCGCCACCAATAAATCCCTTTCAGGAATTCCATTAAGGATAGACTGGATTCCAACCCAGGGCTGGCTGGCTCTGTGCAACCCACAGGGGCAGGGACAGGGAGGGAAGGCCTGGAGAGGAGGACTGTGGGGCTCCGGCGGCGGCTGTGGGCCCTCGGAAGGGTGGGGACTGCTCAGGTTCCAGGGGGTTCAGATAGCCCCCAGCACAAATGAATGAGTTTCATGTGCTCCCTGGGAACCATCATGCTAAAGTGGATTTGGGGGGGGTAGGTACAAAAGAAGATTGTTTTTAATAGTCTGCCTTTGTCTTTGAGACGGTAGCTAGTCTTCTAGGGCAGTGGGATGAACTTATCTATACCTTGCTCCAGGGGCTCGTTGCTTGAGGCTGGGGCGTTTACAAAGGAAGCCCAGTGGCCCTACGTTGCCATGGAGAGACCAGACGCGAGAGCGCTCCTCCCTTCTCCTCTGGGGCCAGTTCTTTGGTCCTCAGTCCTTGGTGGCTCCCTCAGGCAGGCAGGTAAGCCGCCCACTCAGGCCCTTTGGTGATGAGGTCTTCTGGAACAGTCTTGATCTTCTGCTTCGTGGGCTTTGAAAACACATTGAGGAGGGACTGGCTTTCCCACAGAATCATAACAGAGGGGTGCATAGCGACCATGTTCAACATCAGAGGGGTGCTAGTTTCCAAGGAGAACGTTAACATCCAAGAGTTTCCATGCTCCTCTTCTGCAGCCGGCAGCCGGCCTGGAAGCCACGCCATCACTAGCTGGGACCTGCAATCTGGTGCCCAAGGAAAGGTGTGGCACCGTCAGGCTGATGGCCCCTGCAGATATGGCTTTGGTGGTCCAGCCAACACTGGCCTTGAGGTTTCCTTTTCTCCTCGGCTTCCATGTCAGGCCACCCTGTCACTTTCCCATCTGCGGCTTCTCTATTAGGGCACGCTCACCTTTTGTCATGTTCCCAGAGTCTGCTTGTCCCTGAGCCATCTGGTCTCTTCGAGGAGACTTTGCAGGGTTGTGCCCTTCTCAGTGGGGTGCTGGTGTCACTGTCTCACTTGTTTAAAGGTATCAGTGCCACCCTTGTTTTCACCTGCCAGGTGGGTGCCCTCCTGCCTTCCTTTAACACCCCAGAAATGCTCACATCTTGAGAACTGCACATTCTTGAGCTATAAACCCAAACCTAATCTGTCAAGGCAAAGAAATAACCCAAGGTGACATTTTGCTGAACCTGAAACCATTCCTGTTGTTTATAAATTGGCAGAAAGAAACCTTTAGAAACCATACACCCTTTCTTTTTGAGTTCAGTTCTGGAATCAACAGATTTGCTTATTTGAAGGAACAAAGGTAACCACGTGGTCTGGGTAAATGCGACCTGCCCCATCCAGGGGTTTGGAGAAAGGGGGCGGGGCATTCTCTGTCAAATCCAGGCTGACCAGCTTCCAAAACCTTTGAGGGGACGCTTCCCTTCCAATGAAATATATCTGATACTGAGTGTTTGGCTCAGCATACTAGATGAGACACCAAGAGGAGTTTTCAGAGCCAAGGGTGGAGGCTGGCATGCCTGCAGGAAGGCCCTGAGACCCCCCCCCACCACCTGCCACTGGCTTCCCTTCTCACTCTGCAGCTGTGTCGTCAGCCACCTGCAGCTCTGTGGGGTAAACGGCATTCCGTGTCAACATCAGGACAGGCCAGAGTGACTTCCAGATTCTTCTTATGCCCAGTTGAGGCCTATACTGAGAGTCCGAATCTTGCAGGCCTACGGGGCCTCTGAGCTCCCTTGGTCTGACCTCCCGCCGGTGGAGCAACTCTTCTCGCCTCCTCCCCCGCCAACAGGATGCCAGCCTCTGTCTGGACACTTGCGACAACCAGAGACTGACATCTGCCCGGGTAGTCAGGTCGTTGCTCGCACAGTGTAATTCTTAGAAAAGGCTTCTGGGGCGCCTGGGTGGCTCAGTGGGTTAAGCCGCTGCCTTCGGCTCAGGTCATGATCTCAGGGTCCTGGGATCGAGTCCCGCATCGGGCTCTCTGCTCAGCAGGAGCCTGCTTCCTCCTCTCTCTCTCTCTGCCTGCCTCTCTGCCTACTTGTGATCTCTCTCTGTAAAATAAATAAATGAAATCTTTAAAAAAAAAAAAAAAAAAAAAAAAAAGAAAAGGCTTCTGTCTGTTGCGCTGAAACTGAAACTGACTTGGAATTCATCTGTTGACCCCAGTTCTGCTTTTTGGAACTTTGCAAAAATACTTACAGTCTTGGTCTTGAAATAAGCTCACAAATTAGGAAGAGGAAAATGCCTCACCAAGTACAAAAAATAACCAAGTGCATCAAGACCCAGGGTCACCGGAGAAGGAAAACACAGAAGTATGGGGCCCCTGGAGGGAAGGAGGCTGGAGTCTCGCTTGGGGCTTGGGCATCACCATGGCATCCCTGGGGGCAGGGTAGCGAGCAGAGCTCATGCTCTCCGGCCCTAAACTGAGGAGTGGGGCTTCACAGACGAGGAGGATGTGAGGCCGTCTTTCTGTTTCTTTTATTGTCATAAGGCAACGAAAAGTCCCTTGCCTTCATGTCTCAGTGGCCTATCTTGAAACTGAATCTTTTTAGCGGGAGTTTTGTGGGATTTCTTAGCTGTTATTTCTGCCTTCCCACTTTTTTGGGAGAAGTGTTTGTTTTTTTTTAATAAAAAGAAAACTGCCCCCTAAGCCCATGCTGCTGGCTTTAGCGCACTGTCTCCTGGAGGGCTCACGGGAGGGTCTTGGGGGTCTATCAGCACGGACATCTCACCCAGGAGTAAAGGAGGTTTCCAGAGAGACAGATCTCAGATTCAGGGTTTTTTTTTTTTTTTTTTTGATTTTTGATTTATTTATGTGACAGAGAGAAATCACAAGTAGATGGAGAGGCAGGCAGAGAGAGAGAGAGAGAAGCAGGCTCCCTGCTGAGCAGAGAGCTCGATCCCAGGACCTTGTGATCATGACCCGAGCCGAAGGCAGCGGCTTAACCCACTGAGCCACCCAGGTGCCCCTCAGATTCAGGTTTAAACCTCAAGTCTACCTGTTTCTCAATGAGCTCCACTGAGAACTCACCTTCTTTTGTCATCTCGTAGGCCCACATCAAACTAACTGTTTGAAACGTTCTTGCCTGTGACATACCCCAGCCCCAGGCCCTGGTGACAGCTGAGGCACCACAGAAGGTCTCCCTGCCTCCCTGGCCAGGCGGTTCCCACATTTCCTACCTGGGC
Source organism: Mustela nigripes (assembly GCF_022355385.1). Lineage (NCBI taxonomy): Eukaryota > Metazoa > Chordata > Mammalia > Carnivora > Mustelidae > Mustela > Mustela nigripes. Next base: position 216,007,397 of record NC_081558.1, read on the forward strand.
TAGTCTGGGGGAGGGGACAGTTTCCTTTTCTGGCCTGGGTAGGAACTCCAGCCGCCTGGCTGGGGACTGGGCTGAGCATCTCTGCCTGCCCTCACCCTCCGGGATGGGGGTGTCCGGCCAGCTGCCCTCGCCTGCCCGCTCCTTCCCAGGGCTGCCAGACTGGCTTGTTATCAAACAAAGAGCGGATTCATTCTGGCCAATTTTCACCTGCGCCTTCTCGACAAGGTGAGGCTCTGGCCGCCGGCCTAGAGGAGGCTCTTCGGCGGGCTTCAAATGCGGAGGGAAAACCCATTCCTCTCCTCGGCGGCCGTGCCAAGGCCGACGCCGCAGGGGGGCTGCCCCCGGGGGTGAGGGGCGCGCTCGTCCCTGCGAGACGGCCGGCCGGCCGCCCCTGCGCCCACATGCAGATCTGGCGGCGGGTCTGGTGGAGGCGGCCGGGAGGATTTCCGAGGATTTTCGCGTGCCTGGGGAACCGCACCTTGAGCACCGCAGTTAGAGCCCTACATGGCCAGGGCCCTAGCGCGCGCGCAGATGCGGGCGGGGCAGGTGCGCGCCGCCGCGCGTGCGCAGTGGCGGCCGCCGCCGGGGCCGCCGCCCGCGCGGGGGTTACTATCGGTCAATGCTCGCGGGTAACCTCGCCGGCTGGCGCGCTGGGCTGCGCGCGGGGCGCTGTTGCTAAGCGGGAGCTGAGCGCGAGCGCAGGGGGGATGCTGCGCCCCCGGGGCCGCCGGGTCTCCGGGTCTCCGCCTCCCCGGGCCCGGCGCCCCATGGCCGCGGGGACCCCGGGCGCGCCGACCCCGGGGGCGCAGACTCGGGGCCCGCCCGGGCCGGCCGAACACTGGCGCGGGGGCCGCGCGCGCCCCTTCCCGGAGCCCGGTTGCGCCCCGGAGCGCGTCCGAAACGGAGCTGATTTATGGAGAGACTCTCCCGGCGACGACGGCTATTTTGATGTCGGCCTGAGCACGACCCGGGGCTCCGCCGGCGTCCGACGGAGAGGGGCCGTGTCTGCGCCCCGGCGGGCGCTCATCCTCCGCCGGGGCAGGCTGCGCGAATTTTCCAGACTTCCCTTTAACGTGGAAGCTGGCGCCATGAGGTCGTTCCCTTTGAGATCACCGACTTCTGAACCCCTGTAAAAGCTTCTTGTCTCCTTTTGTTTCAGGCTCACCCGCAGGTGGGGCGCCGAGAGGGCGGGGCCGGGCAGGTAGGGCGGGAAGCACCTGGCCGCAGACCTGGCGCCCTCCCTCCCCTCAGGTCAGTGCTTAAAAATGAGCAGGGCGGCCGCGGGAGTCCTGGAATTCCCCTTAGGAATCCGGAGCGGGGGATCCAGTAAGCGGGCTGGAATCCGGAGGGCCCGGGCTGCTGAGTCACTTCCAGGCTGGGCGGCAGCCGGGCCAGCAGAAGTAACAGCTGAACTTGACCCTGGGTTTGCTGGAGCATCTAGTACACGTGTTTCCTGAACCCACAAAGGTGATGGTAAATACAGCTTCTGCACTGGACCTGGGAGTGCCAGTGGAATTGAGTGCGGTCCTTCACCCTCCGCCGGGACCAGGGCTTTCTCCGCACACGTCTGGCCCTGGTTCCTTTGGGCTGCATTTGCCTGTGTTATGAAACACTAAAACACTAAACACCATGGCTCATATGCTTTGCTCAACCTTTTGGGCTCCCGACCCAATGCAAGGAGACTGGGGACTAACGATTTTTCTCACAGCCTTGGGTTTTACTGGGTTGCTTATTTGATTTTGTGACTGTAGCGCTGACATTTCTGTAAACCAACAAAGGGACCTCCAGAGTTCCCAAGTCTCTGAGGTTCGCTGGGCTAAGGGTAGAATGCACCGGAAGTCAGAGACGGTGGTGGGTAAGTCTCATCACCGTAAATTCTCTTACCGTTCCTGGGGGATTTGCTGGTATGGAGGGTAAAAACTTCTGCAGAGAAGGAAGCGCACATGTCTGATAACTGAGATGTCCTATTGTCGTGAACAGTAACCGCGCACGTTACTAACACAGGATCATACCATATACAAAAGTCTGGTTGAAAAGTGGGGGGCTCAATGGACATGCAAAGGAAGCTTGAGGGTTTCCTGTTTCTAAGAGCTTGTCCAGAAAGTGCCTGTGTCTTCAGTGGTGTGCGCAGTGGGCCTTCTAGCCTAACCTCGGTCTGGTCCTGCTTCCCTTACGTCGTTAACCGATGTGTCACGTGCTCTGGGCCACAGCGCCCCACTTTTCCTGCCTCTCATTTTTACCGGGCTCGGAGAGGAGGACGGTCCCAATCCTCTTGTCTCTGTTCGCAGGAATGTTCTGTGCGTCTCGATTTTGGAACTGGGTATGTCGCAAGGGCTCCCCCTCCTGTTTGTCTCCAGACGGTTCTCTCGGGAGCCCCTCTTCAGACGTTGTCAGGCACAACTGCTCTGTGTTTGCGCGGTCTTGCCCTGCCCCGTGGCCCGTGCCAGGAGCCTACCTTGTCTCCCCAGGTGGGGGGAAGCGTTCCTGCACCCATCCTTCCCTCTGCGGCTTGTGCCTCCGTGCCCTTCTGCCCCCACCGTCCTGGCACGCAGCATACCATTTTGTGTTTTTCTTTTTCTCTGCTTCCTAATGGGGACTACGCCAGTAACCCCTGTCGCAGGACGGCCCGGGCCCTGAGAAGATGGGACACTTGGATCGTCCCTCACTGAATGGAGCCCATGTGCCGCCTCTGGCCGACCACTTAGGAGTAGGGGGTTGGAGCGGGGAGTGGCTGAGGCTCACAGCCGGATGCATTTCAGTGCTGTAGGACAGACGGCCCACGTGCTGGCTGCTGGGCTCTTGCCCTTGGCTTCATCGAGGATCTTACTCACAAATAAGAACAATGATACCACCGTGTCTGTCTTCCTAGCAAACCACACGGGAAGCTCTCCTTACCATTCCCTTGTGGCTCAGAGCAGCAAGGTCCCCTGTCCCCGCAGCAGAGTGCCCTCCCTTACCCAGGACCCACTATCTCGCGTCCCGACACCCTGGGCTCTCCGCCCTGAGAAGACTGTCGACCAGCACTGGGAGTGTGCCCAGGGGAATTTCTGTACTGTCCCTTCTCGAAGGCCTCCGGGCTTCCTGCTCACGGTTATTATCAGGACTGACCCCCATCATTTCAGAGAGGCAAGCAGATACCTTATTTAAGGCTCATGCATTTCTGTGGGTGAGCTAGGCAGAGGTTCCGTTATTTCTGGGGGGTCTTTCCAGAACGTCCTGCTCGCTGGCTGAGGCGGGTTGCGTCGCCGACGCTATTGACACGGAAGCATCTATGCTGCTGTGACAGGATGGAAATTTCCACCATAGGAACCGTGTTCCCGGCAACATTACACTTCAGAATTTGGCTCAGGCGCGAGGTTCATGTGGGTTATCTGACAAGGGTGTGAGATGTAATCAGGTGCTGGGCATGTTAGTCTTGTGGCTAGCTTTTCATGGCTGCAAACTAGGGACGTTGTGCCCTCTGCTGGCGCACAGGCAGCTACGGTGGGGCCGGCGGCCTCTCAGGCGTGGGTGGGTGGTGATGGGCCGTGGTCTCAGCCTGGCGGCGGCATCACCAGCATGTAGACCTTGCTCTTGCCTTTGCTGACAGTACGTGTGAAATCCTGTTAGGCTGTAGTTTTTGTTAAAAAAAAAAAAAGCATGTTCCTTCCTTTGAGTCATAAGTGAATGTGTAACAAGGCGAATTGCATGATCCGTGGGGCCTCGTGAGAATCTTCCTGTCTCCTCTCTTCCTTTCAATAAAAGGACTGTAGGTCCGGCGCCTTCTAGCAACACACTCTCAGAGGAGGAGGGTTGGGCTTGGGAATGTGGGCTCCGGGATAAGGGCGTGTGTGTCAAAGCCCCGCTCTACCACCTACAACCCGGGCAGCTGGGCGCGTTCCCGTCCCTCTCTGTGAAGGGCCATCGTCATGGCCACCATCGTCCACCCATCGCACTGGATCGGGTAACTTCATCCATAGGAAACACCGTGCCCGACACGTAGTGTTGGCTTTGTTTTGTTTTGTTTTAAGATTTCATTTACTTGGAAGAGAGAGAAAGAGCTGGGAGGGGGGTGGGCATACAGAGGCAGAGGGAGAGAGACAATCCCAAGCAGACTCGTCGCTCCATGTGGAGCCGGACACGGGGCTCGATCCCATGACCCTGACATCACGACCTGAGCCAAAACCACGAGTTGGATGCTCAACCGACCAAGTCACCTGCCCCCACCCAGCAATAAACAGTAGCTACAATCCTTCTGAATGGTTCTATATGTGATATAATAAATAATAGGTCGGATCAAAGCTGTTTGGTTGTCATTCTAAAACTAAGTTTGAGGCAAAAATCGAGGCTTTAAAAAGTAAGGGCAGCCGACCTGGTTCATGGTGACGTTCAGGGACGTGTCCCAGCTGTGCTGGCGTGACCCTCCCCTCGGCCCCGCGGGAGAGTGGAGGAGAGCCGCATGCGACAGGCACGGTCACAGGTTCTAGGTCTTGTCTTGGAGGGAGGGCTGCGGCCTGGGAGGCCACCTTGGGCTGCAGGCGCTGGGTAGACCAGGTAGGCTGACGGCTTGCCTCGCCACGTCCCCAAAGCCGTGTGGGGCACCGCGTCCACGTCATCGATGATGGAACCCTGTAAGCGACAGGTTCAGAGTTCCTGCAGGGGCCGCAGAGACCCTGGCTGGGATGGAGGCCAGCTTGGCCGACCCCCACGTCCCTCCTCTTTGTCCTCGGTCCTACAAAGCAGATCCGGGGGCCACCCAGGCCCATGGCCACGTTTTGTCAACTCCCTACACGAAAATGTTGCCTTCCTTCACGCATGTGCCCTAAAGCCCTGTTTTCCTGGAGAATGAGACAGTGTGGTCAGAAGAGACTCTCCCAGGAGTGTGCACAGCTCTGGCGGGGGCCCGTGGCCCTCGCTGCCCCGCACGACCCGGGTGGGGGGTGAGAGATGGGCAGTGGAGGAGGGGTAAAGTCAGCCGCTTTGTCACCTGTGTCAGTGGAAAGCAGGGGGTCTGGGGGCCCGGGACAGCCTGGGAGGGCCACCTTCACCATCTGGCGTCCCTACACTCACTGTGACAGCTTCAGGAGTGACGGCCCCTCAGGACGCTGGGCAGCCGGTTTTCATGCAAACTTGTGCAAAATGGACATTCTTCGTTGTCCTGTGCGTGAGCTCGCTGTTCCCTGAAAAGGGAGGACGTGTTGGGCCCGTGTTTCTGTTGGGGTTTTGAAAATCGACAGGGCTTTAGCGGGGTGGGACGGGGGTGCTGGGGCAGCTCCGTGGGCAGCACAGGGCCAGGCCCAGGCTTCTGAGCCGCACGTGGCCCGAGAGAGCCTCTCTGTCCCCTGTTTTCCACTGGGGACCGAAAGCCCCCGTCCTCTGGGGCATCTCTGCAGGGAGAGCTGGCTTCAGGATGCTGCGTAAATTCAGCAAATTTATTATTCTTATTTGAGGGAAAACATGTTAGTTTGTCTCTTCATCTGATCTGGAGATTGGTATTTTAGCACGTGTGTGTACACGTGTGTGTGAATGCGTGAGCTCGCGCGCTGGTTGGAGAGATCATCTGCGCGGGATAGAGAAGGTAAGGTTTCCTCCTGCTTATGTGTCAAACCCAGATAAAGCCTTTATCTGTTGTGAGCTCTGTCGCTGTTGGGTCCCTGCCCTGGCCAGTTCCACCGGGAAACCTAGAGCGAGGGCCGTGTGAAGGGACCTCGGTCTGCTGCAGGCTCCCGGGCACGGCCTCTCGTGGGAGAATGAGGCCAGAGTAGACATGGCGCGGGGTGGGGGTGGGGCTTGTAGGGCTGCAGGACGGGCTGTCGGACCCCGAGCCGCTCCTCGCCCCTCCCGGCGCAGGGCTCCGACACGAGCCTACCTGAGCCATCTGTCAGCATTCAGCAAAACTTGATCAGAACACCGTCACATTTCCAAAATCCCCCGCACCAGCTCTAGGGACTCGGTAAGAAACATGGCAGTTGGCACCGTCCTCACCGCTCCAGTAATCGGCGCACGCACAGCCCCCCGAGCCGCGTCCCCTCCGCGCTGCCTTCCCGGTAGGCGCCGTCTTCCTTTGCAATCCTCACTGCTTTTGCAGCAAAGACACTGAGCATCTTCCTTGAACTTGAGCGTCCTCCCTGGCTCACAGATGGTCGGTTCTGAGTCGCAGAATTGTAATTCGTGATTTAAAAAAATCCTGGGAGCACAGAGGGGGTCCTCATGGTTGGAGTGTGAGGGGGTGATCCCAAGGATTCTCCCCTCTGCGCGAAGGGCAGGGGCTGTCAGGATGATGCCCATTTCCTTGACACAAAATAGTTGATGCTGTAACAGTATCTCTGTTGGAAAAACCTTGCAAGAGCTGGGAGTGACCTTTACCACTGGGGAAGCACCTGTGCCCGCAGAAAGCCCGGAGGTGGAGAAAACCGCCGGCTTGCTGGCAGAGGTGGTGTTTCGGAGAGGGGAGTTGACTCGGCGAGAGTCACACCGGCAGGGACGAGTAGAAACCAGAGTGCGAACTCCCTCACTTCCTGGCCTGCCAGCTGGGGGTGACTTCCAAGTCGGAAGACCTGTGCCTGGCAGGTTCCTGGGTCCCCCAGTCATCGGCCCAGCCCTGCCCCAAAGGTGCAGATCAGCCCCCATCTGGGAGCTGTGTTGGCGGAACCTGGCTCCCCCGGACCGCCTCTGGAGCTCGCTCCCGTCTGTTCTGACGCCCTGTGCTTTGTGCCAGAGCGGATAGGATAGAGCAAACCTTGAGGATCAGAAGGGTTCTGGGACTTCATAGATGGGAAAGTCAAAGGAAATGCGATTTACGTGAAGACTTGAGCCTTTTATTGGCTTGTGGGTAAGCTTGATTTATAGGGAAGCGGTCGGGTTGGGGTTTCGAAGTCATGAAGGTCAGGAGGGAGCTGGAAAGTGGCGTTCTTTTCCAGCTGACTTCAGGTGTCCCCGGCAGATAAAGGGGTTACCCGGGGAGGGGAACTGAAGCCCGGTTCCCTTCACGCTACTGCCCACCCCACACTCTTGTGGACAGCGGGGTCTGTTCATTCGTGAGCCAGGCTTGCCGCGTTTCCCACAACCAGGCACAGAGGAGACGACAACTAGGGGACGGGAAGGGGTCAGGGCAGAGGACAGAGCCGAAACAAAGGCTGTGGGTGAGGCCAGGAGAGGCCCATGAGCCTAGCAGACACCTGGGGCCTCACCAGAGGCAGAGAAGAGGGAGCTGCTGAGGGCTCGGACGTGGCCAGGCCGGGTGGGCCAGCCTGCTGGGAAAACCGGGCAATTCAAGCATTTTCCTTCGACTTCCTGGGCTCCACCTGTCCTGGCGCACCTCCCCAGCCAAGCGTCCGGTGGAACTGGGGTGTGCAAGCCCCAGACAGACCCGTGCCCCCGCCTCTTCTCCCTAGGAACATCCTGGAGTTAGGTCAGGGACGTGGCCCGGGCAGGAGAGCCCCAAGATCCAGGGCAGGTGGGGGAAGCAGCAGGCTAGCCGCAGGGGACAGGGGGCAGGGCACAGGTCACTGTTCCAGGGACAGTGACCCTGACACTGGAGTGGCTCCCGGCAGCCGCGGGTATCGCTCGAGGTGAGTGTTTGGGCCACCCCGCGCTTCGAGGGAGTCCACGTGGGGACTTCCACAGAGGCTGCCTGTACAAGGCAGCTTCTTAGGGGGAGAAAGTCATCCATGGATATGAAACAGCTGTCCGAAGAAGGAAGTATGGCTCGCGAGGCCTTTTCCACATGCGATACTGGCAGAACAATACGGCCGCTCTCATAAATTACCCGTGAACGAACTGAGGGACCTCAGTTCCTGCCAGAAATGTCCACGGAGCTGCGGGGCGGGGAGAAGCCTGTCAGGCAAGGCGTCGACTCCCTGACGGCACGGAATGGGCGGTCCCGTGAGCTTTTTTCCGTCTCTTTCTCATGATTTCTGCCACGGAAAGACATGTCGTCTGGAGACCCAGTGGCACATGCGGGTGCGCGTGCTGGCCGGTGTAACCTGTACACGTATGCTTGCATTTCTACGTGGGTATTTCTTTTCAAGTCAGGTAAAGGCTGGAAAGGTTCGCAGAAGCCAGGCTTCCAGAACACAAGGCCCTGGGCTGGCAGAGTTTGGTTTAAGAGAAATCAGCTTTTGAGATCACACACCATCCCCGCCGCCTCCAAATTCATATCTCCTCTGTATATGCTGACTTTGTTCTGAGGGGGAAGGTGATGTATGATTGATATGATCGGTCCTAAAGCCTCCGCTTAGGATAAGTTAAGAAAAGGGGGGTGGGGCAAAGCCTGTGGTCGTAAGACAGTAAACTTGACCATGATTTTAAAACTACACTGGGAAAACCCCGTTCTATCTCAGATCAAGCAGGAATGTCTAAGGTAAGAGATGTGAGGCGTGCTACACTCTCAAGAAACAATCTCTAGCCGACGCTTTTTTTGCTTCTTGGTGAGTTTGCTTCCTTCCCCATCGGAGTGATTTTCAGCGTAGAAAATGTTTAAATTGTTTTCCCTGTCCACGTGACGGGATAAAGCGTGTACTCATCATTCAGCAAATTTCTTTTCTTTTCTAAAGATTTCATTTATTTATTTGACAGACAGATCACAAGTAGGCAGAGAGGCAGGCATTGGCGGGGGGGGAGGGGGAGCAGGCCCCCCGCTGAGCAGAGAGTCCGATGCAGGGCTCGATCCCAGGACCCTGGGATCATGACCTGAGCTGAAGGCAGAGGCTTTAACTCACTGAGCCCCCCAGGTGCCCCATCATTCAGCAAATTTCTTATGACTTTTCTGTTACAAGCAAAGTATTTTTGCTAAGTGTTGGGGGCGGGGAATGTGGATAAAACCATGGCCCTCGAGGAGTTTAGGTTTCCCTGGGACAGGGGTCATGGGGGGTGGGGAGATGTGCGGGAAGGGTCCTGGGAACTGGGGGGAGCAGAGTGGGTGGGCATCAGTCCCACTGAGAAGAAGCTGGGGCGGAGGATGGATGGGTGATGAGCCCAGATCCCCAAAAAAGAAAGGGGTCAGAGCCGCTGGGACGGCCCCGCTGAGCGCCCACCCGTGGGGCTGGAGGGCCTCTGGACCAGGCCGCGTGGCTAAAGTTCTGGCTTCCCACCTGCTGGCTGCGGGACCGTGGGAAGGTTATTTAGCTCTCCATGCCTCGGTTTTCTCATCTGTAAAGTGGGGGCATTAGAGTACGTCCCACGGAGGCTGGTGTGGGAATCAGATACGTTAGTACGCGTGGGAGCAAAAGACAAGACGGGGCCCAGCAAGCCCGGGGAAGCGCAGGCCGCTGCGGTCACCACCGTCCTGTCGCGGAAGCAGTTCCACATCTAGAAAGAAAGAAGCAGGAGGCCTGGGACCGCAGGGCAGTGAGAGACAGGACGGAGGGCTCCCGCTAAGAGACGGCAGGCATGTGCGTGTCCGGGACGTGGAGTAGGATTCCTAACTGCAAGCCGAGGGACCTCGGACCATCGGGGACAAGGAAGGACCACGGGAAGGGAGACACCTGGAAGGAGGTGTGATGAGCCCCTCTTGGGCAAATCACCTTTCTCCCGACTGGCCCCACCCTGGGACTGGCTGGTGGTGTCGGCCACCCTGTGGGGGGAGCTGGCAGGGGCCCAGGGGAGTGTCATGCCTCAGGCCACATTTCGAAGCCATTTTAATAGCCAGGAGCCAGATTCAAACCCACCTTGCTCTCCTGGTCCTGCTGGGTGCCTCACTGGTCTCTGTTCTCCTGGGGATGCCCGTGGGTGTCCTGCCCAGAGACGAGGACTCTGGGCTGCCCAGGGCCTGGCAGTGGTGCCCAGACCCTGAGAAGCCACCTTAGGCTCCTGCGAAGGGCACAGAGGATGGGCACTGGGGTGTCCAGAGAACAAGTCCGTCTGTCCAGGGCAGCGCCCCGTCTCCGGCCAGCTCGGGAGTTCTCCCTGTGGGCGCGCACGGTCCTTACAGTTGACTTCTCGAAGCCCCACGTGCTGTTGGCACACATGCGTGTCTGTGTTGGAGTCTCCCGCGTACCCAGGGGTCCAGCCGCCTGCGGGGGACACGAGGCCAGAGCTGGCAACAGGAACACCGCCACGGCAATGATATCACTAACACTCCGACTGCCCACGCGCTGCTGGGCTCCGTGCCCCACCAGACCCCGACGCTGGCGCCGAGGGGGGCTGGGTGGCCCTGTCCCCGCGGTGGAGGAGCCTGGAGGGACAAGCCTGGTGTCCGACCGGATTGCCTCCAGGCCTGTTGCCCTGACTTACAAGGCGGTGAAGAGTTGACACGGGAGGAAACAAGAAAATGGTCTGGAGGTGTGGAGGAGGAAGACGTTTGAGGGGAGGGAGGGGTGTGTCCCCTGAGACCCGGCCCAGCCCCGAGGCTCCTCGTTCTCATCTCGTTTCCTCTTCCAAGGAGCACCTGGTAGGTGTCATCCCCGATTTACAGAGGAGCAAACCAAGGCACACAAGGACACATTAGTTGCCATCTGGTAAGCACGGGCGGGCTTGGGATCTGACCTGTGGACGGCCAGCCTGGAAGCGTCGCTCTGTTCTCCGCTGGCCACGTGACTGGCAGGACCAGGATGGAGCCAGCACAAAGAGGACATTCTCTGGGGTGAAGTGCCCCACCCAAGGCACGTTTGGGGGAGCCCCACGGACTGGCCTGGTGTGCGGGGACGGTTGAAGTTCTTACTGGGTGAGGAGGTGAGCCTAGAAGGGCCAGCTGCGGAAGGAAGGTCTTGAACCCGAGGCCAGAGCCCACGGAGTCGATCCTGGATGGAGATCATGGGGCCTCATCCAGAGGGGGCTCCAAGAGACTCGGGGTGCCCCCCGTTATCCCCGTGGGTGCAGAGGGTGCTGGGCTTTCTCTCATGAGACTGACTTACCCCATGAGACCAGTGGGGCCCTGTAGGCACCCGGTCAAGGACAGCATCTCCAGGGCGGGTGCCCAGAGCAGGGCACAGGACAGGACCCCGGCTGAGCTGGGGGCGGGCACACCCAGCCGTGTCAGAAGGTGTGGGAAGCCCGGCCAGGCCCGGCGCGGTTCAGCGGGCACGAGATAGTATAATGCCCGTTTCATGGTTTTCTTGTCCAAAGCCCTCTGCTCTAGGGCCCCTTTGGCTCATGTTAGGGAGAAAGGCCTTTGTCTGAGCCTTCGCGGTGTCCACATCCCACTGACCCGCAGGCCCAAAGCCCTGTGCACAGAGGAGCTGGACGAGCGCCCGCGGTGCCACGACTGGCTTCTGGGGGGCATGAAAAGGGAAGAGCACTTTAGCGACTCTGCCGAGGGGCCCCCAACACCCTGCTGTCCTCCGAGGCTGTGGAGTAACTCGGCTCTGAGGGACAGGCAGGGGCCCGGCGTTGTGCAGCGGTGTTTCACGGGAATGGGCTTGCCCCTTACTGTTGGGGCGGGAGGCCAGAGGGGCGGCCTGCCCTCCCCCGGGTGCTCGCGGGGCACCGAGCGCCATCCCGCACGGAATCTGTGGACACTGTAGTTTAAAATCTTAGACCCGGGCGGGCAGAAAGAATGAGGGAGCTGCTTCTGCCTAGAGCCGGGCGGAGGTGGAGCCCAGGAGGGCCCTGGGCTGGGGCAGCAGACACACAGACAGACCGATGGATGTCAGAGGGACTTGGACCGTGAGGGAGACCACTGACCCGGGACGACAACACAGAGAGGCTGTAAGGAAGGAAGGGGGAAGGCCTCCCAAGCCGTGGCCAGGGGGCCAATTTGAGTCCATGAACGTCGTACCCTGAGGAAAGGCCTCCGAAAGCTTGGCACTTTGCTCTCCCGCCGCGGCGGGCGCGAGGCCCCGGGAAAGCCAGTGGTCCATGGTCATGGTCAGACAGGTCACGGCGCTGCTCTGAAGCTGGACCGGGCGTGCTGCCCCAGCACTACCTGGAGTGGTAGAGGGGAGGCCATGCCATTTCCATGGTTTGGGGACACATGCCATTTCCATGGTTTGGGGACACATGGTAACGTCCTCCCGTCACAAGTGACTCTCGCTCAGTCCTGGCTCACGTTACGATGCCCAGCTCCTGCCGTCACCGTCAGTTCAAAGCCGTCCCGGTGTTTCAGCAGGTGCGCAAAACGGGAGAAGGAGGTTTGCCTCCTTAGTAGGGAAAACCCGGACAGGGGGTGCGAAGGCCCTTGGGCATCCGAGGGAAGGACCAGGCAGGGTAAAAATGAAATGGCCAGGTGCATGGAATATGGACTTTGGTCCTTTTTGTGTTGAGGTTGCTCTTGGAGAGGGAGGAGGAAGCGTCTGGAGAATGAGGGTCAGTTTTCAACAAGAGTTCCTTTTAGTTTTGGGGCCAAGAGTAGGGGGGAGGGGGAGGGGGTGAAGGGGGGGAGCAGGGAGCTGCGCAGCCGGGCTTATCTTACAAACACCCGCATCCAGAGAGGAATCAGAGCGTGGGCGCGGAGAGCAGGTCGCCTGTGGTCTTGGGATGAGCGCGGTGTGACAATTGGGGATTATTTGGTACCTTACTGGCACTTTTGGCATCATTTGAAAAATCAGAAGGATTTTTTTTTTCTTCATTGTTCTAGCCAGGTTTAGAAGTGTGTGAAAAAGACCAGTTCTGCTTTTAGAAGCACAAAAATAACACCTGCTTCATGCCTGACAGGCAGCTGGAAATGACTTCCATCTGATTCTCCGGCGTCGGCGCTGGGGCAGGGGCTGGCGTGGGCGTGGGGGGTGTGTGTGTACATGGTGTGTGTGTGTGTGTGTGTGTGTCTGTGTCTGTGTGTGCTGGGGATTGGGGCATGTGCGCGTGTGTGTAACGGGTGGACACGGTGGACGGGGCGCGCGCACATAGATGGGATGTACGCGCGTAGACAGAGCGCGCGCATAGACGGGCGCGCACACATAGACGGGGCGCGCGCACATTCCTGGGTGCACAATGAGGCGCGCACATTCCTGGGGCCTCACTTCGAGGGTTCCTGTGGATACGAATTACCGAGGGGGCGCAGGAAGTTGGAATGGAATCCGGATTTAATGTGTGAGCCTCTCACTCACCACACAGGCGCGGGTGTCTAGAAATCAGGGAGTGACTCTCTGAGACACTGATCGTTGTCCTGTTTGTTTCGTGCTGTTCTCTCCCTTGGCCCCTGCGACCCTCGGCCTCCAACTCTGACATTAATTCCCTCCCAGGGCTGTCAAGCCACGGAGGCAAATTTGGTGACCTATGCAGAGGGCTTAGCCCCTACGTGGCCCGTTACAGCTACGTGGGGAGACGCTGATGGTCATTGGCTGGACGCTGTCTGTCTCCCCCCTGGGGTCAGTGAGGTTTTCAGCTCCTGTGCATGAGTCCACGGAGGACCGTGGGCACCGTGTGCTGGGCTCCAGGCACGGTGGCTGGGCTGGAGAGCCTCACCGGCGTGTACCTCTGTCCTCGTGGCCTGGTGGTGGGGTCTGTGTCCAGCCGCACTCATGCCGCCCGAACCCATAGCTGTTCTAGCGGGAGAGCATCTCAGAAAATCCCGTGGGATATGAACAGTGACACCATTGCCCATCCCTGACGTCATGTGGGTCACGGGGGCCACAGCCACCTGTAGCCCTACCGGGCTCGGTGCTCGGAGCCACTCTGACACCAAAGCCAGACCAGAGACCTCATGGGAATGGGTTTAAATTAGGGGTGAAGGAGCGTTTCACCCACTCTGGGATGTGATGAGCCTCGCCATGAACGGTGCCCGGTCCGGAGAAGCCTTCCTGCACGGTGGGAGCGAGGCCCGGGCGCTGCGCTAGCGGAGGCCCTCCTGACACTAAAGCCTCCCACGGAGGGAGCACGTGCACGTGGGCCGAGCCCGCTGTGAGGTCTGCATAGACACGACAACGCTGGCACGCGCGGGAAGCATGTACACTCCAGAGGTGACGTGAGCCGTCAGAGCGCGGCCTGCACCAGCCCCCACCCCAGAGGGCAGAGGACTCTCTGTGCCTCACCCCCCCTCCCTTCCATCTTCCCACGGACTGGCTCTTCCTGATTTCCGAACTCTGGGGATGTTCTGGAGTGACTCGGTGCTAACCAGATCACACAGGCTTGGGACTGGTGCCATTTCTGTGTTCTGGGACATCGGCGTTGACCTCCGTCAGGCGGGTAGGAAGGTATGACTGCGTTTCCGCCTTGTGGCAGAGAGGACAGCGTCCGTGGGACACAGTTGTGGGGAATGGGGTTCGGGTCGCGCCTTTGGGGTCAGAGGGACTGCACGCCAGGGGGGCGTGAGTCTTGCCTGGCAGAGCGAGCACATGTCTGTGTAGCTCTAGGATTCTGGGAGTTCGCGGTGCAGAACTTTACCTCCGAAAAATACAGAGAATAAAATCATGTATTGATTTAAAAAATAGCCAATGACCTGTTCATTTCCTGGCTCTTTCTAACTTACCGTGGCCAAGAACATCTCTGTGATGTGAGAGCCCTGCTCAGTCTGAGGGAAGAGGCTGTGTCAGGCTCTGCGCGGTGGTGAACTTGGGCCCGACACCGGCTGTGAGCGAGGCCCCTGCCAAGGGGATTTCCCGTCTTAGGAGCCCGTGGCCGTTTCCATGGGAACTGCGTGTGAGCCGCAGCCACCATCTGGTTGTCTAGGGAGAGACGTGTGCACGTGGCTCACATCTAGAGGCTTCTAGTGCCAGAGGGGTTTTATCCTGGGGAAACCGAGGCCGGGACGGGTGGGCGGCCTTTCCCCGTCCTTGCTTTCCTGGTCCCGTTTGACGACGCAGTTTCATCTGCTCCCTGAAACTGGTTATGAGAAGTCCACAGTGGGACGTGTTCTGACCAGGTTTTGTGCCAGGTGGATGACCCGAGGAAGTCATACGAGCCTGGATAGAAGGACTCCCTCTGGAAGGGTGGCCCGATGGCAGCAGGCATCTCTTCTAGAGCAATCCGGGGTTTCTGTCTCGCAGGGCAGACCGTCCGTCAAGCGGCTGCTTATGAAGGCTTAGGGGGCGTCCTCTTCGAGGGGCGCAGGTGGGGCGTGAACGGGTGTGAGCAGGGCGGGGCTGAGCGTGCGCGCGTCCGGGGGTCGCTGGAACAGATCGCTGCGCACTTGGAGGCTACAGACCACACCCGCGCGTTGTCTTCAAGTGCCGGGTGTTAGGAGTCCAGACACGGGGATGTGCTCCTTCTGGAGGCTTCCAGGAAGCATCTTCCCCTCGGCTCTCCCAGCTCCCAGGGTGGCCCTTCTTGCCTTGCGGCCTCCCCCATCGTCAAAGCCAGCAGGTGCCGTCTTCGGCGCGCGGGTCCCCGACCTCTGCACCCTTGGTCGTGTCTCCCAGCACCGCCCCTGCCCCGCCTGCCTCCCTCTTCCTTTAGAAAGAGGGATCCTGCCTGGATAATTCGAAAGAATATCTCCGTCTCGAGATCCTTAATTTAATCCTATCTGCCAAGTAACACAGATTCTAAGGAATAGGGTGTGGACATCTTTCAGGTTAGTATTCTGTCCGCTACAGGAGCGGGCACAAATCCCCATCCTTCCCTGCCTCGGCCGTCCTGTAGCCCTCCCCCGCCCCCGCCCCCTCCCCCCGTCCTGCCTCTCTCCATACCTCCATCCACCCCGAGTTCTCACCCCAACCCCCCAACACTCA
This sequence comes from Mustela nigripes, assembly GCF_022355385.1. NCBI lineage: Eukaryota > Metazoa > Chordata > Mammalia > Carnivora > Mustelidae > Mustela > Mustela nigripes. The sequence goes on from NC_081558.1 coordinate 216,022,918, forward strand.
AGGCCTGAAAAACCCCCAGGGCAGGTGGGGATTGCTTTGAAGGGACACGCTTCTGTGGTACCTCGGTGAGCTTTGGAGACATGAACTAGAACCTTCTATCAGAGAATGGGCCCTGAGGTCACTTTTCCTCATGCTCCCATGCAAGTGGGGCCCCTGATGGCAGCTGCCCTGAGGGCCCGTGAGGAGGTGGCCCCTGTGCGTGACTCTGGAGACGGTGGCCGGGTGCCCCCCTGCCCCCCAGCAGCGTGGCTTCCTGGCTAGGATGAATTCTGGCAGCGATGGGGAGCAGCGGCCCTGAGGCCGTCCATCAGCGAGCATTGACAGGCCGTCACCCCTCCTCCTACGGAGCTGGGGCTGGCGGCGCCCGCCTGGCCCCTGGGTCACGTCCCACCCCTCGGCCCCTTCCTGTCAGAGCTGCCTCCCCCAGTCTCCCCCGGAGCAGGTGCACCCCCTCCCTTACCTTGCCTTTCCTCCACCTTGCGAGCACACCGGGGCGAACCCCACCCCGAAGTTCTCAGGGCAGGTTCACAGCCTGCGGCACCTGCTCGGTTCCTAGTAAATGTCTGGGGATGTGGCCACGCCCAGCGGTCCGGTGGCAAAACCGCAGAGCCCTGCGGTTCCCATTCTGCGTGGGGCGGCCGCCTCGGCACGGTCGTGAGTGCGGAGCCCCCTGTGGCTCTCCCTGCAGGCTCCACACGCCACGACGGCCTGTCCCCAGTTATGTTTGCGGTGGGTCTGTTTCCCGGAGGGCTCAGCGCACTGAACGGTCAGGATGGCACTTGACCTTGGGACAACAGCAGATCCGGCCCGGCTCTCCTGGGCACCCACTGCTCCTGTCTGCCACCCGGCCCGGCCTGGCCCAGGGGAACAGCGTGCCTTGGCTTGGTTCGGCTCCAAAGCCAGACCTGGGGGTTGGCCCACCAGCCATCGCTTCTGAAGCCGCAACTCGGGAAACCAAAGCCAAGGGACCCGGTGGCTTGCCGGAGTTTGCGGGACAGGCTGCTTACTGTTTTCTGCAGGTAACCAGGGTCAGGGGCCTAATGGGTCCCCGAGAGCTCAGACGGCAGGGCCCGGTTTGCTGGTGCTGTCTGCGAGGAGCCGAACCGCCCTCCCCTGCTGCCCCTTCTCACTAGGCTGGATGGCGGCGGGAGGCAGGCGGCCTCAGGGAGCACCCATTCCGGTCAGAGGACGGGCACCTCCCGCATGCACCCGGGGGTCTGGAACAAAAGCCAGGGTCCTCCCCCTGTGACCGAACACCCTCCCGCACCCCACAATTGAACAAAGCACCTGAAGGCTAAGGGAGGCTTTGACCTGCTCAGAGCTGTTGGGATGCACACGGGGGTTTTGGCCTTAGATCTGGAACATGACCTGGGTGGGGGGCATCCCTGGCCTCCGGAGATGGCGGATTTAGTCTTTTGAGGAGGGAAGGAATGTCCTGGCTTCCGTTCTCTGAGAGGAGTGAGTCTCCGCCCAGGAGACTGAAGGCACTTTCCTGAGTCCGGCTGACCTTGACCGTGAACAGGAGATGCCGCAAGTCCCCTCACCTCTCCGCCCCGGTCCTGCCCAGGGCAGACGCTCCTGCCCCGGAGGGAAGACACTTCCAGGTTAGGCAGCGTGGTGGGAAGGTCATTCCACTGCTGACCTGCTGTGTGACCGTGGGCAGGCCATGAACACTCTCTGAGCCCTTGCTTCTCGTCTGCAGCTTACGGGGAAGAACCTGGTGCTGGGCTTGCCGGGGGGCACGAAGGGGAAGATGTGTGCGCGCTGGTGCTGGACTCGCCCCGAGCACACCCCGTGCGGACACGTGCCCGGGAGCGGGGCTGTTCCCCGAGCGTCTCCTCTAAGGGCTCCTTTCTACAGAAGGAGACATCTGTGTGCCCCCACTCAGCCGAAATGATGTTGCTGTGTGTTCTCTGAACCTTGTGGGTGCGACAGACACTGCGTCCCTCCAAAGCCGCGCTAACCTAGGTCCCGGGCCAGGTCTTGCCAGCATCCCCTGACATGGGAAGACCCGGTGTCCGAGCAGGGTTCCCGGCCCCGTGAGGGAGGCACCGGACAGTGTCCTCTCTGTTTATCTCTCCTCTCCTGTCTGGGTTTTGCTTTGGCTCCTGGCCTGTTTGGGGGATGGGTTGCACCCTGTGTGGCCCGGCACCTCGTGGTTTCTGTCCCTGGGATCCCCGGGGCGTCACGACCCCAACCGGAGACCACAGGACAAGCATTTGTGTGAACAAGTGTCCATGGCACACGGGGGGAGGAAGCCGGCGGCCCCTCCACGGTGCCCAGAGCTGGGTGCAGGGGTGGAGCTCCTGGGCAGGAAGTAGGACAGGGGGTTGGGGTGCCTCCCCTCCGTTTCGTATTTCTAGAAGGGGACACGCACAAGGCTCTGCAGGCAAGGACGGTTTCATGACATGAAGACAGAGTTGGGCGCAGGTGGGACCCCCTCAAAGCCCACTCTAAGGGGGTTCCCGGCCCCCCAGCACCACAGGAAGGTCTCCATCTCCAAGTGGGCATGCGGACTTCTGCAGGTTCGGGAGGAGGACAGAGAGGTGACGTCGCTTTGACATTCTTCTGTCCTGTGTGTGTGTGTGTGTGTGTGTGTGTGTGTTTTCTGAAGAAAAGCAGGTTCCTGAGATTAGAAGAGGCACAGCCCCGAGCCCGGTCCTGCCCCATCTCGGCTGTCTGGCGCGTGCAGGCCCCACACGGGAGGACCCCTCCTGTCCAGCACGCCGCAGCCCACCTGTCTTTTCAGGCTGCTCTGGGAGCCAGCAGAGGCACGAGTCTGGAGCCTCCCCAGCCTTGTGGGACTGGGCCGTGTGCTGGTGCAGCAAGCCTGGGGTGCCTGGGCAGACCCCCGTGCCCGTCGCTGGCTGCAAATGACAAGACCCCAGGCTATACCGCAGGAGGCCACCTCCTGCCCTGAAACGACCTCTGCTCCCACAGCTCCCAGGGTGGGCTTCCTGGCAAGCTGTCCCTGGACATTGCAGCCTGTGCCCCCCAGTACCCCGGGACATCCCCGGATGCTGTCACAGGATTCCCCGTGGGTGCAGCTCCGAGGAAGGGGCCTCTCAGAGCCCCAGGGTGCGGGGCTATCCCCAGGCCAGGGGACTGCCCTTGGCCTCCAAATGACCGATGGTCATCTCGTGGTCATCTCGGGGACTCATCTGCACCCGCAGGCGGTTCCCGATTCCCAGGTCAGCAGCCTAAGAGAGGGTTTGCTCGTGAGTAACCCCGACCCTGACCTGAGCCGCCAGGAGGCCCGCAATGAACACACAGACGCCTGCCGGGCAGGAGCGCTCCCTCAGTGATGTCATACAGGTCCCCGTGGCCCGGGCCCCGGGCTGCCTGCCTAGAACCCCTGCACCAGGAGCTTGACCTTGCAGAGGAGAAAGCCTCTGCTGTCCCCTGGCTTCTCCACGTGTTTGCCCACCAAGGGGCAGACACACTCTACTCTTTGGGGTCCGGGCCCCTCCCCGCACTTTTCTCCCTTGGCTCTGGTGCCTGTTTGCTGACCGGAGTCACCTGCGTCCCAGGGGCAGGCGTGTGAGCTCCTCCTCCAGACTCCGTGCGCTCCTCGTTCCTCAGCCCCCTTCCCACCCAGCGACGCCAGCCCTCCCCAGGCGACTGTCGCTCTGTGTAATGAGGCAGATCGCTGGGCCACAAGCTTCCTGCCTTCTGCTTCCGCTCCTCTCTGCCTGATGAAACTAGTCCTTGGGGGCGCCCCGTCCAAATCGAGGCGGCACCCGGCGACAGGCAGGGTGCAGAGGGGTCCTGCCTGCGAAAGATGAGGAGTCCGCTGGGCGAGAGCTCCCCAGGCCCGCGCAGGTGCGGGGTTGCAGGGAGCACAGGGTCAGTGGCCCGGGAGAAAGTCTAGAACAGGGGGCTCCATGGAAGGCCTCACCGCCCCTTGCACCGCTGGGTGTGGGAGGTCAAATAGGACTGTGGTCCTTGGAGGGCCTCCTCGGACAGCGTTTCTCAGGACCTGAGAGAATGTTCTGGAACCGGGAGTTGCTCCGGTTCTGCTGTATCTCCTGGAAGGAAGGTTGATGGGGCTTGCTGTGCAACAGGACGGGTTTCCCTTTGATGAAGCTCTGGGACGGAGATTTGGCAGAAGTTCAGAGCAATTCGATGTGGCTGCAAAATAGTAAACCCTCAATTATTAATTAATTAGCGCTACTTTATTTAATTATATGATAATGACATGCATCCATTTTACGATGAATAATTCATGTGTGTATAAATGATAAATACACGAGATAAGAATCATTCAATTAATAAAGGCACTTGCTTACCGTCAGGGCAGGGGGGAGGGGACATGGCCGGTGGCCTGGCCCCTGGCTGAGATCTGTCCACCCTGGCTGTGGGGTCCTGGAGGGGGGGGAGCACCTGCCTCCTTGGTCCTAGGTGAGGCGGCTTCCCCAGAGGCCACAGAACCCGCGTGTGAGCGGCCCGTGAACCCCGTGGGGACGCCCACGAGCCGGAAGCGGCTAAGGGAACCCACGGGATGCGGGGGAGGCACGGAGGAGGCCGATGTCCTTGCCCAGAACTCGGCGTTTACACTCGCGTGAAAAATCTTTTCACCTCCGTTGTGTCATTAGCGTACCTGTGCGATTGCCCCCCCCCCACCCCGCGTCAAGCCCACGCCCCCCGCGGTGGCTGGAAGGAGTGTGATGTGCTCTCTGCAGGATACAAGACCCTCCTGAAGGGGATCTCCGGCAAGTTCAACAGCGGGGAGCTGGTGGCCATCATGGGGCCCTCCGGGGCTGGGAAGTCCACGCTCATGAACATTCTGGCCGGGTACAGGTGAGGACACCTGCCGCGGAGAAGGGGGTCTCACCTGTTGTTGGCCTGGGGCAGCCACCAGAAAGGCGAGGCCCCCCGGGTCTGTCCTGTCATTCGTAAGTTCTGAACAGACTCCGGGGAGGCCTGTGGGGTTGAGCATGAAGGGGTCTGAGGATAGGAAGGCTCAGTCGGCTCAGCGTCTGACTCTTGATTTCAGCTCGGATCATGATCTCAGGGTCATGAGATGGAGCCCCGTGTCAGACTCTGGGCGCCTCGGGGGGTCTGTTTGAGAGCCCCCTCTCCTTCTCCC
>NC_081558.1:216028406-216035394 GCF_022355385.1 Mustela nigripes
CCCCCGCCCCCGCCCCGCGGGCCGGGTGGGGCCGCGGTGGGGGGGGGCAGGGGGGGGGGGGGGCGGGGGGGGACCCCCCCCCCCCCCCCCCCGCCAGATCCCCCAGGGGCTGGGATGACACATGGGGAGAGCACAGGGAGGCGCGGTGCACAGTGGGCCTGGGGGAGGGGAAGCGGAGAAGGTGGCTGGCGTCCCCCGACCTACTGCATGAGGGGACAAGGAGCGTCCCTGGACCGCAGGGATGCAGGGCCTGGCCCGGTCCTCCAGCCCCCTGTGCCCCGGGAGCTGAACCCTCTTGGGCCTCGGGAACTGGTTCTGAAGAGGGCGGCCACCCCCTTGGCTGCGGAGTCCTGGCCTTGGGGGCCTTCGGTGTAGCCTTGGCGACTCACGAGATCATCCGAAGCCCAGCAGAGTCAGGGTGTCTGTCCAACCCGGGGGCCACAGGTGGGAGCCTCCATGCACATGTCCGCCCGTTGGCCGCTGTGCCTACAGGTCCGCCCCCCCCCATGACAACCCCCAACATATTCTCCACGCCGCTCCTGCCCGCACGTCCTGGAGCTGCTCTGAGTCCCCCCATCCTTCCGGCCCCCTGGCATCCCTGCCAGAACCGGTCTGCGGGGCAGCTGCTGGGAGGGGCCGCCCCTGCCCGAGGCCCGGGAGGAGGAGCTGACCGTGCGCTGCGTGGGCTTTGCAGGGAGACCGGCATGAAGGGAGCCGTGCTCATCAACGGCCAGCCGCGGGACCTGCGCTGCTTCCGGAAGGTGTCCTGTTACATCATGCAGGACGACATGCTGCTGCCGCACCTCACGGTGCAGGAGGCCATGATGGTGAGTCCCCTGCCCCCACCCGGCCTCCCTTGGCAGAGCAGCGCCCTGGGTTGGGCCCGGGGACCCCATGGGCCACCTGCACGCTGCCAAGTGTGGCTCTGATGCTGGGCCTGCTGCTGGGACAGCATCCTTGAGAACAAACTCCCAGCACCTCCGGTTCTCCTGGACTCGGGATGGCAAGGTCATGGGCAAGTTTGGGAGAAGGTTATGGCCCCACCTTCTGTGCCCAAGATCCTCCTGCCCATGGGCCATCAGCTGCCTGACTTATCTGTGGCTCTCGGCCTGAGCTCCCCAGTCTGACACCTGAGTTGGGGCCCTGAGGGTCTGGTCTTCGGTCCCCCCTGCCAGCTGGAGTCACGGGGGAGGGAAACCAGCCCCTGCTGCACACCCCCGGCCTCCCAGGCCCCAGGGCCCCCTCCCAGGCCCCTTTGTAAGCACAGAGCTCACACAGTCACCAGCGGTGTGGCCGTGAGCCCGGGCGCCTGCACGACGGGGTCTGGGACAGCCTGGACGTCGTATGCTCGGGCCGCTTGCTTTCCGGCCTTTTCCTCGCCCACTGCAAAAGACAGCGCCCGGGATCCAGGCCCTCCCCGTTCTCAGCTGCCCTGCTTTGTGCCACAGTCAGTAAATGAGCGTCTGCCTTAGTTTCCCTGCCAAGAGAGGTCTTGCCCTGTGCTCTGACCTAGATGGGGCAAAGCGTCCTCTCTGCAGGGTTGGAGAGGGGCTGCCCGGTCTGTTATCCGAAGGGTTACTCCCGGGCATTCTTATCTCAGCAAAGGGAAGTGGAGTAAGATGTCGGATACGCAGTCCGCCCCCAGCCCTCTGCAGGCGGTCCTCATCCCTGTCCCTGGGACGGAGTGTTCTGGAGGGGGAGAACTCTCCACCGGGCTGGGCCTCGCCAGCAGACCCAGCTTGGGACCCCTAAGCGCTTATCCTGCCTCTATGTGACCTTTTGGACCAAGGCACCGGGGTCTCAGGAGGGGTTCAAGTAGAAGAGCTTCAGCAAAAAGGTGTGCGCCCTTCAGGCACAGCCAAGAAGCCATCTGAGAAGACAGCAAGCATCCGGCATTTACGCCTCCAGGGCCCTGCCTTTGTTAAGCCGAGGGGGGTGGGAAGCCCACGGCCCTGAGGGGTGTCCCCGTCATGTCAGCGTGAGGTCATGTCAGCGTGAGGTTTGCCCTTCTGACCGCTGTCTGTCCTGCCCCCGCCCCTGCAGGTGTCCGCGCATCTGAAGCTCCAGGAGAAGGACGAAGGCAGGAGGGAGATGGTGAGTGCGCTCAGGCCGCAGGGTGTCCCCAAAGTGCGCGAAATCCATCTGGCAAATGCCTGGGGAGGGACTTTAGGGCCCTGGTTTTGTTTGCTGGTTTGTCACCTAGGTTTCTGTGCTGGGGACAGTGACATCTCAGGGTGCGTTCCGGCCTGGCAGCTGGGGGTCCAGCAGGGGCCTTGGCCTGAGACTTCGAGATCTCGGCCCGGCCGCCCGCCAGCAAGGGCGCAGCGGGAAGGCTTAGGTGGCCGGAGCGCACCAGCCTCGACGGTCAACCAGGCGCGAGATCTGCCCCTTTTGGCACATGATATGCTTTATACCCTGTTGTTGTTTTATAAAACACTAACAATGAAGACGGTGAGTCATTCCCTTAAAAATAACCAGCCTCCACCCACACGCACTCACAAGAAGAAATTTGGTTCTTACACATTATTAAGCAGCTTAAAAAAACAACAACAACAACACACGAACAAGTTTCCAGGTTGCTGGAGACCTTCTAACCCTCTGCATCGCCCCTCCCCTGCTCCCCCAAAGCCCAGGGCCCAGGTACAGGGAAGCAGCCCCTGCGGGCCGGGAAGCCCCGCGTGGCCCCCGCGGCCCCCGCCGCCCCACACGGCTCCATACAGACCCGTACAGCCCCGTACAGCAGGCGGGACCCATTTATGTTCACTGCCTATCTGCGGGCAACTCAGCTTCCCGCCCCCACTCCACGGCTAGCCTGGCACTGGTGGGATTTCCACGTGAGAGCAGAGTTGGGTGAAATCCCACTCGTGCGCGATACCACCTCGTCTCCTAAACCCTTGGAAGACGAGGGTCCGGCAGCAGAAGGAGGAGAATCGACAGGGTTACCCCAAGCGGTGCGACTTGCCTCGTTACCATAAATCAGAACCGTGCGGCGAGCCCAGTGAAGAGACATTAACAGCAATTCTGTTCACGGCGTCAATTCCCTTTCTTGTGGCGCATAATCGTGAACGTGATGTAAATGAGTCAGGAAGACAGTGCTGGGCGTCACTGGGGCTCCCCCCATCCCCTGCACCCCATGGCCCAGCCACCACCCTTCAGAACCGTCGGGATCGGTCCGGGAATCCGGGGTCAGCCGCCTTGCGCGGGCAGGAGAGGGGCGCACGTCCCCGTGCTGCTGGGGAGCTTTTAGTCTGCGGGCCAAAGGGAAGAAATGGACTCCTGGAACCCAGACGCTGCAGGGGTGGGGACTGCGCCATTGGGTGGCCGCTCAGGGTCTTAGGGAGGCCACTCTGCCTGCTCTAGCAGAAGGGACTGGGCGAGACTGTCTTCTTGGGAAGGTGAGGAGATGTCTCCAGTGGGCCACGCTGTGTGCATGTCCTGTAGACGCTTGGCCTGAGCCGTGGAAGGAGACAGACGTGTGCTGTCTCAGCTGTGTTTACAAGAGCGAAGGGCTCAAGTCAGCGAGGGTCTTCTGTGCGGGCTGTGTGGCTAAGCCCCCCCGAGGGAGGGGGAGCCTTGGCCTGTCTCTGGATTCGCCTGCTGCTGGACTGAGCACGACTTGTGAGCCATCCCCAGTGGGCCTGGAGCTGCTCGTTGGTCCCGCACACGCTTCTCACCAGAAGCCCCGGTCCCAGTCCGCAGCCAAGTGTAGGCCCCCCTCTCTGAAGAAAGCATCCGCAGGGCCGTGTGGTTATTTCAAGGAAGAAACAGCGGCGGAGTGTCTGCCCTGACTCATTTCCCTTGAACCTAGGCTGAGGTTTTTTGTATCTCGTGGAAACAATAGAATGGAATGTTCTAGTAGGTAACGGAGTGTGTTGTGGACAGCCTTCCTTGGTTCCCAGAAAAGCAGCCTCAGCCCTCGAGGGTTCCCAGCAAGGGACTTGTTCCGGAGCGAGGTCCCCCAGGGCTGGGACATTGTTCTTTCTGACTAGTATTAAAACAAAACCGACCTACAGAGCCTCCCTCTTGAGAGGACGCTGGAGAAGCAGGCAGACGGGCAGGAGAAGGGCCAGCACTGACGTCTGCCTCCACCTCCGGCATCCTGTCTGGAGGGGCACCCGGCCACAAGGAGGGAGCCCGGCGAGGACAGATGGTGGAAGGGAGTGGGCGTGGGCGGAGCTGCGGGGGGCCCCCCCGAAGGCAAGCCCGGAATGACCAGAGTGACTTTGCCTCTGCAAGTTCGGCCTGTGGCTCCAGAAGACCGCACAGGCTTGGTGGCCCTGGGAAAGCCGACAGGTGCCGTCCGCCGGGAAGGAAACTGTGCCGGAGAGCCCTCCCCACCGGCCCCGGCCTGATGGCCCTTCCCAGGCAGCCCCGCTGACGACCTTTCCCATTTGGGGTCCCTCGGATGTGCTGTGTTCTAGAAGGGCAGTGGGTTGGGTTTACAGATCAGCAAGGAAAAAGCCTCGAGGGACCCGCACCCAGGTCCGTGGGACCCGCACCCAGGTCCGTGGGGCCCGCACCCAGGTCCGTGGGACCCGCACCCAGGTCCGTAGGACCCGCCTGCCCCGCGGCCAGGGGAGGGTAGTGTCCCCGCTCATCCTGGCACGCGGGCTGCATTTTGCCCCGACCGTGCGTGCGTAACTCAAGAGCTAGAGTGGAAATTTTCTTCCCTGTGACATCCTTCTCCTTCTGGATGACCTCATCTCCCCGGAGAAGCCACTGGACTGCGGTCCGCTCCCCAGGGCCGGGAAAGTGGCCGGGCAGGAACACCAGGAGAGTGGGCCCTGGGAGGTGAGCCTGGGGTGGACCCCCACCAGGCACCAGGGGCTGCCTCCGGGAGACACCAGAGCACCACCCTCAAGTCAGCTGACTTCTGTTCTCCGAGTCAACATGGTCAGTGACTAGGAACGGACACGGAGGCTTAGTCACAGCGGACTGTTTATATCCTGGGGCCCCGCCTGCTTCCCCGGGCTGGGGGGCATGGGCAGGGCCCCCGTGGACGTGGTGACTGCGTCAAGCCATTTCCTGACCTTGCGGCCCCATTGGAGCCCTGGGTCTCCCGTGCCAAGTGCCAGCAGGTGGCTTTCCTCCTTCCTGAGAGCCTGGCCGGTGTGGTTTGGGTCCGCAGGAGCCGTGGCCCCACACAGGGTGCCATTAATGGACGCTGGTGGTTACCGGGCCTCCTCTGTGCCAAGCTTTATGCTGTGTGTGTTCATTGCTTCCCCCACGTCACCCTCACATCGCCCACTCCTTGTGCTCCTCAGACCCCAGTTCGCCCACGGCTGTGTGTCTGCCGACCCCCCTGCACATGGTCATTGAGCACCTTCTGGGGCCTGAGCGAGGCTTAAAAGGGCAGGATCCTGCCAGGTCTCCAGCAGGAGGCAGAGAGGGGCCTCTAACCCTGGGGGCCCCGGCTCCAGCACTTGCTCCCCAGGTTCCTTGGCCCAAACAAGGACCTTGGACTTGGAAAGGCACCTACCCACTTGGTCACAGGCAGCCTGGGAGGAGCCCTGACACGCAACCCATCCGTGTGTGTCCACGAGCAGGCTGGGGGAGGTGGTGGGTGTTTCCGGGTGGGCCTGGAGGTGGTGAGGCATGGTGGGTGGTCCCTGATGGCCTCCCGGGCTCTGCTGCTCCCCCAGGTCAAGGAGATCCTGACAGCTCTGGGCTTGCTGTCTTGTGCCAACACGCGGACTGGAAGCCTCTCAGGCGGCCAGCGGAAGCGCCTGGCCATCGCGCTGGAGCTGGTGAACAACCCCCCCGTCATGTTCTTCGATGAGCCCACCAGGTAATCCAAAGTGGCAGAGAGAAGAGCCCTGCCTTCACCATCGGTTTTTGCAGGGGCTCCTAGAGTCACCTCTAAGGGGGTGGGGGTCATGTGCTCTGCCTGCCCATCTTCTCCTGTCCCGGGGTCCCAGAACAGAGGCAGGACAGGCCTCCCCACTGTGCTGTGGGGTATGGCGTGGTGGAGGGAGTCCCACAGGCATCTCACGGTGCCCCTTGCCTTGCAGTGGCCTGGACAGTGCCTCCTGCTTCCAGGTGGTCTCCCTGATGAAAGGGCTGGCCCAAGGAGGGAGGTCCATCATCTGCACCATCCACCAGCCCAGCGCCAAACTCTTTGAACTCTTCGACCAGGTACGTGCGGTGTTGGCTCAGGTGACACCAGATTCCAGGGACTCACAGCTTACTGTCAGTTCCTGGGGGTGTCCTCATTTTTGAGTGGCCTTAAGTGGTATATTTCATAAAACTATGGAGTCATAAGCAGCTAAGGTGGTAGAGCAGGAGAGAGTAAAAAGAGCTGGCCCGTGTTCTCCCCCTGGGGCTGACATCTGGCCAAGGGGTCTGACCTTGCTAAAGCTTCATTTTCTATCCCCAACCCTGTAACAATGGGGGAACACCTGCTTTACACAATCAAATGGGAGGTTATCATATGTGTACAGCATCGTTTCTTTTATAAATCATAGGTTTTGACATTGTAAGCAAAAAAAGAAAGAAAGAAAAGAAAAAAGAAAGGCCCAGGGATGAAATGTGTAGAGCTTCAAAATCTTTCAAAATGTGGTTGGTGTGAGGGGGAAGAAAAACAATATAAAAAAGCAATGCTTGTGCATATGATATCTTCCCTAACTTAAAGTTCCCTTTGAACTTTAACACCCTGGGGATGTAATGTAAAACTCTCCTGAAAGAGGGAGAAATGGACTCATGGTTGGGTGGATGGATGGAAAAATAGGTTGAATGGGTGGTAGATGGATGTGTAGATGGGTAGGTGGGTGGGTGGATGGATGGACAGATGGATGGATGGAAGGTTGAATGGGAGCTGTTGGATGGATGGGTGGATGGGTGGGTGGGTGGGTAGATGGAAGGGTGAATGGGTGGTGGATGGATGGGTGAATGAAGGTTGAATGGGTGGTGGATGGATGGTGGATGTGTGGGTGGGTGGATGGATAGAAGCTTGAATGGGTAGTGGCTAGATGGATCAATGGATGGGTGG
>NC_081558.1:216035494-216055828 GCF_022355385.1 Mustela nigripes
TGGGTGGATGGTTAGGTAAATTGGTGAGTGGGTGGGTGGATAGAAGGTTGAACGGGTAGTGGTTGGATGGATGGATGGACGGATGGATAAACGGGAGGATGAATAGATGGGTAGATGGAAGGTTGAATGGGTGGTGGATGGATGGGTGGATTAGTAGGTAGGTGGGTGGGTAGACGGATGGATAAATGGGACGGCAGATGGAGGTGAGTAGGTAGTGGATGGATGTGTAGATGGATGGGTAGGTGGGTGGATAGAAGGTTGGATGGGTGATAGACAGAGGGGTGGACAGACTGGCAGCTCCTGTTGCTTTACAAAGAAGGACAAGGTTGATGTTCTCCTTCTCCTTACTTTTTTCTAGCTTTATGTCCTCAGTCAAGGGCAATGTGTGTACCGGGGAAAAGTCTCTAATCTCGTACCATACTTGAGAGATTTAGGTCTGAACTGCCCAACCTATCACAACCCAGCTGATTTTGGTAAGTAGAACCTTGACAAAAGGGCTCTTTTCCACTCTTGGTGAGTTTCTGCTTTTACCTGACACCCCCAAATCTGGAATTCCTTGACTATTGCACATGTGGCTCCAGTGCCGTCCTGTGGTGGAGCTTTTAAAAGCAGATTAGAGATTTTCCCTCCTTCAGAGAAGATATCTAGGACCTAGAACAAGGACACTGTTGTTTGGAGCTGTTTTTCCTAATGCTTTGTATGTTAGGTTTCTGATTTAGAGGAAGGTATTTCTGAAAATAAATAACCTTTGAAAATAAAAAATGACCCTTTCACATTGATAATTGAGTCATTAAAATGCGGATTTAAGTTTCCACCAAACATAACGAAAAGGTGATGCTCAGAGTCTGGAAACCAAGTTGATGGTCTGAGCTCCTCCTCTTGGACTGGCTGTCTCGGGGTTGGCAGCCAAGCACACTGTGTCTGGGGCCCTGAGATGTAGGAGCCCACCCCAGGGCTCAGTTTGCCCTGGTGCGGTCCCCAGGCCTCTCTCCTGGCCATGCCCTCCAGGGTGTTGATGCCGCTGCTGCTGGCTATCCCTTTTCCCCATCCATTGGGGCTCTGGGCCCAGCACCCCTTCTCCACACCGTGCCCCATACATCTATCAGCAAGCCGCACAACCTCTCCAGGCTATGTCTCCAACACCAAGTCTCCTTCACCAGGCTCTGCAAAGCTAGGGAGCCTGGCAACCCTCCTGCCTTCTCTTTCTCTCAAGCTTCATATTCACTAGGCCGCCAAGTGCTTGAGACACCCCCACCCAGTCCCGTTCCTCCACCTCGGCCTCTTGCTGGGGCCCAGTCTCTGCCAGCACATTCTGCCTGCCCATGGCTGTTGCAAGGACACCCCACGAGCTGGGTGGTCTAAATCGGCAGAAATTCATCCTCTCACAGCCCTGGGGCTGGAAGTCAAGGTGTGGGCTGGGCTGTGCCACCTCGGAGGGCTCTCGGGGAGGGTCCTTCCTGCTCCTCCAGTTCCTGGGGGCTCCAGTGTTCCGGGGCTGGTGGCTGGGCCACCCCAGTCTCTGCCTGTGTCCTCACGTGGCTTTTTCCTCTCTGTCTCTGGGTGAACTTTCCTCCTCTGGTAAGGACACCACTCACAGGACCCAGGGCCCACCCTAAACCTCGGACGGTTTCATCTCAAGACCCATAATAAATGAAACCTGCAAAGAGCGTTTTCCAAATAAAGCCACATTCTGAGGTTCTAGGTGGATGTGAATGAGGGAATGGGACCAGACTCTCTCCCCCATGGTTCCTCCCAAACACCCGGCCACAGCACTGCTGGATTCCACAGCTCTCCAACGTCATCCCCCAGATTGTGTTCCAGGAGACACTGTTCCCAGGCCAGGCTCCATCTTCTGAGAAGTGGGTCATGATGGGGGGGTGGGCACACAGTGGACAGGAAGGGGCCCGGGGGAGGGGGGCCTCATCTAAAGAGAGGCTTTGACATGTCGCAAAGGCAGTGGGTAGAGCCAATGACTGTCGCACACTCGTTCCCCAGAGAGAGAGGCAGGTGGGAACAGGCCACAGAGCAGGGGTGGAGTGGGGAGGTCCAGGGCCTGCAGAAGAGGAGAGGACGGAGGGCGTAGGAAACCGGGCACATGGGACTGAGGGAAGGTCTCGGGAAGGGAGCTGCTGCGTGCCCTCTGCGTCCCCAGAGGGAGGGCAGGAGGGGAGGGGAGAGGGGCGATTCGGAGCACGGTAGAGCAGGGTGGGCACGAGTGAGCAGGTGGGCCGGCCATGCTGGGCGTGTGTGACGTCACGGACGGTGACGCTCTCCTGTGGCAACACGAGCTGGTCTATGACAGACTCGAGGAGGGCTTGGCTGCCCCGGGTCAGGCTCAGGAGAGCAGATAGCTGCTGTGGCCAGAGGGCAGGGCCCAAATACTGAGGCCGGGGACTTTGGGCTTCAGCACGAAAGTCAGTGAGGGGAGGGGCCGTGGGAAGGAGGCGTGGGAGACCGCAGGTCGGGGGAGGGGCGGAGAGGCAGTCGTGTGGGGTGTGGAACCAGGGGCCACAGAGAGGCCGTGGGATCCAGAGACGGGGTCAGCAGAGGACACCCTCCCTGGGGATCAGGAGGTGGGGCTGAGGGTTCCAAGCCCGCTGGAGGCCATGGGCCACTCTCCATGGTCCTGAACCACTGTCACTGCGGTCATCCCCCCTGAGCCCACAGGGACACGCAAGCCCCCTCCTGCTCACCCATGGTTGAGCAGGCTCCGATCCTGGGGCTTGGATGCCCGAGGCAGGGGTTCACTCACATCAGTGGGTGAATAAGTTCACAGACGCACAAGCTCGTTCCCTCTGACTCCCTGGCATCACCATCTGAATTCGCATTTTTAGGGTCCTGACGTCATCCCTGCCCTTGCTGGGGGTTTTAGAGCCGACGAAATGTGGGTTGAGGAATGGTCTCATCCTATCACAGAGCACCCCTATAATCTGTTAAAAGGACTCCCGCGAGGCTCACGGCCATGTTGTTGCAAATCGACCAAGGCCTGGGTTCACGTTAGCCACAGGGGCGCTCCTTCCTGGGGGGTGTGGCGGGTAGCCGGGGCGGGGGGGGTGTGGGGGGCGCTGGGACTGACCCGTGTGTGTCTCCCGCAGTCATGGAGGTCGCGTCCGGCGAGTACGGTGATCAGAACGGCCGCCTGGTGAGAGCCGTCCGGGAGGGCATGTGCGACTCTGAGCACAGGAGGGAGCCTGGGGGGGACGCCGAGGCGAACCCTTTTCTTTGGCACCGGCCCTCTGAAGAGGTAAAGCAGGCAAAACGATTGGAGGGGTCTAGAAAGGTAATGCAACGCCCCGGCCCCCGCGGGACGGCTGCCCCTTGCACCCTGCCGCCTGGGGGCTCTCGCTCGGCCGCGGGGCGCTGCGTGCAGGGCTGGCGGCTCACGGCCCCCCTCCCCGTGTGCGCCCGCAGGACTCCGCCTCCATGGAGGGCTGCCACAGCTTCTCGGCCAGCTGCCTCACGCAGTTCTGCATCCTCTTCAGACGGACTTTCCTCAGTATCATGAGGGACTCGGTGAGGCTGGGGGCCGGCGTTCTCTCAGGGCTGAGGGAGGCGCAGGCGGGGTTCCGCTGTGGTCGTCCTGGCTGAGCTCTCGGCTGCTTTCCCTGCCTTTGCACCGGTCAGCTTTCCATCCATGGTGCTGCTGTGACAAACACCCCCGGGGGCTCTGACAGTGAATTCAGGTCACGCTGGTGTTCTGTGTTGGCAGCAGCGGCTGGTGGCCCTGCCCCCCATGTCTCATCCTGGGACCCCGAATGGAGACACGGCTCCTTTTCTGGAACTTGGCAAAGGGCAGCCTGTCAGAGTTCCCACTGGGGTGGCAAACCCTCTCGGGCTCGCTTGCCTCTGGCCGAGCCCAGGGGGGACTGTGCTCCTGTCTCCAGGACACAGGGCGCCGGCCAGAGGGGGGCGAGTGACCAGCAGCCATGATCCTATCCACCCATCTTAGTGGACAACCTGGCAGGCCCCCTGCTGGGGAGGGCTCAGTGCCCTGCGGGGCCTTTGGGAACTGCTCTGAACACTGGGGGGCTTGTAGCTGCCCAGGCCAGAGCGCTCCAAGGAGAGGCTTCGGGTGTGTCCATTCTCTGCCCCCCAGCACTGTTTCACCCGGCCCCTCTTCTGAAGGCAGACCAGGCAGACCACCCTTCCTGCTTTTCGTGAAGGGGATTTAACAGAGAATAATAGCGATTGCTTCTGGTGTGTGTGTGTGTGTGTGTAAGTTGGTTTAGGGTCAGGGCTTGTTTTTCTAGAGGAGAAATCAGGTGCCAGTGCCTTCCTCGGTCTCTGCCCCACCCCCGCGCACTCAGTGGGAACCGTGTCTGCCCCCAGGTCCTGACGCACCTGCGGATCACGTCTCACATCGGAATCGGCCTCCTCATCGGCCTGCTGTACCTGGGGATTGGGAACGAGGCCAAGAAGGTCCTGAGTAACTCCGGCTTCCTCTTCTTCTCCATGCTGTTCCTCATGTTCGCAGCCCTCATGCCCACCGTTCTCACGTGTGAGTGCCGACCCTATGCCCACCCAGCACCGGGGGACCCCGGTCAAGGCTCGGCCCATAGTTGAGTTTTCTGACACAGAATATCTTGGTTCTTCAAAGTATCATTTTCTCTGTTGACAGGGATGATCATATTTTCTCTTAGACAACAAAATACGTACCATGTTTCAGCCAAAGGAATTAATCACTAATGGGGAAACTATAACCACTGTGGAAGGCTGACAAAAGAGAGATTCCCAAAGTGTTCTAATCAGGAACCCCTGAAATCTTACTCTTTAGCTGTTACCCCATTCGCTCATTAGGCATCCTGCTGTGGTCGAAATTTGTGAGTGAATAAGGCTATTTTAGATGGATTCCCACACAGTTCCAGATTATTTGCCGAGCACACGGCCCTTGCTCACTCGGGCTGACCATAAACTCCATAAAATTTGCCCCAGTGTCGCCTCCCTAAATGGCCCTGAATGCTCAGGACCAGCTGGGGGGGGGGGGGGGTTCTTGCCCGTGGGAGGAATCACACTGCTTCGCCGTCGGCTTAGCAGGAAATACTTGTGCCAATCACTACAATAGTGTTCAGTGTCGGAGCAGAGGTTCTCCGCTCTTCGATTGTCCCGCTGGTGACCCTTTGGGTTATAAACACGGTCACGGTTGGAGGTTTTCCCAGGCCGGTGCGTGGGTCCGCAGGTCTCAGCCCCGCCTCCGAGGGCCGTGCAGGCCGATGCCCCGCGCCCTCTCCAGCTCCGCACATGCGCGCCTGCGGGGAGTCCTGGCTCGCGGGGCGCGTGGGCCTGACCCCTTTGCCCTCCGTCTGTCTCCTAGTTCCCCTGGAGATGGGAGTATTTCTTCGGGAACACCTGAACTACTGGTACAGCCTGAAGGCCTACTACCTAGCCAAGACCATGGCCGACGTGCCTTTCCAGGTGTGGTAGCGGAGGGCGCGCTCCCCGCACTCCCTGCGGAGGGGGACGCCGCGTCCCGGGGGCTGACCGGCCGTGTGTTGCAGATCATGTTCCCCGTGGCCTACTGCAGCATCGTGTACTGGATGACGTCGCAGCCGTCCGACGCCGTGAGGTTCGTGCTGTTCGCCGCGCTGGGCACCATGACGTCGCTGGTGGCGCAGTCCCTGGGTCTGCTCATCGGAGCCGCCTCCACGTCCCTGCAGGTACCAGCGGAGGCGGGGCGGGGGGCGGGCCGGTGCAGCTGGGGCCCCTCCCCCCCCAAACATAGCCGCCTCCTCTGCCCTGACCTCCCAGCCCCGGCTCAGCAGGTCAACGCCCAGGGAAGGAACTGCCGGGCGGGTCAGGGCTGGCGCGCTGAGTGCAGCAGGGGCCCGTGGCTGGCTTCGGTGCCTGCCAGGCGCTGCTCCCGGTGCTTTCCTCGTCCTAGCTCACTGCGCCTCGGACACCCCATGAGCTAGGGCGGTGCCATTCCCATTTCACAGTGGGGGAGACTGAGGCCCAGAAAGGGAACATGGTCGGGTCAGGGGCTGCCCTGGCTCCGAGTCCAAGCTTTCAACGCCTATGTTCTGTTGCCTCTGAGGGATTCGTTCTGCTGTCCCTTGGCCCCCCGAGGGCAGCCTGTGCCCCTCCCCTGCCCTAGGGCTTCACGTGCCCCCAGCCTGCCCAAACCCGCACTGTGGCGGTTTCAGGGTGCCCTGGGCAGCTCGTCCCCCAAAACAAAGCCACACTCTGGTGAACCGAATGTCCGCCAGGCCTTCCCGCCGCTGCATGTGATGGACCCTACGTTCCTGTCTTCAGAGCCCCCCCCCCCCCCACTCACTGATGGCTTAGCCTCCAGGGGGTCCCCTTCTCTGGGGACAGGCATAGCAATGTGTGCATGGGACAGCCGTGGAGAGCGCTCCACCCACCAGCTGCCCAGAGGGCCTGGGAATGGTGCCCACTGCCTCTTCCTCCCTCGGACACGGTGGCAGCACCCGGCTCTCTGCTCCCCCAGCTGCTGTGCCACAGCCTTGTCTCGGTTCACCTTGGCTTCTGCCCCCTGCGGGAGGCTCTCTCTCTTCACCCACCCCTGCTGGGGCCCTCTGCTCTCTGAGTGGGATGTCCCAGCCCCTCCCTGTGCAGAGACAGGCTGCAGGCTGGAAGAGAGGGGCTGCTCAGTGCTGTCCTGGCCTTCAGTGACCAGCCTGGAGCCCTGGCCCTTTCCCAGTTGCTGGTGACTCTTCCCCATACACCTGGGATATGGCCTCCCAGGGACACCTGAAGAAACCGGGTGGGAGTCCCAGATGCTGCCCCTGAGCACGTCCCCCGTATGTCTCCCCAGGTGGCGACCTTTGTGGGGCCCGTGACGGCCATCCCTGTCCTCCTCTTCTCGGGGTTCTTCGTCAGCTTCGACACGATCCCAACTTACCTGCAGTGGATGTCCTACATCTCCTACGTCAGGTAGCGTGTGTGGGGTCCCGGATCACTCGGGAGCTCTATGTGGACAGAGGGAAGGGACAAAAGTCACTTCCTAGCCCCCAGCTGAAGGGCCTGACCCCAGCAGCATGCTTGCCCCATGAAATCGAGGCTGTTGGTGCCTTTCATTTTCTCCTAAGTCTGGTGTGTCTGCACCCCGCCTCCACACACACGCACACACACACACACGCACACAAGAATTAAATATAGCAGTTTGTGCCTTGAAGAAGCTGCGGTGGACCCCGCGTTCTGCCCATTTCGGAGAGCTGCTGTGGGGGGCGTGTTTCCATCTCACGATCCTCGTCCCTCTCTGGAATGAACAGCACTCAAGCGAGGTTCCGACTGTGTAAATCCCGTGGAAACCAGGTCCTGTTTTAAACATCCTAATGTCTTTGAACGAGAGCATCCTGGCCCCTTGGTGCCGAGTGCTCAGGCCTGTCCTCTCTGCCCCGGGTCCTGTCACGCCGGCCCTGCCGGGCAGGGCTCATCTCCAGAGCTCTTCTCCCCCAGCCCCAGCGATCCCATGTGACACACAAGAGCCAAAGTTGGGAACAAGCTTTCTTTCTCTAGAACGTCAGTTCAGACCCAGATGTATTGTTCAGGAAAACAAAATCAAAACAAAGTGGCTGTACAGAGTTTCAGCAATCTGTGTGTGTTCCAATGCCAAGAAATCAGAAACCCATGTCTTTCTTCTCAAAATTGGTGTTTTTGTTTGGACACTCTAGGGCTGGACCAGAATGAGAGACGACAGCACGGCAGGGTTTTACTGAAACGCTCTCTAGCCCTTGGAAGGCTATTAGATCCTTTATTATATCGAACTGTGAGAGAGTTTGTCATCTCAGGCAATCAAAGAGCCTTCCAATTGGTTTCCTCCACTGAACAAATAGCTCCTACCCATTCCGTTTGGTTTTGTGGGTGGAGGCTCCGGAGGAGATAAAAATCGGGCAAACCTCATCCACGCCGCGGGATGTGTTTATCTCTGGAGGCTGCTGCGTGGCTGGGAAGCAGTTGTGTGAAGACGGGTTTCGGGGACAGAGCATGGCCACGCTGTGGATCACGGATGGCGTGGAGTGTGCTGTTTCCCTCTGCAGATGGAGGCAGGCGTGAGGGCGTGGGGTCCCCTGGCCGTGGGGAGGGCCTGGCTAATGGCCGGAACATTCCTCTCTAGGTACGGATTCGAGGGGGTCATCCTGTCCATCTACGGGCTGGACCGAGAGGACCTGCACTGCGGCGTCGATGAGACGTGTCACTTCCAGAAGTCGGAGGCCATCCTGAGGGAGCTAGACGTGGAGGACGCCAAGCTCTACCTAGACTTCATCGTTCTGGGTATTTTCTTCATCTCCCTACGCCTCATCGCCTATTTCGTCCTGAGATACAAAATCCGGGCAGAGAGGTAAAAACACCCGAGCTCCAGGAGACACGGACATAGACATCGTGGCCCAGGGCCCCTGCGGAGCCGCGGGGGCCGCTGCCGCTACCCAGCCCCCGGCGGTGCGTCCGTCTGCGGGCGTTGTGCCGCCCGTGTCCGCGCCCGCGCCTCTCTCCTCTCCCTTTCCAGCTTCACCTGGGAAGAAGGTGTAGAAAGGTGTCGCGTCCTCATGCAGAATTTCACCCCGTGGAGGCCAGGCACGCAGAAACCGGCAGCAGAGCCGCAGCCGGGGGGCCGGGGAGGAAGGAACCGCACCAGGGACAGCCCGGTCTCGGGACGGTCGCTGTCGTCCTGCGGTTCTGCTGCCGCCTCCGGGGAGAAGTCCATTTCCAAGCCAAAAGCCGATAACTCTCATTCCTTTTAAGAAACTGTATCTTTTTCGTACTTGTTAAAGGAAATTATTCAGGGTAAATAACACACTTTGCTTAGAGACACGAGGGGCTTAACTAAGGCGCGGAGCTGGTCTCATTTTCAGGCAGAACTGGGGAAAGATGCGGCGCGGTCCCCGGCAGGGAGAAGGCTCTGGGGCTGCACGTGCTCCCAAAAATCGAACAGAAAGCTGGAGGGTGGCATTGGCCAACCTTCCCAAAGTTTTTTTTCCTCCGTCACCCTGCCCCGTGCTGCTTATTTTAAGCAAAAATACATTGTTTATTTCTTCCTAACTTTCTGAACACCTTAATTTCGCCTAAAACGTGTCTAGAAGATGAGCCTTGTTGATTTCTTGCACACATGTCCCTCTCCTCTCGTGTCACGTCGTCTACCTCCGCGGGAGCCGGGAGAGCTAGGCAGGTGGCAAAACCAGGGTGGCCGGGGAGGGCCTCGGGGCGCCACAGGAAGGGAGCCACCAGCACGGGGGGGGGCGGTGCCCAGACCTCGCGGCCTCCAAGGCCTTACAAGCAACTGGCGCAGTCTGCGTAGCCCAGGCTCCTGTGGCGTGTTCCGACGGTGCACGGGATTGTGTGCGAGGCCACCTCCCGAGCCCAGTGTCTGTGACATCCCTGCCTTCTCGGTGCTGAGCCCCTGCTGATGTCACAGACCAGAAGCTCCTTCTTCCCAGGGACAAAGTCACAGAACAAAATCCCTGTGGGGCAGGAGTGGCGGGCGCACCTGCGGGGTAACCTGCCTCCGGCTCGTGTCCTGATGCCGTGTGCCTGTCGGCTGTCAGAGGCCGTGCGGCCCAGCAGGAGGTCAGAGGAGGCCAAGGAGGAAACTGGAGTAGCCTCCACTTGGAATCTCCCTGCCCGGGGGCGGGGGTCTCCCAGGGACAGCCTGTTTTCGTGGGCGCGCTCAGGCCCTGTCTGAGCCTATCTCCTCCGCTATGAACAGTAGCACGGCTGTCACCCCTAAAGGCGTCTTTGACTCCCCAGTTCTGTTCCCAAAACTTCTGTTTCCCACTTTAAAGACAATGGAAAGGGCCCCGTTTTACTCACACACAGATTTGACAAATGCTCAGCAACCCTTTTTAAGCCTTCGTCCTTTGTAGTGAACGCACTGAGCCTAGTAAACTGTAACTTTGAGTTTCACTCTTCCGTACAAACGTGGCGTTGCCTTCCAGATTAGAGCATTTACCCAGGATCGAACTTAGGCTTTATAGAGAGTCCTCACTTAGTTCCGAGACAGATTTGCCTGCCAGACGTCACGGGGAGGAAGACCCACCTAGGAGCAGGCTGGTGAAAGGGGCGGGGATGGCTGTGGTCACCCCTGGCCTCACAGCACGCGTGGTCAGGAGGCGAGAGCTCTTTCCCGCGGTGGCCCAGCAAGGACGGGCCAGCCTGGAGCCGCGCTGCGGGGCTGAGCCCACCCCCACGGGCAGCTCACATCGTGTGCCCTGAGCCCACTCCTCCAGGTCTCAGCCACTTGGGAAGGAGACGGTGAGATCCCTCGAGATTGAAAATCTGCTTTCCAAGTCTACCTGCGCCCTTGGAAGGAATCCCCCAAAACCCAGTCTCCCTGGGAGTTCATGCTCCCGCATTTCAATTTTCCACTGTTAATAAATTACCTTCATCCCTTTAATAGATGAGGAACCGAGTGAGGGGCCGATCTTGGGGGACGTGAGGGCTGTCATCGGCAGCTTCAGGGGAGACGCAGACTCAAAGTAATACGGTGATTTTTGGAGGGAGGGAGTAGCCAGGCCAGAGGCTTTGCTTAGGAAGCCCAGGGTCACTGCCGGGCTCTCTACGGGCAGCGCCCCCTGCTGGCAGTGATGCAAAGGGTGTGGTTTGCCGCTCCCGGCCCTCAGAGAAAACATTTATTCCCATGACCAAAGATAATGTCCAAACAACTTACTGATTTGTTTTTCTAAATCATTGTGGTTAGGAGGTAGGTGACCGTGTCCTTCAGACATTGGGACTGAAAGCAGGCCAGCTTGCCGGAGTTCGTCTCCAAACGGAATTTCTGAATGTACTGCCCCAGCCCTGCATCTCGGATCGTGATTCCTCATTTAGAAGGAAGAACCAAATCTTGTCCAAAAGATGTGCAGCCTCTCCCGTGTTTGTGAGGAGAGGCGAAAGCAGAAGTCCAAAGAACATCGCTTTTTCAGTGACGTTGTCAGGGGAGAAGGGGGAGAAGCTCGGATACTGCCCGCTGCCACTGCTCCTGCTCCTGCTGCTGCTCCTGCTGCTGCTCCTGCTGCTGCTCCTGCTGCTGCCACTGCTCCTGCACCTGCTCCTGCACCTGGTCCTCCTCCTGCACCTGCTCCTGTTCCTGCTCTTGCACCTGTTCCAGCACCTGCACCTGCTCCAGCACCTGTCCCTGCTCCTGCACCTGCTCCTGCTCCTGCTCCAGCACCTGCTCCTGCACCTGTTCCTGCTCCTGCCCCTGCTCCAGCACCTGCACCTGCTTCTGCACCTGCTCCTGTTCTTGCTCCTATTCCTGCACCTGATCCAGTTCCTGCACCTGCTCCTGCTCCTATTCCTGCACCTGCTCCTGCACCTGATCCAATTCCTGCTCCTGGCCCTCCTCCTGCACCTGCTTCTGCTCCTGCACCTGCTCCTGCTCCAGCACCTGCTCCTGCACCTGTTCCTGCTCCTGTTCTTGCTCCTATTCCTGCACCTGATCCAGTTCCTGCACCTGCTCCTGCACCTGATCCAATTCCTGCTCCTGGTCCTCCTCCTGCACCTGCTTCTGTTCCTGCTCCTGCTCTTGCACCTGCTCCAGCACCTGCACCTGCTCCAGCACCTGTGCCTGCTCCTGCACCTGTTCCTGCTTCTGTACCTGCACCTGGTCTTGCACCTGCTCCTGCACCTGCTCCTGTTCCTCTCCTGCACTTGCACTTGCTCTTTCCCCTGTTCCTGCTCCTGATCCAGTTCCTGCACCTGCTCCTGCTCCTGCTCCAGCTGCAGGCCTGGGCTCTGGCGCCAGCCCCACCTTGGGAGCCTTCCACCTGCGCGCACATTCAGAGCACGTTGTACCTCCCTTGCTCCTGCCCTCGCTGAGTGTCAGCCAGAGAGATCAGTCCTTGAGAAGCCCTGCGTGAGTTTCGTGGGGGGAAACCCTTGTAAACATTCACAGAAAAGATGCTGGAGTCTGCCGCAGTCACCATGGGTGAAATGGAACCTTAGTTTCCAGATAGCAGCCCAACCTAGAGAACCACAGAAATGCTGGGTTCCCACCCCGAGAAGGGCACTACCAGGAGCTCAAAGACAGGTGGAGTCCCCTTGGGTTTTGGGCAGAGAGAAGAAAAGGCTGAGCCCCTGTGTCCTGAGTGTCTTTCCCTACCTGGGAGTCCCAGGCCCTGCACTGGGGGCCGCGCGGGTCCTCTGTCCATCCCCTAACTCAGCAAACATGGCCATTGGCGGTCCTGACGAGCTTGGGACTGTCCCAGGCACTGGGGGCCTAGGGGGAGGGAACCCAGATGTGGCCTGGCCACAGTGGCCAGTGTAGCAGGTTGCGGGGGGGGGGGGGGGTGCGTTCCTTTTGCTGCAGAGCATGGGGCTGGGGGAGAGCGGGCGAGGCCCCAGGTCCCACGCCAGGGAAGAGCGTAGTCAACATTCGAGCCACGGTCTGACCTCAAGACCTTCTGTTTTGTTTTGCCATATTGCCTCCTGTTTGTAATGCACAAATACACACGAAGATACTTGGTAAAGCGTGGGGGCGCAATGCTAGTTTAGTGGCGACTTGAGGACTTGCTGTCACCACACAGAAAGCCGAGGTGGGAAGGTGGCCCACGCCCCTGCCCACCCCCCAACCGGCCTTGAGGCTGTGCTGCCTCCTGCCCCGTGGAGAGCAGCCATCCTCTGCCCTTGTCTGGTCCTGGCTTCTCAACACAGCACACATGAGGACTAGGTCGGCCTAGAGAGGGCTGGTGTGTGTGTGCGTGCACGCACGCGCGTGTGTGTGTACATGTGCACACACGTGCAGCCTTGATCCAGGTTTGGGATAGTATTATTCCATAGTCTTTGCTTTGTCTCTAAACACTCCATCATCCTTTACTGCCCGAAGGAAAGACAAAATCCCTCCCTGCCTGCCTGCGGCGCACATGGTGACAAGCATAGTCGGACCCCACCGAGGCTTTCGTCCAACGCTGGGGAAAGTAGAATGTGACAAAGGGCGAAACCAAACCCCCAAGACGGGGAGGTGCACAGTGTGAGACTATAAAGTAGACACTTGAACAACATAAAGACCGCTAATAAATATTTTATATAAAACTTTTTACTTGTGTTCAGTGTTAAATGCTTCAAGGTCAACATGATTTGCTTAACTCTTACTGGGCAAAATGGGCCTTTAGTTTGCATTTTGAATGTATTTGCTGTACGTCTAATGAGAGTTCCGCGTTATTACTTAGTGTCCTGGTCTGACACCCCCCGATTGTACAATCGCCTTCCTTTCTGGGACACCTTCCTGTGCTACGAGGGACTGTCTTCGAGGTTTGCGCTTTCCCTCTCCCCACCCGCTCCTTCCTGCCTTGCTAACGTTGGTCACAACCTTGGAAATTGCCAAGACCCTCATGTGCTGAGGCTGGAGCCTTCTTTTCCTGTCCCTTCTGCCTTACAGGGGGCTCGGGGGACATGGGCACTGGCAGTGACTCCTCAGAGGGATGGGACATCCCTCGCTCATAGTTCTCAGGCTCCTGGAAACCCTCTTCTCTGGCCTGGTCTCTGCAGAGACGGCTGTGATGGGGGAAAACATGTCCTCCTGAGGTTGGGCTCCCAGAGTGGACACGAGCAGGACCTCGAAGGATCCTGGTGTTCTGAGCTGCCTCAGCTCCGTGGACCCAGGACTTCCAAGGACAGTGGTGCTTGGGGCATGGCCTTCAAACTCGTCTGCAAAACTGGAGGGCATCCCGCGTGTGGAACCCGCTCGAAACGGTGCCGTGTGCCCACCGGCTCCCTCTGCTTCTCCTTCCGCACCTGCCCCTGCAGACCGGCCAGCCGGCCTGTGGTCCAGCTGCCTTTTACGCCAGGGTCCTTCTGGGTCACTGTCCATGACCTTTCGTGTCAGGGAGATGCCTCTGGGATGATCGGCCTCCGCAGAGCCCGTACCCGGAGGCTCCTGGGGGGCCGGCAGCAGCCAGAGCTGGGGACCAAACCCCAGTGCGGTAGCAAGCCCGGCTCAGCCTCTTGCTAACACCCAAGCCTCCGGGGCAGGAAGGCGGGTGAAGGTGACCCTCAAACCCTCTGCTGGGATAGTGGGGTCTCCCACAACCACCGCACCTTCCTCCCATTAGTTTTTCTCGTCTTTGTACAAACAGAAGGGTTTAGCCTTAGCCCAATTTTGTCTGTTACCTCTGAACACGCCAACTTGGAATCATTCCTCCAACAGTCGCTTCTGTGGCCTCGTCACGAGCACACGGAGGCCCACTGAGGAAGACCGCTCCGCGTTTTTATAGAGCCGGTCTGTACCCATTGTGCTCAGAGCCCCTAATGCCTCCCTGGTCCCCAAAATAGTCCCCGGGCATCCAAAAGGAGGACACGGTGGTGCAGCCTAGGTACACAGAGCGAAGGAGTGCCCCGGGTGGGGGCACAGTGTAGGGGCTTTCCGGGGCGGTAAGACCATTGTGAGACTGAAGAGGAGGGAGCAGGGGCATAAGAGTGTCCTTGTTTGATCGCGAGCCCGGGTGGGGGGGGAGCTCGCGGCTGTGTCTGGGCTCTCATTTCTGAGGCTGCAGGGAAGGGGAGGCGGAGCCCGCCTGGGGACCCCTCCACAGCTGGAGGGCTGGGCTTACCCGGATCTGCCCCTCCTTCCCGGGAGACACCCCAAGACCCCACAACCACCGGGCTCACAGCCCAAGGCAAGGACACAGCCACAGGCACATGAGCGTTTCTCCCTGGGCTCGTGGTTTCAGCCCCCACGCAGCAATCAAATTTGGGGAACAGCACGTGCCCCAAGTCACATCAATAAGAAGGAGCAAAACCCAAAATTACTACATTCAGCTCAGATTTTCCCAGCAGAGCAGCTCCTCTCTCTCTTCCTCTGGGAGCATCTGCGTAAACAGAAGAGGGAATCCTGCTGATCGCCTTTGGGGGCCTTTGGCCCACACTTTCCACGTGCATGGGAACGTGGCCCTGGTTTTGCGCACAGTTAAATGGTTTTCCTTCCATTCACCGTAAGCCTCCTGCCGGGACCTCTGCACGCAGGAGCCGCTCCCACGTGCCACGGGGCAGGGCGAGCGGGGTGAGGTGCTGAGGCCCAGCGGGTGGGCGTCCGACCCTGGGCCCGGTGGTCGAGGCCCCCAGACCAGTTTCCCACGAAGGAGGCTGTAGCAGGTCCTCGCTACCTACGCCCTACACAGGTGCACTGTTTACCACCCACCTTCCCTGCCCAGAACGCTGGCCTGACAGCACACCCTCGCCCAGCCCTGAGCTAGTACGGCGGCTTCCAGAAGCAGTGCTTGCCCGTTTCTGCAGCACAGGTTACCCAGACGACCTCCCCTCCCGGGGGGCCTTGAAGGTGCCCTCTCCTGCTGGGCAAACCCGTTAGGCCTGAGGGAGAGGTGAGTCGTGGGGAACACGGGGTCAAGGTTGAGAGCCCTATAGTCACAGGTTCCTGGAGATCCCAGGCGGCAACCTGAGCTGGGTCTTAGTTTTCCTGGAAGTATTTTGATGGTCATGGTAGCTCTTTTGTTCTAGTTTTACATTTAAAAAAAAAAAATAGTTCTGTCATTATGTACCCCAAAGTTCTCATTCCTGTGATGTTTGGAATACAGGCTGCCTGAGTTGAATCATAAATATCTCATTAAATCCCCAGCCAATTAAAAATGATGGCCAGGGTCCTATCATCCAAATTACTAACAAAATGGACCACCAGAGGAAGGGTTTCCGTTTTTAGAGTCTCATGATCCCTGTAGAGGAGGGTGAAATGTAATGTGTTGAAGACGTTACTCTCTGTAACCAACCCCTTCCCCTCATTTGTCTGTATCTCCCTTGTAGACAGATAGGTCGGAGAGCCGCCTGGGGGGAACTGTGGCCTTTTACTAGATGAACCGCTACTTTGTGTCATCCCTTGGTTATTCCAAAGCAAGAGTCAATGCAAGTAACATTTTCAATCAACCTGCAAACGCGGGCACACACCTGTGTATCTGTCTAAGCTGTGACCGTATGATCCCCGCTGTTTAGACCCCTGGATGGACGAATTTACAGCGATCTTGCCTTGTTCCTTAGCGAATACCATCGCTTGCACTCGCCAGAGGTTTGCACTGTTGTAGAGAGACGCCACATGTATACACATATATATTTAAAAATAACGTCTGCTCTCTGTCGGGCGGCTGTTCATCGGTCATTCTGCTCCTCCGGAGCAGAGACCCGAGCGGAGCCTAGAATGGGAGCTTTGTAACTGCACCTTACAGGCCGAGGTCCTGCTGTACATATTTCTGTAGTTATCTCCTTAGAAGATTTGTATGTGCATTTTTTGCAGAACTTGAACTTTGTTTTCTGAAATTAGATGCCACTTATGAAAATGTGACAACAAGCCAATAAAGCATTGTTATTTTCAGACTTCTGCTTCTCTCTCCTTGCTTTCCACAACGCCAGCCCTCACACGCGCCAGGAGAACTTGGCCTGGGGACTGGGGGAGACTCACTTTTTTTTTTTTTTTTAACATTTTACTTATTTATTTATTTAAGAGAGAGCGAGCAGGCCGTGGGAGGGGCCGAGCGAGAGGGAGAGAGATAATCCAAAGCAGACTCTGAGCTGAGTGCAGAGCCCGACCTGGGGCTCGATCCCAGGACCCTGAGACCACAACCTGAGCTGAAACCAAGAGGGGTGTTTAACCCACTACACCCCCCGGAAACCTCGGGCTTAATGGAGCAGTTCCTTGGGTCAGCGTTGTAACAGATTTGGATGAAGTTGGGAAGAGAAGAGTGACGGGGTGCTGTGCCAGCCCGCACCTGTTTGTGGGAGCACAGGGTCAAGTGCATTTTCACGGACTATCTCATTTGAACGCTCTCCCAGGGTGGGGGGAGGCAGAGAGCTGCAGCCCCCCCCCCCGCCCCGTGTCACAGGTGAGGAAGTGAGGCTCAGAGGTTACACCACTTGCCCGAGGCACTGGTGGAAGCTGAATTCCGAGGGCGATGGTCTAGGCAGGGCCCTTGGCTCCTTCATCACCCTCCCGCCATGGGAAGACCCTGTGGCACTGAGAGCTGAGGAGGAGAACCCATCGGGTCACAGCTAAGGGGAAGCCTATCCCCCATGACCAGAGAAACTTCTTCCAGGTGCTTTGCTGAGGGGCAAGATGACGGGTGAGTATCCCCCGGAGTCAGCTCTGGGGGCTCTCTGCTCTGGGGACCCCGTATAGGTCAGCACTGGGGTTCAGGCTGGGTCTGGGTGCAGGTTTCACTCTGGGATCATCGCCTGGGCATGGCTGTGATGGGGAGAACCGGGCTATCTTCGCAGATGTGCGCGCAGGGACGCAGAGAGCAAAGCCACGGTCCTGGGACTCAGCACTTCCCGTCCCTTCTTCCTGCCCAAGCTTCTCCGTCCCCAGACGTCGTGTTCTGCTCCCAAACCGCTCGCCACCTTCCCCCAGTGGAATCCCCCTTCCTTCCACACTTTTTCCCGATTTATCTTTATTAGAATCTTCAAGTTACAAAAATTCTCCGTGTTCATTTTAACTAGTAATACGGAAGGCCCCCAGCCCATCCCGGGCGCGCCCAGTGAGGTTCCCAGAGTCGACAGCGACCAGCCGTTTGTTTACTTGTCCTCCCCTGGTCGCTCGCAGAGACACAGACGCGGCGTCCCCAGCCCTTGCCTTTCCTCGCACGGTGTCGCAGACGGCGCTCCAGACCGGAGTGGACAGCAACAGCCGGGTGGCACACCGTCGTGGGAATGTTCCAGAATCCCTGCAGCCGTCTGCCTTCTGATAGACACTGCGGCTGTTTCTACAATAACCACCAGGCTTCAAAACAAATCTGAAGGGATGCCTGGGGGGCTCAGTTGGTTGAGCAGCTGCCTTCGGCTCAGGTCATGATCCCAGCGTCCTGGGATCGAGTCCCACATCGGGCTCCTTGCTTGGCGGGGAGCCTGCTTCTCCCTCTGACTCTGCCTGCCTCTCTGTCTGCCTGTGCTTGCTCTCGCTTCTCTCTCTATGACAAATTAAAAAAAAAAAATACTGAAAAAAAAAAAAAACAAATCTGAAAATCTGGAAAGCATCTTAAACTGACATCCTTACCACTGACGATTTGAATCCCAGAAGCCTTTCTGGAAACGCAAGTGGAAGGAAATCCAAAAAGTGAAACGGGCGCCTAGAGACGGTGGGGACCTGCAGCCCCCCTGTGTGTCCCCTCACTCCCACGGTGCCCCTGAGGGAGCTTTTAGGACAGTCCCACGTGGTTGACACTCTGTCACCTGGGCATGGTGACTCTTGGGGCCTATAGGTGTGCGGGGGGACAGGAAACCCTCACAAAGCTGCCAGGCCTCGTTTGTGATGCTGTCAGGGAAGATTAGCCTCGTCAGGGAAGACAGTCCTACCCCATCGACGGGAGCTAATCTTTGCTGATCGCCGTGACCTTGGCAGTCCAAGTCCGTGTTCCTGTTAACCTCATCCTCCAGAGAGACACGACGTAAGAAATAGAGGTCAAACCTCATGGCAGGTCACCGCTCTTGACGGACCAGCTGACGTCCCCCCCCCCCCCCGCCCGGCTCCTTCCTTCCTGCCGCGCAAGCCACCAGGTGCCTGGGTCGCTCTGCGCCGAGATGCCCCACTTGGGAGCCGCTAATCGGGCCACAAGGAGGCGTGCCGGCAGCCTAGCCTGCTGGAGTGGTGACCTCAGAACTTGACTCGTTTGTCCTGATCCCCTCATCCGGTGGCCATCTTTGACAGCAGGTGGCAGGAGGAGAGAGCATCTCTGCACGTCCCGAGACAGGAAGTTCCTGGGGGCAGGTGAGAACTAGGACCAAAGCCAGGGGAGGGCAGGGGTGGGTGTCCTCTAGTGGGCACTGGGGCTGTGCACCGCCGGCCACGGGGCTGTGGAGGACAGAGCCCTAGGGAGGCAGGTCTGTGGGATGGAGGAGAAGGGGGGAGGCACCTGGGCCCCACAAAACCGAGAAAGGCTGGAGCATCCAGGCCAGCAGGGGCAAAGGCCGCTTCCAGGTGAGAAGTGGCTAATAATTCTCGTGCCCCGAGCTACAGTAGGTAGAGGTGGGTCTGACACCCAGAAGGGGGCCACACCCCTCAGAGGCCATCTGGTAGGACCAATGGCTTTGAAGACAAGATGAGCCAGCCCGGGATGGGGCCCGTGGTAAAGTCTCAGAGGGCAGCTCCATTCTTGGAGCAGAAAGTCAGGAAATCAACAGAGAGAGATACAATCACAGTTGGGTTTGTAGACATATGATGGAAGGAGAGAGAGCTCATTTAATAGGAAGTGCACCCGCTAAAGTGTGCAACTCACCGCTTTCCAGCGTCCTCACAGAATCCTGCAGCTGCTACCACGCTCTGGTTCCAGAAGATTCTCGTCAGCCCCAGAAGGAGCCCATCACCAGTCACTCCCCCGCACCTGCTTCCTCCCAGCCCCGCGCAGCCACTAACTGACTTCCTGTCCCCTGGATGTACCTGTTCTGGGCCCATCGTGCTGGTGTGATCACGTACACGTCGCCTTCACTTGGCAGAAAGCACAGGTGAGTAGCACACGACGTACGAGAAGCTTCGCTCCAGCTCAGAAATGTGGAGACACTCCGTGCCCCAGAAGGGTTATGGCCCTCCGAAGTGTGCCGGCTCGGAGCTCCCAGGTGTCCCCGAGTCTGCCTCTTGCTGTCACAGCCACCAAACGCCCTCTGATGCCCATAGCCGTGGTCCCCCGTTTGCCGATGGGGACATGGAAGATGGGGGGATGTCTGACTCTTTCCAGAACGTGACCGCGGAAGACCAGAGGTCCGAGGGGAGAATTTCCAGCCTCTGCCACCCAGGACCCTGAAGGGCCTCAGAGCACACACACAGCGCGGGAGAATTTTCTGGGACAGTCGCTGTGCCACAGGCCACCCACCTTCCTCTCTGGAAAGTTTCGGGATTTTTAGACCAGAGCGGTGAATTCCGGTGACCGGCCAACATATTCTGGGACGCTACAGACCCACGCAGCCCACGCAGGAGGAACTACTGCCAAATAAGAAGGTTAAAGGCACACTCTTTTTTTATGTTAGATTTATTTTATTCTTTCTAAAAATTATTTATTTATTTTTTAAAATTTCTTTTCAGTGTAACAGAATTCATTGTTGATGCACCACACTCAGTGCTCCATAATACCCACCACCAGGCTCCCCCAACCGCGCGTCCCCGTCCCCTCCAAACCCCTCAGTTTGTTTCTCAGAGTCCACAGTCTCGCATGGCTCATCTCCCCTCCAGTTTCCCTCAACTCCCTTCTCCTCTCTAACATCCCATGTCCTCCATGCTATTTGTTATGCTCCACAAGTAAGTGAAACCATATGATCATTGACTCTCTCTGCTTGACTGATTTCACTCAGCATCATCTCCTCCAGTCCCGTCCATGTTGCTACAAAAGTTGGGTATTCATCCTTTCTGATGGAGGCATCATACTCCATAGTGTATATGGACCACATCTTCCTTATCCATTC